>NW_023425540.1:1522500-1532500 GCF_014108245.1 Pipistrellus kuhlii | reverse complement strand
CCTGTACCTGGAGAGCCAGGGGGTAAGAGTTTGCCTGCAGGTGGACAGCACAGGAAGAGGCACATCCAGAATTCGACGCGGACACTGACTCCAAAGCCATGTTATTCCCACTCCGCAGCATTTCCTTTAAAAAAAAAAAAAAAATCTTTTAATTGATTAGAGAGAAGGAGAGATAGAGACATCAATGAAGAGAGAGAATCACTGGCCGGCTGCCTCCTGCATGCTCCCATGGGGCTGGAGCCTGCGATCCAGCACCCTTCAGCCCGCAGGCCAGTGCTCTGTCCACCCAGCCGAGCCGGCGAGGGGCAGCAGCACCGCTGAAATCCAGCCAGTGATTCCCAGAGAAGTCTGAGGGCCAGGCTCACGAGTGGCCGATGGGGACCGCCAGAATCTCGGGCCAGCTTCAGGGGTAGATGTCTACTCCGCAGGGCAGCGCTGCTGGTCAGGGGGCAGGAGCAGGTCACCTTGGAAACAGGAAGATGGGCCCTGAGTGACAGGCTCAGGACTGAAAAAGGGCTCAGCCACGGCCCCAGCTCTGCAAGCCTGTGGGGCCCAGCCTGTCCCTGGCTCCCACCACCTCCTTCTCTCCCAGGTTACTCGGTGGCCGCCATCTCCACCGGAAAAGGAGTCCACTTTGTGGCAGGCGCCCCGCGGGCGAGCTACACGGGCCAGATAGTGCTGTACAGCGTCAGCGAGAACAGCAGCGTCACCGTGATCCAGGCTCACCGAGGCGACCAGGTGACGGCCGCCGCTCAGCAGGAGACATTATCTTCAGGGACAGCTGGGGCGGGGGGAGTGGAAGTGACCGTTTACTGACTGCCTGCCCCCAGGCTGGCTCTGGCATCGGCCTTTTCTTGAATCTTCCTGAAGTCTTCACAGCAACTCTTCCTGAGACTGGCGGGTCCTTGGACAGGCTCCTGGGAGTCTGACTCCCTTCCTAGGTCTCGGCTTTCACGGGGCTGAGCTGTCATTCAGTCACAGTCCTGGGGGCGCTGCGGAGCCCGTGCTGTTTGGGTACTTCCCACTCCATTTAAAATTTTTTTTCCATATTTAAAAAAATATATATATATTATTATTGACCTCAGAGACGAAGGGAGAGGGAGAGAGGGATACATCAATGATGAGAGAGAATCATGGATCGGCTGCCACACTGGGCATTGAGCCCACCACCTGGGCATGAACCGGAATTGAACTGGGACCTCCTGGTTCATAGGTCGATGCTCAAGCACTGAGCCACGCCAGCTGGACCCCCACTCCATTTTTTTGACTCCCCGATTGGTCAGGCCGTGATGAGGCGCCCCCGTTGGGAGCCACGGACTCGGATTCGGAGAGATAGCGACAAGGAGTGGCCGCTGTGGCTGGGACTCGCTGGGAGGAGGGCAGCTCTCCTTCCTGCTCCCCTCTGACGGGGGACAGTCCCGGGGTCAGAAACGGGCATGATTGTCCTGTCCGTGTGGTGCCCACAGGCTCAGGCCAGCCAGGAGATCCCGGGTCCTCACTGGGCATCTCCGGCCTCGGGGGAGACACGTAGTGGAGAGGGGATCACGGCTCTCCGTCCGCCAGCGGATTCCGTCCCCCGAGGGGAGAACCGACTCCCCAAGGCTCCCCTTCTCAGGGTTCGGTCTGAGCCCACCGCCGGCTCCCAGGAGACGCTTCCCGGGTCCTCCACCTGCTTGACCCAAACCAGTCACTTCCTTCCTCGCCTCTCTATCTGTTTAAAAGGGTGCTTTTGTTTTGAAAAAAAAGAAAGGAAGGAAGGAAGGAAGGAAGGAAAGAAGGAAGGAAGGAAGGAAGAAACAACGAAAGTGCAGTGAAAGGAATCTATCCTTTTTATTTCCAAATCCTTCCGAGGTGTACACAGAGACATGCGCTGAGCAATGGTTGGATGGGATGAACATTCAGATCCCCAGCCCCTCTCACTTCACGTTCTCTCTCCCTCACCCTCTGGCCCCGTCTCTCCAGCCACCCCTCCTCTGTCCCAGACCTGGCCCCGGGCCGTCCACCCCCCAGGCCTCCCCTCCTCTCCGCTGGAAACTCCTGGGCTCTCAAGATGCAGTTCACACAACACTCATCTCCCTAAGCCGCCTGGCTCCCGCACTCACTCTCAGTATTTGGCACTCTCCTGCGTTACAACACATTTTCCATGGAAGCACGGCTTTGTTCCACCTCTCTCCACTCCCCCACCCTTTCTCTGTAACTCGCCCTTCTACCTTCTAAGCGTGGTCTTTGCCCCGAGCAGCAGACACAGCTGGCGTGCTTATACAAATGCCGTCTGCTGGGCCACGTCCCAGGCATGGCCTCTGTGTCTCTGGAAATGTATTTTTAAGGGTGTTGTTTCCTTGGTGATTTGGGGGCACCCTGCACTTCAGATGGTGACCCGGGCTGAGAGAAGGGGCTGTGTCACCCATCGTTACGTCCCCGGCACCTCACAGGCAGCGAGCACTCACTCACTCATAGTTGTCATGAGTAAATACAAGTCCGGCGTCACACGAGGTGGGTGGCGTCCCAGGAATCCTAAGGTGATCTGCTTCCTCGCCCAGATCGGCTCCTATTTCGGAAGCGTGCTCTGCTCCGTGGACGTGGACAAGGACGGCGTGACCGACGTGCTCCTGGTGGGCGCACCCATGTTCATGAACAACCTGAAGAAAGAGGAGGGAAGAGTCTACCTGTTCACCATCACGAAGGTACGCACGTGGTACTTTATTTACTGTGTTAGTCTCCATTAGCACAGTGGACTTACTGTAGTTTAACGGGGATTAGCATCGGTTAGTAAAAGGCAGCCTGCCTCTTTGCAATTGATGAAAGTCTTTTATTGAATGACTAGAGGCCCGTTGCATGAAGATTCCTGCAATAGGCCTTCCTTCCCCTGGCTGCTGGCACCGGTTTTCCTCTGGCATCTGGGACCCAGGCCTTCGCTCTGGCTGCTGCCTCTGTCTTTGCTCCTGTAGCTCCCTCCTCCTCAGACCCTCCCACTCATAGCAGGCATCCCACCCCACCCGGCTGCTCTGCACCTACATGTGTGCTGCCCAGAAGCCCGGAGTAGCTGGGGGCAGGGCCGCAGCCATCTTTGTCAAATTAATTTGCATATCCACTCCTGATTGGCTGGTGGGCATTATGAAGTGATGGTCAATTTGCATATTTCTCTTTTATTAGTGTAGATGATTTTCATGTACATCTGTTTCTGTTTCATTATTTGGAAGATGTCACCGTTCAGTTATCATTTTTTAAATCACATTAACCTGGAACCTGACCTAGAGCTTACTGTGCACTGGCATTTTTCACGAGGTCTTCGCATGGATGTTCTCTTATGCAGGAAGCAGTAAATGCACATCGTTCGTAAACACACACAAACGCCTGTGTGTTCCCCGTGTCTTACCCGGTTATTCCTCTCTGCTGTAAAGAGATCACAGTAACCACTCCACACCGCCTTGTGGATATTTTACGGTGAACTAGGCAAATGGTACCAGGCCCCAGGAAACCTCCATGTGACCCTGGATGCTTTGTGCATCAGCCATCAGGAAATTCCATTGCTCAGTGTAACGTTTAGGTATACGTCCAACTCCGGGACTTTCCAGTCCTTGCACATCAAACGTAGTGCGCGCCAACGTGGAAAATCCGTCTTTCCAGCGGGTGAGCTGACCTCGCCAAAGCTGTGCACAGACTGCAGGGCCACGGACACTCAGAGGACCGCAGGGGGGAGGGGCGGGGAGGGGACGCCGACATTAGCAGAGTGTTGTGTTTAGTTGTTGTGATATATTGTCCTCCCTTATTTATTTAAATTAACGCAAAAACCAGCCCTTCGGCAGAGCAAGTAAGGCAATTCTAAAGCACGTGAAGAATGCATA
Organism: Pipistrellus kuhlii; assembly: GCF_014108245.1. Classification (NCBI taxonomy): domain Eukaryota; kingdom Metazoa; phylum Chordata; class Mammalia; order Chiroptera; family Vespertilionidae; genus Pipistrellus; species Pipistrellus kuhlii. The sequence continues at coordinate 1,528,655 of NW_023425540.1, read as the reverse complement.
ATCGAGTGTTCAATCAGGAAAGGGCGGAGCCACGTGGGTGAAGCTTGGCAGGTCCCAGATTCCTACCTGCCTCTTGCTGGCCAGCTTTCCTGGTGCTCACTAAGGGCCGAGGGGAGACAATCCCAACTGTTTATCAGAGTTGGTGGCACTCAGGTTTCTAGACGAGTGTGACGTGGGGGTTCCCGGTGAGGAGCGTGGCTCTCCTGTGAGGTCACGGAACATCCCGCTCCTGATTCCAAAATCTGAAGGGACAGCTGTGTTTTTTACAAGGAAAGGTCTTTCCTTTGGGTGAGCTGTTCAGTGTTTCTTATACTGGGATAGGAATGATCTCGCTTTCCACTTTCTGTACCAGGAGAATTATGCCGTGGCTCAATAATCTTTCTGGAAAGGTCTAAATTAAGATCTTGCATTTTATTTTGTCTCCACCTTAATTTTATTCAAAATATCAATAAATTTTCACCAAAATTTTTTAAATCAAAGGCAGAGAAACAGGTGAAGATGCCAATAGAAAGAAAAGAGGAGAGAGGAGTGGGTGGCTGTATGTAGGCTGTTGCTAAAGAGCATGCCTCCTCACACCTCGCCTTATGAGCAGAGTCCTTCGACCTTGCTTACGAACATTCTTACTTAGAATTCTCCCCACAGCGGGAGGATTTTGATTGCTGGGTTTCCAGCCCTCCCCACGGACCGGCTCGCCGGTGGGGGTGGCCATCGCGGGCTGTGAGCTGTAGATGCGAGGCTGCAGGTTCGCGAGCCTCACCCTCTCCCCTCTCCAGGGCGTTTTGAACTGGCACCAGTTTCTGGAAGGCCCCGAGGGTGCGGAGAACGCGCGGTTCGGCTCGGCCATCGCCGCCCTCTCCGACGTCAACATGGACGGCTTCAACGACGTGATCGTGGGGTCGCCCCTGGAGCACCAGAACGCGGGGGCCGTGTACATCTACAACGGCCACGGGGCCACCGTCCGCACCAGGTTCTCCCAGGTGAGCCGGCGTCCGCGGCCACGTGTTCGCGGGCATCGTCCTGCCCGGCTGCAGCGAAGCCCGGGGCCGTCCACGCCGCCCTCTCCTCCCGAAACCGGTCCCTCCTTCAGGGAGTGATTACTGAGCTGGGCCAGCGCGCCAGGGCTGCCCTCACTGCGGGAGGTCACAAAGAAAGGACAGACAAGATTCTGCTCTCCCTGGAGGGCACAGGGGAAATAAGATAATGTGATGAAGCGTCCCAGGTGGTAGTAAATGATAAGGAACCTTTTTAATGAAATAGGGAATGGATTTTCAGGGACGCGGCCCAGAGGGCCTCGCTGGGAAGGCAGCGTGGAGGAGAGAGCTGGGATGGGCGGGAGGGCGGGAACTGAACTTGCGTCAGCTCCTGCCCGGCCACCGGTCCTTCCCTCTTGGTGCTGGCTGTGGTTTTATGGGAAAGATTCGTGCTGTTTCTCTGATGATGGAGTGGCTGCAAGAACGATAAAGCAGTCAGATGAGCTGGAGCTGGCGGTCAGTGTGTCTTGGGGAGAAGGGGCCTCCAGCCGGGGAAGGCTGTGCAGAGACTGTGCTGGCGCCGGGCAGAAGATGCCTTTTCTGTTCCAGTCGCCGTGCCTGTAACTGCATGTCGCACGTGCCCTTTCAGAAAATCCTGGGATCCGACGGAGCCTTCCGGAGCCGGCTCCAGTACTTCGGGCGGTCCCTGGACGGCTTTGGAGACCTGAATGGGGATTCCATCACCGACGTGTCCATCGGCGCCTTCGGACAGGTCGTCCAGCTCTGGTGAGTGAGCCGGGCAGGAGGCAGACTAGAGCAGATTGGGGGGATTGCTCCACAGACTGCAGAGGGCCATGTGCTGGCCTAGGTCTCCCTGGGGGCCCTCAGAGGGGCCGCGTGCTGGCCTAGGTCTCCCTGGGGGCCCTCAGAGGGGCCGTGTGCTGGCCTAGGTCTCCCTGGGGGCCCTCAGAGGGGCCATGTGCTGGCCTAGGTCTCCCTGGGGGTCCTGGGAGGGCCGTGTGCTGGCCTAGGTCTCCCTGGGGGTCCTGGGAGGGCCATGTGCTGGCCTAGGTCTCCCTGAGGGCCCTCAGAGGGGCCGTGTGCTGGCCTAGGTCTCCCTGGGGGCCCTCAGAGGGGCCGTGTGCTGGCCTAGGTCTCCCTGGGGGTCCTGGGAGGGCCGTGTGCTGGCCTAGGTCTCCCTGGGGGTCCTGGGAGGGCCGTGTGCTGGCCTAGGTCTCCCTGGGGGCCCTCAGAGGGGCCGCGTGCTGGCCTAGGTCTCCCTGGGGGCCCTCAGAGGGGCCGTGTGCTGGCCTAGGTCTCCCTGGGGGCCCTCAGAGGGGCCGTGTGCTGGCCTAGGTCTCCCTGGGGGTCCTCAGAGGGGCCATGTGCTGGCCTAGGTCTCCCTGGGGGCCCTCAGAGGAGCCGTGTGCTGGCCTAGGTCTCCCTGGGGGTCCTGGGAGGGCCGTGTGCTGGCCTAGGTCTCCCTGGGGGCCCTCAGAGGGGCCGCGTGCGTTATCTAAGACTCCAGGGCACGGGTTTTTGTGAAGGAAGGACTGCCTTCCCGGGGGAGAGAAGAACACTGCTTCCCGGTAGAATGCCGCATCTCTCCTCTGCGGGAGCGAAGGGCCGGGGAAGGTCTCCAGGGCGTCCGGAAGATTGTCTCCGAAGAGCCTCCCTGGCTCTGGGGAAGCCTCCGGAGATGCCCTCCAGCCCTGAGCGCTCAGACCGCAGGGCAGCGCTGCGCGTGGCTGGGAGGCACCTTGTAGAAGTTCTGGTCGCGAACAGGAAGCCATTGTGTCGGCTTAGTGGCCCCTCGGTGAACCAGTGGGAGCTGAAGGGCAGGAACAATAAGAGATTCAAGCGCCATGCGGTTCAGGACAAAAATAAATGTATGGGGCTGGTGAGGGAATGGAACCAGAGAGAAACTGAGAATTCCATCCAGAGTTCCCAGGAAGATACAGTCCAGCCATTCATTCACTTGTTTCTGTCGGAAATTGTGCTTTAAATGTCCAGCTATGTCAGGAAAGCCACACATGGAGGTTGTGCTGTTTCTGAGTCTAATGGCACCATGTATAGGATCTCCCTCGTGCTTTTGAAAACCAAGATGAATTGTCTTAATGAAATCTTTATGTGGAAAAATAAGACTGAAGGATCATATTTAAGATGTTAAATATATATATATATATATTAAATAAAATCAGTTAAAACCAGTTAAGAGTTACATACCATTGGAAAAATACAAGGTGTGATAACATAATTATATGACTAATTTTTTAAAATATATTTTTATTGATTTCAGAGAGGAAGGGAGAGGGAGAGAGAGAGAGATAGAAACATCAATGATGATAGAAAATCATTGATTGGCTGCCTCCTGCACAACCCCCACTGGGACTGATCCCGCAACCTGGGCATGTATCCAGACAGGAAATTGAGCCATGACCTCCTGGTTCATAGGTCAATGCCCAACCACTGAGCAACACCGGCTCCTCCCAGAGGCGGACGCACAGAGAGCCTCCTCCCGGGCTGCCCGGCGCGGAGGGCTGTGGCCACGCTGCCGCTGCCACGGGGTTCTGTGGCTGCCCGTCAGGGGCCTGGAGAGGCACCTTTCCAATGGGCTCCGGTCCTGACACGGAAGGAAAGGTTTTCTGTATCTTCTTGTGCTTTGAGGGACAGGAGCCGATGGATTTCCACCGGCGGCTTTGTCAGTAGGCAAGGATGCCCAAAGATCACATGACGACGTACAAATTCACTGCCCAGGGCCAGGGAGACCGGGGCTTCTGACTGCTCACTGGCTGTGGTTTCTCGCTGACTGGGACCCGGCACACTGGCCGTCACTGGCATCCTCGTGTCTCAGACGGCCTGGTGATACGTGGAGGTGGCCTGGGTCCCACCCCACCTCCCATTCACAGGAGGGGCGTGGGGACAGCGAGGCGGTGCGTGTGGGAGAGGCCCTCGGGGGCCCACAGGGCGGGGGCAGGCCGAGTCCGCAGCCCCTGCCTGAGGCGGCCTCCTCCCAGTGCCCGGCATCGGGCTGATGGCCAGCATTGTGGGCACATGCCATGCTGTACGGAACTGCTGCCTGCCACCGAGGCTGTGGGAAGCCTGCCACCCCCCTGCCACCTCATCTCCCCTGTCTTCTCGAGAAAAATGAATGGCGCTGTGTCTCCTGGACCAGGACCTGGGCCCCTCTGCGGAGAGCCTCAGGCTCAGCCTATGCCCACCCTGCACTCATTAAGCTTCACCGTGAAAGGGGCCTGTGCTGGTGCCCAGTCCAATCAAGAGACAGCGCCCTGCGGCAGCTCAGAGCGCCCGCCTGGTGCTGCCAGGGGCTCAGATGGAGTGTGTGTGTGTGGGGGGGGGGCAGGAGAGGGGCTGACTGGACCTTGCAGGCACAGTCCCTGTGAGGTTAGCACACCTGTCCTTGGCCGTCTGTCCATCTGTCTGTCCCCACCGTGTCTTTCAGGTCGCAGAGCATTGCTGATGTGTCTGTGGACGCTTCCTTCACCCCAGAAAAAATCATCTTGTCCAACAAGAATGCGGAGGTCCGCCTCAGACTCTGCCTGAGCGCCACGTTCAGGCCCGCCACGCCCAGCAGCCGCGTGGGTGAGTGGGGCGGGGCATGTGGGCGGAGCGGTGTGCTCCGGGCAACGGTCCTCAGGGTCCCTCGGGCTTCGCGTTGGGGGCCCACTGAACGGGCTCCACTGCCCGGCGGTGAGGGGCCGGGGATGTGCCGAGGCGGGAAGCCTGGCGTAGGGCTTCCTTCAGCCTCGCTGGAAGGTGACCGGGCGGTAGTCTCCATGACACGGTCACAGGCCTCCCCACTCGGTCCTCCGAGAGCCTGCTCCTGAGTCCCCCATCGCCTCGGCTCACGGTCACCGGGCCTTCCCGCAGGGACTGAGGGCTCGTCACACAGCCAGGCCGGGATCTCCCTACAGCTGTTCAGTATGAGAACCAAGTACGAGCCCTGCTCTAGAGGAATTAATAAGCATGGAATCATGGGAAGACACAAACCAATGTATCATTTATGCCCGGTGTTTTCCATCCGCACAGTGAATGCAGAGAAGGGGCAGGAGTCTGAGCTGTGTTCCACCAGCAGGAGGCGGTGGTTACACCCAGGCACAGGCCAGAAGCAACGGTCACCGTCTCTCTCCTGGACGGGCCGGGTCGCCTTCCAGGGCCTGGCCAAGATTCACACATCCTCTCACTCCTGTTTTCTACCCACCATACTCCCTCCCTGCCCTGCCCGGCCCCAGCGGCTCAGCGGCTGGCTTCGCTGACTTCTTTCGTTTGCTGCTGTTTCAGTGTTTGGCCCTGAACATTAGAAACTGGCTGTTCCCATGGTGGTCACTCCTAAGTGTAAACACACAGACTAACGTAATCAGCCAGCTTGGTGTGAATCCCAAGTCAGCTGTTCGTAGCTACATAACTGTAGGTGACTTGTTCAGCCTCTTCGAACCCCCATTTCCTCATCGTAGAGCAGATAACACTGCCAACCTGGGGAAAGGGACATGGAAAGCTGGAGTGGCAGAAGCTGGTGCCAACAGCCAGTGCCTAAACTGTCGGAACCTTCAACCAAGTCTGCTGACCGCCTGGCCAAAATCGAGAGAGATGATACTATTCATAGCACCAACTGCCTTCCTTGGGTTACTCCTTCTGATTGGGTTCCTTTCAATAGTCTAAAGTTGACTTGACTTCCAAAAACATCAGTTATACAGCTTACCTTTAAAATATCTATTAGAAATAGCGTGTAACTTTTCTTGCTCCAATGACTTCAGGAGGTTAACAAAGATGGATGAACTAGAGGAGAATCTAGTGAACTAAAGAGAAGCGGTAAAAGGAATGCAAAGGAGCAGCAATGCTCAGCTGTGGGCATTCAATAACTGTCTTTCCTCGCTGCATCACCGTGTTAGGAATGATGTTCGGAAACCAAAGTGCGAGGGAGCGAGCTGGCCAATCCCACTCAGAGATTTCCCGGGGACACGCCCACTTCCCTTCCCCTGTGATCAGCCACGTTTCTTCAGATCACATCTCTGTAGCCACAGCCACACACATCCAGCCAGAGCTAGTCACTACCGCCCTGGGCCGCCCACGGCTCACAGCCCATCAACGTAAAAGCCGCTTCTACATGTTCTCAAAGTCAGAGACCTCGCCCAGCAAGACACAGGAAGACAGGGATGCTTTTTC
>NW_023425540.1:1197500-1520000 GCF_014108245.1 Pipistrellus kuhlii | reverse complement strand
GATCACTTCTCTGCCCTCAGCCCCATCCCGAAGCCTGTCCTCCGAGTGAGGAAAACTGACCACCATGGGCACCGTCAGGCCTGACTGCGTGGCTCCCCGCTAGCTCACCCCGTGAGCACCTGGCCTGGCTCTGCGTCTGGCCGGGCGGGCCGGCCTCTCGGGCGGTCAGTGTTTCCTTCGCCCTGAGACCTGCCCCCGGGCCAGGTCCTCGGCCCCGGGAGCTCGGATGCTCCGGGCGGCACTTGCTCCGAGAAGCCAGTCCCGCAGCTGGGCCGGGCGGGCGGCTGCCAGGGGCCGCATTCCGGCGCGGCCAGTTCATCGCCGGCTTGATGACTATCCCAGGAGCGCACTTGACCGCGAACGCCCCGGCCCTCGGCCCCGCGCAGGGAGGGGACCGGAGCGGGGAGAGCTCAGACTCTCCGGGCCGCTGCCTGTGACGAGAGAATGGGAACCGGTCCCACCCAGCTCGGGGCAGTGCGAGCTTGACAGACGTAGCGTCCTAAACCGCTCTGACGGGTGTTTGGCTTTCCTGGGCAAAGGGACAGCTTATTCTGAAAAGGAAAACTAAACACCAGTCTTGGCGTTATTTAAAGAATATTCATAAACACCAACATACGGTTTTGTCTTCTTCTTGTGAAACCACACACTTCAACTGTATCAGAGAAAGGCTTGTTTCTAAGACAGCATCCCATATGGGATTGCAATTACTTAGTGCTTCTGAAGTGTGAGCGCCAATAAACCAGCTCTGGGGGGAAATTCGAGCGCCTGGCCGCCCGGTGGCTGTGGCTGGTCCTGCTCAGCCACGAACACAGCGCCGTGGCCGCCGGGGAAGACGGAGGTGACGTCCTGGGGACGGAGGGGACCTGAGTGTGCACCAGCCTTCCCTCCACGGTGCCCTGCGCGTGTGCGTCACTCAGCACGGGCGTGCTGCACACACACGGTGCACGCTCACTGCTCACGTGTCCTGGGTCTCGTTTAGGTGGACGGGACAGAAGTGACGTGCCAGGTGGCTGCCTCTCAGAAGTCCGTGGCCTGCGACGTGGGGTACCCCGCCCTGAAGCCAGCGCAGCAGGTACAGGTGGCATTTCAGCCGAGACCCCCCAGCCCCCCAGCTCTGGTCCGGTCCACCCACGGCCGCCCTCCCACAGCCACCCACGGCCGCCCTCCTTGGGTGCCACCCATGGCCGCCCTCCCACAGGCCACCCACGGCCGCCCTCCCACAGCCACCCATGGCCGCCCTCCCACAGCCACCCACGGCCGCCCTCCTTGGGTGCCACCTGTCACAGGCATCGCAGAGCCGCCGCCTCCCGTTTACTGAGAGGACGTGCTTACAGTCTGAGTGTCCTCCTGAAGTTACTGATGAAAGTGAGCCCTCGCTGCCTGGCTCAGTGGACAGAGTGTCCAGGTTTGGTTCTGGTCAAGAGCACGTACCTCAGTTACAGGCTCGATCCTTGGCCCTAGTCGGGGCACCTGCAGGAGGCAACCGATTGATGTGTCTCTCTCATCCCTAATGTCTGTCTGTCTGTCTCTATATATCTATATATCTATATCTATATCTATATCTATATCTATCTATATATATCTATGTCTATTATATATCTATATCTATATCTATATCTATATCTACAATATATCTATATCTACATATCTATATCTATTATATATCTATATCTATATCTATATCTATATCTATATCTATATGTCTTTCTCTATATCTCTCGCTCTCTCCCTTCCTCCCTCTCCCTTCTCAGAAATCAAGAAATACATATATTTTTAAAAATATGATTTTGCCCTAGCTGGTTTGGCTCAGTGGATAGAACATCAGCCTGCAGACTGAAGGGTCCCAGGTTCAATTCCAGCAAAGGGCACATGGCTCGGTTGCGGGCTCAATCCCCAGTAGGGGGCGTGCAGGAGGCAGCCAATCAATGATTCTCTCTCATCATTGATGTTTCTACCTCTCTCCCTCTTCTTTCTTCTCTGAAATCAATAATGTATATATTAAAAAGTATGATTTCCCCCATGCAGGGCATCCCAAACAGCACACAGGGCCTGGAAAGTTATTTTTTCCAAATATGTTGACCAACAGTCGGTCTAAGTGCGCTGCTCAGGGCCCCGTGGTCCCTCGTTAACCCTGATGAGCGCGTTTCCCATCAGCACAAGCTCCATCCCCACAGCGTGTGCTGCAGGGGGACCGACCTGCTTGGCTGAGAGCTGAGCCTTCTAACCCTGAGGGCGGGGCAGGCCGCACACGGCGGGCCGGCAGCCACACATCTGCACACGTGGGCGCTCGCGGTCCACGCCATCCAGAATCCCGCTGTGGGGAGGCCACTCTCCGGGGGAACTTGGTGTTCACGTTGGCTGAGCACGGAGCCTCGTACACTGACGCGTTCTAATTTTGTTCGTAGGTGACGTTTACTATTAACTTCGACTTCAACCTTCAAAACCTTCAGAACCAGGCCTCTGTCAGCTTCCGAGCCTCAAGGTAAAGCATAAGGGAAGTCAGGCCTGGGTGGCTTCTCTGACGTTTCTCTCCAGTAACTTCCCAACACTCGGTCCCTAGCGAAAGCGAGGAAGCCAACGAGGCGGACAACGCGGCCAGCTTTGCCCTCCGGCTGCGGTACGACGCCGAGATCCACATCACCAGGTAGGGGCCGTGCCCACACTCTGGGTACAGCACGCTGGACCCCCAAATCCCCCGATGCGCATCCTTTCTGGTGTTTGTGTGTAAATATGTTTACTGATTTCAGAGAGGAAGGGAGAGGGGAAGAGAGAGAAACATCGAGGATGAGAGAATCAGGGATCGCTGCCTCCTGCACGCCCCCCACTGGGGACCGAGGCCACAACCCAGCCATGTGCCCTGACCTGGAATGGATTGTGACCTCCTGGTTCACAGGATGCTCAACCCCTGAGCCACGCCAGTCAATAGACTCGCCACGACTATTGAAGACTCCCCCTGATGGGCTTTCCTTTTGAGAATTTGGGGGGAGAGGGGAATGATTTTTTAAAGGAGGCATGAAAAAAAGGGGAGAGGGAGTATTTTCAATCAGAAGGACAAAAGCAGTTGCAGAAAACGTCGCTGCGGTTCTTTAGGACAAATCATCAGCGCCCCGTCGTTAGGGTGGATGGCCTGGCGGGAAAGACTATTGCTTCCCAGTCTCCTACGCCCTCCCCGGCCCTCCCCCAGCGGAGCCACCGGCTCGGAGTCCGGCCTCGGAGTGAGGGGGACGGAGGACAGCCCATCCCGTCTGGCTGGGCTGTCAGGTCCCCCTGCTGTGGTCAGGGCTGCTGTCTGCGAACCCCCAGAGGCGGCCCCGGCCCGGAGGTTGTGTCTGACAGCCTCTGGGTCTGCCTCTGCAGGCGGCGCTGTCACAGGGACACAGGCTGACCGGCCGCTCTGGCCGAAAGCAGGGAGTGGCCAGAACCAGAGGGAGGGAGGGGGGATGGGGCACCGGGGACTGAATGTGCCAGATGGAGCTCCGGCCAGCCCATCGCTGTGCTCGGCCATGCCCAGGGGCGACCCTCCGGCCCATCGATCCCTCTTCCCGCACCGAGGACAGGTTTTCACGCGTGCCACACAGCCGCGCGGCCGCGGTCTCCGGGAGAGCCTGCGCTTGGTTAGAAAGGTGCTGCCGGGGATAACAGCTCAGACTCCCGCAGAGAGGCCGCCCAGGACGGCTCGGAAGGGACGCGGCAGCTCAGACATGGCCGCGGCCCGTGGGCCCCTCGGGAGCTCTGTGTCCATTAGCGTTCTGTCCCCAAACGCCCGCGGTCTGGCTGTCACCTGAGCGGGAAGACACGTCCGTGAGCGGAGCACGGAGCCTAACCCCTGCTCTGCCCGTCCCTGGCAGGTCCACCAGCGTCCACTTCTTCGAAGTCTCCACGGGGCCTGCTCCGTCCACAGTGCGCAGCCTGGAGGACATCGGGCCCAAGTTCGCCTTCTCCGTGAAGGTGGGTGAGCCGGCCCGGAGGCGGGCAGTCGGGGAAGGGGAGGGGGAGGGGAGGGAGGAGGAGAAGTGAGATGTCCTAGGGGCTCTCACACTGGACTGGACCCCAGGTCACCCAGGGGCTTGTTACAATGTGGTCACTGGGCTCCCTCCTCGGAGCTTCCGACCTAGGGTGGGCCTGAAACGGCAATTCTAGCAAGTTCCCTTCCAGGTCGCGGAATGCTGCTGGTCCAGCTGCTGCACCGGAGAGTCACTGAGCTGACCATGGGGGGGACAGGGGGGGGCGGTAAACAGCGGGCACTGTGCACGGTGCCGTGTCCTGGGTGAGGGCGGAGGGGCGAATTTTGGAAGAAGGTTTTCAATATCAGTGATTAGAGAATGCTGATAGGAGGGAATTAGAGAATGCTGATAGCATCTGGGATGGCAGCCGCTGGCGTCTCTGAGGACTCGCCATCTGTGTGTGCACAGCCGTGTGCTGTAGTCGTGCTGGGCAGTAGCTGGAATAGGTGTAAGTCCAGTTCCGTCCGCCGGTAGGAGCAGTTACTGACCTGCGGGTTGAGATCAGTTACACAGGGAAGTAACTCACTGAGCAGCTGTCTGTGCTGTGACGGTGCGGACAGGGTGGGAAGTGAGAGCGCTCTCCCTCTGCCTGTGTCTGTGCAGTTTCCTTCCGTTCATTTCTTCCTAACTCAGTGGTCGGCAAACTGTGGCTCTCGAACCACATGCGGCTCTTTGGCTCCTTGAGCGTGGCTCTTCCACAAAACACCACGGCCTGGGCGAGTCTATGTTGAAGAAGTGGCGTCAGAAGAAGTTTAAGTTTAAAAAATGTGGCTCTCCAAAGAAATGTCAATCGTTGTGCTGTTGGTATTTGTCTCTGTGGACTGATGAGCTTGCCGACCGCTGTCCAAACCCATTGCATGATTGCCGCGTGCAATCGGGTGATTCCTGAAGCGAGTGTGAGAGCCTTGGCGTGCGGTGCAGGTGCCGGAGTGCAGGCAGGATGTGCGGCATCGGCCACGACCTCCTCAGTGAGACATGTGGGCCATGTAGCAGCGCAGAAGAACATGCTGGGGGCGGAGTCTGTGTCGGCCTGCGGGCCCCGTGCCTGAGCCACGTGGACCCGTTCAGTCCTGGAGCAGAGACCAGGCCGTGGGTCTGGCCACGCGGCCGCTCCCCACCCGGAGGCCAGAGCGAAACCGTGTCCTCCGTGCCTGCAGGTGACCACGGGGAGCGTCCCCGTGAGCATGGCCTGCGTCACCATCCGCATCCCCCAGCTCACCGAGGACAAGAGCCCGCTCCTGTACCTGACGGGCGTGCACCCGGACAAGGTGAGGGGCCGTGCCCAGAGCAGCGGGCACCTCCGTGCGGGCCCCGCCGGGTGGGCGGAAGGTAGCCCATCGCGAATCAACAGCGGGCCCGGTGGTAAGACAGCGAATGTCAGTGTGGACGGCGAGGCTCTGCCTGAGGCCTCCTGGGCAGGGGGAGGTCCCTGTCCACAGAGGTCAGCTGGCGGGGGCGGGGGAGGTCGAACCCCCCAGGAAACGAGTTGCCTGCAGGCCCTGTGAGCAGCCAGCCTGCACCTGTCAGCCTGGCCCCGCCCCCTCGGCCCCGGCCGCTCCGGCCGTCCCTGCACCATGTCCTGGGTGAGCGATGCCCGGGCCCGGGCGCCAGAGTGAGCGTCCGTGGCTCGGCCGCGGCACCTGCTGGCGTTAAGGCGCGGTGGTCCTCACCGCCGGGCTGAGGGCGAGACTCAGGTGGACACGGCCAGCGCCAGGGAGCTATTCGTTGCGCTGATGACGACAGGAAGTCAAAACCCTAAAATGCTCCACAGCTGAAGATCCTGCTTTTTTGTTTTTTGTTTGTTTGTTTTAAATATATTTTTATTGTTTTAAGAGAGGGAGAGAGAGAAGCATCCATGATGAGAGGGAATCATGGATCAGCTGCCTCCTGCACGCCCCCTACTGGGGATGGAGCCACAACCTGGGCCTGTGCCCTGACCGGGAATCGAACCCTGGCCTCCTGGTTCATGGGTCGCTGCTCAACCACTGAGCCACGCCGGCCAGGCCACTCAGCCTGTCGTTGGGAATTTGTCTCCTCCCCAGTGGGCTCTGGGCCCAGCAGCCCCGCCCAGTCCCGCAGGCCCGTTTGCTCTCAGGGTGAGGTTAGCGAGGCTGAGAAGCGGGCCCAGGGGGCAGCGAGGCCGGCCTGCCCCCACCCAGCCCGACGTGTGACAGCGGGATGCCTAAGAGGCTGCAGGCCTCCCTGCCTGACGCGCTGCCCCCTGCAGGCCGGCGACATCAGCTGCCAGGCCGATGTGGACCCGCTGAAGATCGGACAGACGCCGGCTTCTGTGTCCTTCAAGAGCCAGGACTTCCGGCACCTCAAGGACCTGGTGAGGAAGGCGGGGCAGTTCCCTCGGGATTTCCTGCTAGAGTCTCCCGGAAATGAAGCATCTCCCCTTCCCCACAACCTCACTGAGTGTCATAGATCCCCCTGTGCCTGAAATCTGTGGCCGTGGCGTGTGTGGCTGTGGCATGTGTGGCCGTGGCGTGTGTGGCCGTGGCGTGTGTGGCCGTGGCGTGTGTGGCCGTGGCGTGTGTGGCCGTGGCGTGTGTGGCCGTGGCGTGTGTGGCTGTGGCGTGTGTGGCCGTGGCGTGTGTGGCTGTGGCGTGTGTGGCCGTGGCGTGTGTGGCCGTGGCGTGTGTGGCTGTGGCGTGTGTGGCCGTGGCGTGTGTGGCCGTGGCGTGTGTGGCCGTGGCCTCTGTGGCTGTGGCGTCTGTGGCTGTGGCGTGTGTGGCTGTGGCGTGTGTGGCTGTGGCGTGTGTGGCTGTGGCTGTGACGTCTGTGGCTGTGGCGTGTGTGGCTGTGGCGTCTGTGGCTGTGGCGTGTGTGGCTGTGGCATGTGTGGCTGTGGCGTCTGTGACATGTGTGGCCGTGGCGTGTGTGGCTGTGGCGTGTGTGGCCGTGGCGTGTGTGGCCGTGGCGTGTGTGGCCGTGGCGTGTGTGGCCGTGGCCTCTGTGGCTGTGGCGTCTGTGGCTGTGGCGTGTGTGGCTGTGGCGTGTGTGGCTGTGGCGTGTGTGGCTGTGGCGTGTGTGGCCGTGGCGTGTGTGGCCGTGGCGTGTGTGGCCGTGGCGTGTGTGGCCGTGGCGTGTGTGGCCGTGGCCTCTGTGGCTGTGGCGTCTGTGGCTGTGGCGTGTGTGGCTGTGGCGTGTGTGGCTGTGGCGTGTGTGGCCGTGGCGTGTGTGGCCGTGGCGTGTGGCCGTGGCGTGTGTGGCCGTGGCGTGTGTGGCCGTGGCGTGTGTGGCCGTGGCGTGTGTGGCCGTGGCGTGTGTGGCTGTGGCGTGTGTGGCTGTGGCATGTGTGGCTGTGGTGTCTGTGGCTGTGGTGTCTGTGGCTGTGGCGTCTGTGGCCGTGGCGTCTGTGGCCGTGGCGTGTGTGGCTGTGGCGTGTGTGGCCGTGGCGTGTGTGGCCGTGGCGTGTGTGGCCGTGGCGTGTGTGGCCGTGGCGTGTGTGGCTGTGGCGTCTGTGGCTGTGGCGTGTGTGGCTGTGGCGTGTGTGGCCGTGGCGTGTGTGGCTGTGACGTCGGTGGCTGTGGCGTGTGTGGCTGTGGCGTGTGTGGCTGTGGCGTGTGTGGCTGTGGCGTGTGTGGCTGTGGCGTGGGCCGTTCCTCGGAAAGCCCGCACTCACCCTCTCCCCCCCCCGCGGCTGAAGAACTGCGGGACCGCCGTCTGCGGGAACGTCACCTGCTGGCTGCGGGACCTGCAGGTGCGGGCCGAGTACTTCCTGAACGTGTCCACGCGCATCTGGAACGGCACCTTCGCCGCCGTGAGTATCCGCGGTGACGGGCTGGTCAGCGCCACCCCCGTGGGAGTCCGGGCACGTGGGTGGGCGGGACACCGAGTGTCTGGGGTCTTCAGAATGTCACGCTCTGAGGCTGATGAGCGACCAAGGCCACGCTCTGTGGTGTCCTCCTGCCGGGATGCACCATCTCCTCTTCTCGCCCTGCAGGCGGCCTTCCAGACGGTGCAGCTCACGGCCTCCGCCGAGGTCGACACCTACAACCCGCAGGTCTTTGTGATCCCGGAGAGCACGGTCACGGTGAGCGCCCTCCCGGCCGGGTGGGGCCGGCGGCCCTCGGAGCCTGAGAGCGGGGGGTGGGGGGAGCTCACCGGACTCCGGAACCCGGGGTCCCGCACGGTGACCCCACGAGGGTGCAGCCCAGGGCGCCGCCTGCTCGGCCGTCTCGGGGCCGGGCCAGGCCGGGGAAGTGAGGCTCCGCGGACACCCGCTCTCCGGCTCAGCCACCGGAGCACTTCGAAGAGAAGGGCCGCGTGCGGGAACAGGCGTGTACCGGGGGCTGCCCGTCTGTGGTGCTCCTCAGGCCGGACGCTGCCCCTCTGTGCATGTCTGATCCTCAGGCCGGACGGCCGGACACTCAGAGGCGCCGGTGGGCGGAAAGGGTTCCGTGGAGCACGTGCTTTGGGAAGCCCAGGCGGCTGGCGGAGCGGCAGGCGCTGCCCCGGAGCCACGCTGGGAGAGGTGCCACCTGTGCCGGCTGCACCTGTGCCGGCTGCACCTGTGCCCGCTGCACCTGTGCCGGCTGCACCTGTGCCGGCTGCACCTGTGCCGGCTGTACCTGTGCCCGCTGCACCTGTGCCGGCTGTACCTGTGCCGGCTGTACCTGTGCCTGCTGCACCTGTGCCGGCTGCACCTGTGCCGGCTGCACCTGTGCCCGCTGCACCTGTGCCGGCTGCACCTGTGCCGGCTGCACCTGTGCCGGCTGCACCTGTGCCCGCTGCACCTGTGCCCGCTGCACCTGTGCCGGCTGCACCTGTGCCCGCTGCACCTGTGCCCGCTGCACCTGTGCCCGCTGCACCTGTGCCCGCTGCACCTGTGCCCGCTGCACCTGTGCCTGCTGCACCTGTGCCCGCTGCACCTGTGCCCGCTGCACCTGTGCCCGCTGCACCTGTGCCGGCTATACCTGTGCCCGCTGCACCTGTGCCGGCTATACCTGTGCCCGCTGCACCTGTGCCGGCTGCACCTGGGCCCGCTGCACCTGGGCCCGCTGCACCTGTGCCCGCTGCACCTGTGCCCGCTGCAGCGCCGCGGCCGTGACCTCGGCCTCTCATGCTTGTCCCAGAAAAGTGCATTCTGTGTGTGGACCGTGTGCGCCCTCCCCCAGGGACCGCCCCCTCCTGTGGCCAGGCGGAGCGTGGGAAATCCGAAGTAGAACCCCAGGAACGTCCTCTCAGCCTCACAGGGCTGGGTCCTAGGCTGGGACCTCAGCTCGGCATTTGGGGGGAAGAGGGGGAGGAGGGGCCTGGGGGTAGTTTTTAAAGTTCATTTTAGAAACATGGAGTGTTCAGCCAGTGCCTGGCCCTTTGCAGAAGTTTTGGTTTTGTATGTGTTGTGGTGTGTGTGTGTGTGTGTGTGTGTGTGTGTGTGAGTGTGTGTGTGTGGTGTGTGTGTATGTGTGTGTGGGGTGTGTGTGTGTGTGTGTGTGAGTGTGTGTGTCTTGTGTGTGTGTGTGGTGTGTGTGTGTGGGGTGTGTGTGTGTGTGTGTGTGTGTGAGTGTGTGTGTGTGTCTTGTGTGTGTGTGTGGTGTGTGTGTGTATATGAGTGTGTGTGTGGTGTGTGTGTATGTGTGGTGTGTGTTGTGTGAATGTGTGTGTTGTGTGTGTATGAGTGTGTGTGTGGTGTGTGTGTCTGAGTGTCTGAGTGTGTATGAGTGTGTGTGTGTGTGTGTGTGTGTTGTGTGTGTTATGGTGTGTATGTGAGTGTGTATGTGAGTGTGTGTGTGAGTGTGTGTATAGTGTGTGTATGAGTGTGTGAGTGTGTGTATAAGTGTGTGAGTGTGTGTGTGTGTGAGTGTGTGTGTATAAGTGTGTGAGTGTGTGTGTGTGAGTGTGTGTGTATAAGTGTGTGAGTGTGTGTGTGTGTGTGTGTGTGTGTGTGATTGTGTGTGTGTGCCGTGTGTGTATGTGTGTGTATAAAGCTGTATGAAATGGATGCATTAATTGAAATTTGAAGGAGCAGTTTCAGTGACCCTGTAGGAGACCTTCCCCTTGCTTTTCTCTGAGCCTCACCGATCAGAACAGAGGCGGCCATCACTCTGTCGTGTCTATGAAAACAGTGCTTGAATCCGAATAAAGATTAGGTAGCATCCGGCATAACGTTTGGAATCCAGATAATGAGTGGACGTGCCCTGTGGGTAAGCAGGGGCCTGGAACGTGTGAGACGCTGCTCAGGGGGTCCCTCCCTCGGCCTGTGTTCACGTTGGCAGATTCCCGTCACCATCACGAAGCCCCACGAGAAAGCGGAGGTGCCCACCGGCGTGATCGTGGGGAGCGCCGTCGCCGGCCTCCTCCTGCTCCTGGCGCTGGTGGCCGTGCTCTGGAAGGTAAGCCCCGGGGCCTGGCAGTGAGCGTCCTGTCCAGCATCCACCTCCCGGCCCGGCCCCTCCCTCGCAGAGCAAGGGCGTGCCAGGCCAGGCAAAGGCGGTTCTGGCAAACAGCCGGAGGATCTTCCCTCCTCGTCCTGTCCCTAGCCTGCCCTCCCACCCTCCCTCACCCACCCTCATGTCCCAGTCAGCGGCAGACAAACGGAGCCCGGCTCCCTGGGCCCAGCGTCCTCCTGACGGCCCATACCCATCGGTCCCAGGCCACACACCCCTCCTCATGCCCGCGGCTCCCCTGCACGGCTCCCAGGGAAGCCAGGGGGCCGAGGCCCCACGCGCACCAAGCCATCGACATAACGTTTCACACCGTCACCCCACAGCTCGGCTTCTTCAAGAGGAAATATGAGAAAATGATGAAGAATCCAGACGAAGCGGACGAGACCATGGAGCTCAACAGCTGAGCGTCAGCTGGACCCGTGGGCCAGGCCGGACCCGTGGGCCAGGCCGGACCCTGTGGGCCAGGCCGGACCCCGTGGGCCAGGCCGGACCCGTGGGCCAGGCCGGACCCGTGGGCCAGGCCGCCTCCCACCAGCGTCTGCCGTGGCCGAGGGTTTGCTTTCAGACCCGGCGTTTACAGAGTCTTAGGTGCACTGGTCTCATATTTTATTTCAAGAAAACTGCAGGTCGGTTTGGAAAAAGGAAGTGAGGATTGTGGGGTGGGGGGTGTAAAGGTTTATGGGAAAGACGTGTTTATGTGGACCGTGTCCACGCTGGCTGGGCCCAGCGCCGTGTGCCGTGTGCCGTGTCAGAGGGGACATGCCTACAGACATGGCGTCTCCCACAGAACAGCCTTCCTCAGGGTTTTATGGGAGGGGTCCGGTGTGCAGTGACGCTTTTTAAAAGAAGTGACGAGTTTGGTGAAGACAGGACTCGGGGAAAACGGCGGGTCTTCCCCTCTCGCCAGAAGCTGCCAGTTTTCTGTGAGAATCGTGTTTACAGGCGAGGGGCCCTGGCTGGTGTCCGGGGCCGGCTCGCCCTCTCCTGCGCTGGCCTGACGGGGCCCCGCGGTGGCTGTCCGCCTCCTGCCGGCGGGTCCATCCCGGTGAGCGCGTCTGGAGGCCGAAGCACAGGCCGCCGGGCCGCACTGGGCACCACCTGCCTGCGGGCCGCCACGTCGGAGACGAGTTCCCGTCCCTCAGTCCACAGCGGCCGCCTGGCTGCTGCAGGGACCGTGGGACGCTTTAAAGATGAGCCTCGTGCTAGGCACCTTCTCGCCTCTGCACGGAGCCCGGTCTGGCCCAGGGAGCCGAGCCCCCTGGAGCCCGGAGCCTGGTCCCTGTGCGGCCGCAGTCGCCGCTGTGCACACGTCTCCCACCTGCTGTCCACGGAGGCAGCGCCCTGCCGAGCGGATCTCTAACCCTCGGAGCTCCAGGGTGTCAGACAAGGCCGAGCAGACGCCATCCCAGGAACCTGGGAGCCGGCGCGGACCCTGGGCGTCCCCAGGCAGCAGGCGTCTTCGGGCTGGTCCGTCCCGGGACCGACCCCGCAATCACTCACCGGAGGCCCCTTCCACGCTGAGTCTCAGGCCCCGGCTCCTGAGGCCGCCACCTGTCGGATGGACTGAGGCCCCGGACCCCCGTTTTCTGTGCTGGCAACAGGATCCCGGAGGACCTACTGCCTTTTCCTCCTGCACCCTCTCCTCCCTGGCCCACAGGGCCTCGAAGGGCGGGCTGGGCGGGGGGAGGGCCGGGAACCCTGGGCGATGCCATGGGAGCTGCCGCCGGGAGCTGCCGCCGAGCCCCACGGCCGCCAACAGCAGGCCTGGAGCCCAGCTGTGATGGACGCTCTGGGTTTTAGAAGCCGGGACCTGCCCTGCCAGTGGCCAGGGGTGAGTAGCGACCTGGGAACCAGGAGGTCACCGTTCCCTTCCGGGTCAGGACACAGGCCGGGGCTGTGGGCTCGATCCCCAGTAGGGGGCGTGCAGGAGGCGGCCGATCCGTGATTCTCTCCATCACTGATGTTTCTCTCCCTCTCTCTTCCTCTCTGAAACCGATATATAAAAATAATAATAAATAAAAGCCCAGGGCCTGGGCTTTTATAACACAAACAGCCAGTCCTCCAAGGCTCTGACTGTGAGAAGTCTGGGAGGACAGGGATCCGCCGTGTGTGTCTGGCTGCCTCCTGGCCTGGTCCCCCTGCCCTCCTCCCTCCCAGCCGTGGCAGCCAGGGCCAGGCACATAGGCCAGTGATTTACTTTGTATTTGACCAAACGAAGAAGAAAAAACAACCATAAAGTGTCAGGTTAACAGCAAAAAAATGGCTGGTGTTCTCCAGTGAGACGTGCCGGAGCCCAATAAAGTTTTATTGAGAAACAGCATGGGGGAGAGTGGCCATGAGGTGGTGAAGGATGGGACGGACCACGTGACTCTGCAGAGACACAGGAGCTCCTCGGGGTGCTGTGTGAAGGGCCGTGCCCGCCTCCTGCCTCCGCACCAGGCCTGGAGCTGCCGGCAGCAGGCGGGGAGCTGGGCGAGCGAGGCAGTGGCCTGCCTGCGTCTTTCCGCGAAGGGCATGGGCTCCAGCGCCGAGGAGCGCTCCGTGTACCGTAGGCGGGGTCGGCCTGGGTGCTGCGGGCGCTTGGGGCCAGGGGACTCGGGGGCCGTCCTGTGCCTGTGGGGCCCGCAGCTCCTGGGGCCTCTGGCTGCGGAGGCGGGAGCCCCTATGGGTGATCACCGGGCTGCCTCCAGCCTCTGGGGCTCCGGGACCCGGCACCCTGATGGAGAGCCCGCACAGCACCCGCCTGCAGACAGCCTCTGCGGTCAGATCGGAGGCTGAGGCAGAGCTGAGCTTACAGAGGAGCACTCCTCACGCGCCTGTAAGCAAAGGCGGATATCCATCCAAGGAATGAAAGGAGCCTGCAGTGTGAGCCAGGAGGTCCCGGTTCCATCGGTTGCGGGCTCCATCCCCCGTGTGGGGCATGCCGGAGGCAGCCAGTCACAATTCTCTCTCATCGATGTTTCTCTCTCTCCCTCTGAAATCAATAAAATACATTTTTATAAAAGGAAAAACCTTGCTTCAGAAGAAGTTTTGTATTCCTATTCAGCCACACTTTCATTTTGAGATGAAACATGGTGTAGGGCTTAGAAGATGCCACGTCAAAGTGTCCGTTTCATAAATGTAGACGTGAAGGGCTGTATTGTGGCAGAGAAAGTCGAACTGGAAGTGTGTATGTTGCACAGTCAGGTTATAATTGTGTGTTTTTGAAGGAGGCAGGTTGCTGTGGGTACTTTTCTTTCCATGTGAGGCTAATGGCACTATGATGTAGCACGTGTATTGTTCTTGATTAACTGGTTCTGTCTTTCCTCCTGACCAAAGCTACGGATGTGTATGTGTGTGTCTGTGCGTAAAGCTGTGGTGCTCCTGGCTTGAGAGGCAGGTCCCACGAGTGTCCGCAGTGTCTCCTCGGGGCCTGCTCCGGCCACAGTGCGAAGCAGAAGGTGCCCTGTGGCCGCAGCCCATGTGCACCGCGTGGCCCATGAATGGCAGTCCCTCAGACGGCAGAGCTCCTGCGGGGGTTCGGGTTTACGCTCCAGTGTCTCCTGCTGGTCTGATGCACTCACTCCCCTCCACTCTGCCGGAGGGCTGTCCCCTGCCTCCCGCCACTGCCGGTGAGCAGCCTCCTGGGGCCTCTTGGACTGGGGACCGGCGCTCTGCTCCTCGGCCCGCAGGCCCTGAGCTGCCCACAGTCAGACCACAGGTGGCATCCTATTAGGCCCTCTGCCCGCAGGCCCTGAGCTGCCCACAGTCAGACCACAGGTGGCTTCCTATTAGGCCCTCGGCCCGCAGGCGCTGAGCCCGCCCACAGTCAGACCGCAGGTGCCATTGAGCTATTAGGCCCTCGGCCCGCAGGCGCTGAGCCCGCCCACAGTCAGACTGCAGGTGCCATTGAGCTATTAGGCCCTCTGCCCGCAGGCCCTGAGCCCGCCCACAGTCAGACCACAGGTGCCCCGGAGCTCTGGGCCCAGGGCGCCAGCTCAGTGAGATGCGCTCACTCCCTGGGCCGGCAGGACGCACAGCTGAGCTGAGGGCCCTGTGGAATGGAGTGGGGAGAGCCGGCACCTGCTGCTCCGCAGTCCGTGCAGCTGTTTCCTCACTCGGCAGCGAGCAGGAGGGTTCGAGTATTTTCGTGTTTAAGGACTGAACACGCTGATGTGAATGTGCTGAAACCATAAGCCCAGAGGCGCCTCAGGCTCACGGACTGGCCGACAGACAGACGGACGGCATGTTCCCTCCCAGGTGCTGCCACTCACAGCGGCGCCCAGTGCTCCGCATCAGGTGACCTCATGCCTCCCATCCCCCAGTTCTGGGAAACCAGCTCAGAGGGCGCGCGCACACACGCACACACACACACACAGACACATGCACACATGCATGCATGAACACACATGTGCACCAAGTGTGTCTGGTGAGCACCGGGCATTAACACGACTCTGGAGAGAGAGCATTCTTTTCTTTCTTTTTCTTTTTCTCAGAGCTGCTGCTCCAGTTTCAACCCATCAGCGGTTTGGGAGTCCCTAGCCGCCTCTGCCTTGGCGATGTCAGTTGTTAATTCCGGCCATTCGGCTGTGTGTGGTAACACCTGTGTTTAACTGACTTCCCCCATTCCTGGTGGGACCGAGCACTTTTCCCCATGTTCATTGGCCATTCGGGCTTTACAGATTTTGCTTGTTTTTATTATTAATATTTCTGATCTTCTCCTGAGGATATGTCTTTATTGATTTTTAAAAATGTATTTAGTTAATCCTCAGCTGAGGATGTTACTACAATAGCATTTTTAAAAACTCCCTCATTCTATTACAACCCTTTAATATTCTAAACTGAGATTCCAATTAAAGATGGAAAACCATCTAACACAAAACCAGGGACTAATTTTCATCACAGGCCCACTCCAACCTAACTTACTTAAAAAAAAAAATAAACAATTAAATAAAAGGCTACTAAACAAATTGCACTTCTGGGTTCTATGCAAAATACGATAAAATCTCACTCAAGTTGCTTTGACTATAGCCCAGGATCTACTGCCCCCTGCTGGGGGAACTGCTTAACAACAGCACACAAACCATTTCTGCCCAGCACCATCTGTGGCCATATGAAGGCCTTACAGTGTCATTGGGTATAACCCTCTGTGGTATGTTACATCCGCACAGCGTTTATTTTATAACTGGAATCTGCACATATTAATCCTTTCACTTATTTCATCCACCCCCGGCCCCCCTTCCCCTAGGTAAACACGAGTTTGTTTTCTGTCTCCATAAGTCTGTATTTTAGATTCCACTCATTAGGGAAATCTTCAATAATAATAAAAGCACAATATGCTAATTAGCCCAGACATCCTTCCGGGCGACCTTCCAGATGAGGTTGAGCTGTGAAGGCAGCCGGTGCCAGCAGCCAGGGGAGGAAAGCCTACTCTTGCACGAATTTTATGCATCGGCCTCTAGTACATAAACATAGTAACTTTTGGGGTACAAACCCTGGGAATATCTACGGTGGGCCCATGCCTCCATACTAATGTGCTTTCAGAATGAACAGAACTGTCTTCTTCTTCCTAAGGGCTCACATTTAGTGGGAGGAAGAGGGAGCAGGAATGGAGAGGGCAAGGCAGAGACCAGGCCGTCAGGGAGTGGTCGGGAGGGTGTGTCTGCCTTCAGGGTCCTTCAGCCCAGTTCCTCTGGATGGACTTGGGGGGGGGGGGGGGGGAGAGGAGGAGCCTGGCTTACGGGGATTCCTGACGGCAGCGTGGCTCCTTTTGGCCCAGGAAGAGGCGGCAGGAAGACCCTCCCCGTGTGTGAGGGTGGGGGCAGGTACCACCAGACAGACCTTCCCCGTGTGTGAGGGTCAGGGACAGGGACCACCAGACAGACCTTCCCCGTGTGTGAGGGTCAGGGACAGGGATCACCAGACAGACCTTCCCCGTGTGTGAGGGTCAGGGACAGGTACCACCAGACAGACCCTCCCTGTGTGTGAGGGTCGGGGCAGGTACCACCAGACAGACCTTCCCCGTGTGTGAGGGTGGGGGGCAGGTACCACCAGACAGACCTTCCCCGTGTGTGAGGGTGGGGGCAGGTACCACCAGACAGACCTTCCCCGTGTGTGAGGGTGGGGGCAGGTACCACCAGACAGACCTTCCCCGTGTGTGAGGGTCAGGGACAGGTACCACCAGACAGACCTTCCCCGTGTGTGAGGGTGGGGGCAGGTACCACCAGACAGACCTTCCCCGTGTGTGAGGGTGGGGGCAGGTACCACCAGACAGACCTTCCCCGTGTGTGAGGGTGGGGGCAGGTACCACCAGACAGACCTTCCCCGTGTGTGAGGGTGGGGGCAGGTACCACCAGACAGACCTTCCCCGTGTGTGAGGGTCAGGGACAGGGATCACCAGACAGACCTTCCCCGTGTGTGAGGGTCAGGGACAGGGATCACCAGACAGACCCTCCCTGTGTGTGAGGGTCAGGGACAGGGATCACCAGCTGGGTGCCTGGCACCAAGCAGGCAGTCAAGGTTGGTAGGAAAGGTGGATTCCTTATGTTAAAATGTTTCACTAGATGTAACAAATAATATTAATGACCTCACCAATGGGGAGGCTGTTCATTAATGACCTCACCAATGGGGAGGCTGCGTAAGCAGCCAAAAGGGATGCTAGCTGAAGTGCTTTAATAACCATGCAATTCTCCTTCTTCGTTGCCTGTGGATCAAATTTCATTTTTATTTTACTGATTTCAGACAGGAAGGGAGAGGGAGCGATAGAAACATCAACGATGAGAGAGAATCATGGATCAGCTGCCTCCTGCACACCCCCTACTGTGGATCGAGCCCACAGCCCAGGCATAGGCCCTGACCAGGAACTGAACTGTGACCTCCTGGTCGATGCTCAACCACTGAGGCACACCAGCTGGCTGTGGGTCAAATTTTAACCTTGTTGACAGTCAATTACCCTGGTTTTACAGCAACTTTATGCTGATTTGTATACGGATTCAATACGAAGAACTTATAAAATCTAGTAAGTGATAGTGAGATGATAGATTCTGAAATCCTAGAAACCATCATAGTATGAAATACATATTTTATGTCTTAGAAGAACTGAATGTTAACACACAGAAAAATGCTCCTCATAGACGTTTTTAATCATGTGTTTATTGGGTTTACTTTTTAAATATATAAATTCTGAAAATATATCAGGACTGTCGGACAATGACTTCCTGCGCCCTCCCATTCTGCCGGCACCATAGCGGTGCCCTGGCTGGGGGGGGTTTCCCTGAGACAGAGTCGTGAATCCAGTTACAATCATTACAATCATCAGTCACGGGTTCATTTGTCTACCGCGGACATCTTTCCTCGCATTTAAATGATTCTTCCGTTTCCCCTAAAGGCTGTCCCTCTCTCTGGCTCCAGTGTAAGGCCTCACCCCAAACTCTCCTGAGTTCTGGAGAAGGAAAACCAAACTGTGGTCCCAGGACAGGCGTGAGCACCTCACCCACGTGGGTGACTTAATTGCCGGGTGCCCAGAAGCATTCTTTGTTTCTCTTCCAAGATGACGATTCTTCATAGATCTCCTAAAAAACAGAACCACGGCAGGGACTCAGGATCACCATTTACATCTGCTCCCCTCTCAGCGACCACATGGCGTTCGCATACGGCACGGAGAGCAGAGACATGCATGAACATGTCCCTGCACACAGGACGCCAACCGGAGGGGAGCGTGGACAGGAGCCTTCACGGGGACGAGGGGCAGAACAGGGCCGGACCCCCGGGGGCAGGCAGAGGGGCCTGCGATCTGAGTTCTGAGCAGGTTCCTCTCCCCGCACACCTCTGCTCCCACAGCCGCCCTGCGCCGGCCATGGGCAGAGGCCACCGGGGACAGTGACCGCAGCGGCTCTGACAGGGACAGCGCCCGCCCACCCACCGCTGCGTCTCCGAGGACCTCCAAGCACAGGCTGCGGGCGCCTCGCGCCCCCCCCCCCCCCACCCTGGAACCCTCCCTCCTTACTCCCCAGCCAGAACCCCAAATTCACTGTCCCCCGGACACCTGGACCCTGTCCCACCGCCGCTCACCGGCAGCTGGCGGGCTGACCCTCCCTGCCAGGCTTGTGATCACGGTGGGGTGTCCTCGTGGTGGGGGGCCCTTGCTGTGGGGTGCCCTCCCGGTGGGGTGCCCTCGCGGTGGGGTGTCCTCACAGTGGGGGGCCCTCACTGGGGGGGCCCTCGCTCCCTCCTCAGGATTCTCCCCGCTCCGTGGACACAGGCCTGGCTCAGAGCACACACCACACGGCCCCTGCTGCGGTCACTGTCCCCTGCCACGTCCATCCTCTGTTTCCCCGCTAACAGGCTGCCATCTCCATTCGGAAAGCCCGGTCCCACATCCCACGGCGGGTCAGGTCCACTGAGGGCCCCGCCTGGTCCCCGGCCCTGGCTGCTGCTCCCCCCACACACCCCCGCTCTGCTCAGCGCCACCTCGCTGCCGGCTGCCCACAGCACAGACCAGCCGCTGCCACGGCCGCCACCGCTCTCCACCGGCTCACCGCGGGGCTGGGCCGACGGACAGCCGTGCGTCTCCCATTCACACCGTCACACCCACGCCCCGGCGCTCCCCGGAGGCAGTGCTCCCTCTCCTCTCTCTGAAGGAGGGAGCCGGGAGGTCTGGCGCCTTGAGGAACTCGGTGCCGGGCACCTGCGCGGCAGCCGCACGCTCCCATCTGCACAGGGGACGCCCTGGCGCAGGGACCCTAACCGAGGAGTCCCGTCTCACACTCCGTGCCGAGCATTCTGGGGGCGTATGTTTTTCATGGTTAACAAACCCTGGAGAAAGGAGCCTATATAATAAAAGGGTGATGTTTTCTGGACGAAGCGGGGACTGTGAGGGCGGAGGCGGCGGGCGGGGCCGATCCCCTTGCAGGAATTCCGTGCGCAGCCTCTGGTTTTGCGCAAACACCGGCTTCCCGGGCTGAGGACGCCGGAGTGAGCGAGTCGGGCAGACCCAGGGCAGGGCGCGCACGCTGCGTGTGCTCTGTCTGCTTAGGATTCCGGAGAAACCGCCACAGGCAGAGCGGCGCCCCTCCGTACCTTCTTCCACACCGGCACCGAGGCCTTCAGGGCGTCGATGGCGTAGCTCACGGCTCCGAGGGACGCAGCCCGGTGGGCCGAGGACACGGCGATGACGACGCTGGCTTCGGCCACAGGGACCAGGCTGCAACAGAACGGAGGACCCGTGACACCTCCTCTGACTCTGCTCCAGGCTCACGGCCCGCCAACAATCCGAGACGCTCCCCGCACTGACCCGCCTCCTCTCTACGGAGGAGCCAAACCCACAGGCACCGCAGGCGGAGCAGCAGAGAACGTGAACATCCCACAGCAGCACGCAGCCCGAGGGCAGCCCCGGGCAGGAGGCGGCAACACGCTGCCATGACGACCCCGTCTCAGCTGCTGGGCCCCGCTCAGAGCCTGCGGCCCTGGCTTCTTAGCGACCAAAGGCACCCGGATCCGATGTCCTCCACAGGCATGTGCCCCAGGGCTGCTTCTCTTCATACAAACAGAGTCTGGACGGAGGCCCGTTCTCCAACGGCCTCCGGGACTGCCCCCCATCCGCACAGCCGTGCGGCCCGGGCTCAGGGGTCCTGCCTGCCGGAAGCTCATTCCAGCATGTCGTAAATGCAAGAAATGTCATCAAAAGGCTGATGGAACCTTGAGGACTGCCTGCTGGAAATGGCTGAGGGCATTTCCCCACACCTGAACATCTGCATGGATGACTGCTCGCTGCCAGACAGCTGAGGGCATGTCAATCTACATGCTATTGCCTCCCGCTGGCCAAACACCTGAACAGCCGCAGGCAGTTCCCCCAATCCAACAATGCCTCTGTGTACTAAACCTTGGCCTTTGATATGACTAGGACAATTTGTGTTAATAAAAAGCAAGGGGTCGAGAGAGAGAGAGAGAGAGAGAGAGAGAGAGAGAGAGAGAGAGAGAGAGAGAGAGAGAGAGAGGAGGACTTGGTTTCTTTAGCTAAGTCTTCTCTGGCTCCCCAAAATGCATCCAAAATTATGTTTCCTCCCTGGACTCTTGACTAATTTACACACAGTGCCTTCTCCAGATTCCTGAGCCCTTCTAGATGCCGAGAAACATACGCCGGCATTACTCGCCCACCTGGGCCCTGGCACTGTCCAAACGTTACAACGGAACCAGCAGCCTTAACAGCGCTGGGAGGCGCCTCTGCAGGCTGCCAGGAAACACGCAGCGTCTCTCCCCGTGAGCCAGGACCCTGTGACTCTGCAGGGTCCGCAGCAGCACGGAGGCGAGCCGGCACCGATGGAGGGAGCCGTACCCGAGCCTGTGGAACACCGCGATGTGCCTGACCGGCCACCTTTGCCTCAGGTCGCTGCAAATCCTCCGGACTTCGTTTTCCGCCATCGGAACGTACGCTTCGTACTCCAAGCTCATGACTTTTTTCCCTTCAAAGTGATTCCTTGTGGTCCCTAAGAAGAAGGGGAAAAAGGCAATTAAAATAAGGCTTCTCCTTATAATAGAAACTGCACAGTAAAAAAGGGTTCTAATTTTTTAAGCACATTTTTACTGACTTTTTTTTAGAGAGGAAGGGAGAGGGAGAGAAAAAGAAAAACCCATGTGAGAGGGAAACATCGCTTGGCTGCCTCCTGCATGCCCCCTACTGGGGATTGAGCCTGCAACCCGGGCATGTGCCCTGCCTGACCTGGAACTGAACCGGCAACGTTCTGATGCATGGACGACCAGGGCAGAAAAGGGGCTGTTTTGGAACAGACAGTAGCCTACAGATCTGTCTAGCGATTACTGTGAAGTATTCTAAAGATGAACACGGTGAGAACAAGAGGACTGTCCCAAAGGTAAGACAGGAAGACGCGCTGACGAGGCAGCCGGATGGAGACTCTCCTGTGACAAACCAGCACCCGTTCTCTTCCGGCACACTTGCCACTGAGAAGGAACGCTCCGTCCCCGGGCTGTCACGGAGGTCCCACCATCACCGTCTCCCTGAATGTTTGGAACACACAGGCTTCTCTCTGCTCAGGGCGTCTGTCCTGCTCGCCTGAAGATCACTAACACAAAGCCAAAGCTGGAGACCCACCGGTCCCCTTGGCTCAGCGTCTTACATCCGCCCTGACACTCGGCACGGAAACACTGCCGACCGGCAGCGAAAGCAGGGGACAGGCTCACCCACAAACAGGGACACGGCTCCGCAGAGCGGGGACGTCACCAGCTGCGAGACCTCCTCCACGGACAGCTTCTCGGCCGTGAACTTGATGATGTCTTTGTGTTCCTCCTCCCCGACGTCCGCCCTGGAAGAGAGCAGTAACAACCTCGGCGGTGTGCAGAGGCCAGACCGGCCACAGGCTGCGTGTCCGGGCGCGTCTCCTACGTCAGAGGTGCTGGGCGGAGGATCCGATCTGAATGATACCAGTAAGCGTGCAATTAAAAAAACAAACAACCAGTGTTTTTTATAAATACCCCGAATGAGTCGAGTATGGTACCAAAAGGAGTTTACCATGAACACGATCACTAAAAGCCGTGGTTCTCAACCTTCCTGATGCCGCGGGGGGCAAAGTGGTGAAAAATACCCAGGCCTCCGTGGCCGTGCTGACGCACAGGAGAACCCCAATAAGCCATGCTGAGAGAGGAGGACCAGCACCTCCGAGTGACATGACGGAGCTGCCGGCACAGGACTGACAGACCGGCAGGGAGGTGTCAGGTCCGTCCGCACCGACACGGGCTGTGCCGGGACAGCGAGCTCGCGAACACTCAGAGCGCGGGTCCCCGCCGTCTGCTACAGGCGACACCTGCGGAAGGGAACACTCACCGCGCAGGCCCCCCGGGGCCCTCAGCACTAGCCTCCGCTGATGGGGGGGATGATGGCGACTTCGTCTCCTTCCCGAAGCAGGAGGAGCTGGTCTCCGAGCTCGACATACTCCTGCCGCACAGCCAGGATCACCTGGTTCCTGACATCGGCCAGCCTGAGGGAGCAAGCGGAGTGCGCAGTGTCAGAGCTGTGCTAGGCCTCCAGGTCTCCAATGGAAATTAGGTGACATAAGCCCTGGTCAGTGTGGCTCAGTGGACAGAGCATCAGCCAGCACGCTGAAGGGTCGCAGGTTCGATTCCAGTCAAGGGAACGTACCTCGGTTTCAGTACCTTGATCCCTGACCCTGGGTGGGGCCCAGGTGGGAGGCAGCCAGTCGTGTCTCTCTCACATCAATGTTTCTCTCTCTCTGTCTCTCCCTTTCCCTTCCACTCTCTCTAAAAATCAACAGAAAAATATCCTCTGGTGAGGACTGAGAAAACACAAGACATATAAGACATAAATATCACTTTGTAGCATCGCCTGCAGAGTTACTAATGAAAGTAACTTATATGCTGCAGAGAAAAGATGCATCCACAGGAGAGAATTCTCAGTCACCACCAAGAACACAGTCACTGCCAACAGCTCTCACTGGCTGCTGTGTGTCTCAGAGAATGAAATACCGAAAAGATAAGAGACTGAAGGTAACACTCAGACCAGGTCAAAGGAAGAAAGGAAAAAGAAAAATGTCCTGATTCCAGGAGCCTTCTAAGGGTACAGTCTGCTAGTGTACCCCAGAAGTCCCCCCAAGACAGGTGTCCCCGGCAGGTGAAAGGTTAAAGGTCGGGTGGGCAGAGGTTATCAGGGCACTTTAAGACAGTTTAAAAGATACAAAATAAAATAAGTCGTTTTTTGAACACGCGTTGAGGAGTATCCTTCACACGGTGAACCTCTCTATGGACTAAGTGCCACCATTAATGCTCCTGATCACCTTCTAGGAAGCCACGTTGACACTCTGTCCCCAAAAGAACGTGAGGCAGGGACAACAGCAGAAACAGGACATCGGCTATTGCAAAACGCAAACTCAGCCGCCCTGGGGTTTGCTCTCTCTCATTTTTATCTTAACCTCAGAAATTTCTATTGACTTCTCAGAAGACGTAAACGTCCCAAGCACACATTGTAACAGAACGTGTGACCACCTCACTCACGCTGTGAAAATGCAGCATCTGCACGCTGGCTACCATGAAACCACAAGAGCGAACGGGAGCCTGTCGGTCAGGGCGCAGCTCACTGCGCTTCTGGGTGAGCCTGCGGGAGGACGAGGGTTGGCCTCCCCAGAGGGTTCCAGAAACACAGCCATGTTCACTGCGACCGTGTGCGCACGCACACATTCTAGATTGCTAGAAAGCTCCACCCTTTACCCCGGATGCCGCGTCTCCAGCTCAGCCCACAGCTGCGCCGCCGGGATCTCCTGGGGCACAGAGACGGTCTCGGCGCGGGTCCCGGTGATCTCGGCGCTCTTCGCAAAGTACAGCACCTGGACCTGCGAGGGAGAGGATGCTCCCGTGGCGACCACGGCCCTTTGCTGGCACAGGTGCTAGCTTCCTGTCACGGACACACTGGGAAGTGAGGGAACCTCAAAGCGCCCAGCGTATGTGCGTTTTGACGATGCTGGTG
Source organism: Pipistrellus kuhlii (assembly GCF_014108245.1). Taxonomy (NCBI): domain Eukaryota; kingdom Metazoa; phylum Chordata; class Mammalia; order Chiroptera; family Vespertilionidae; genus Pipistrellus; species Pipistrellus kuhlii. The sequence goes on along the minus strand of NW_023425540.1, from coordinate 1,496,133 downwards.
TGTGCAGCCCATTCTCACTCGTTTCCGGTGCTGGTCAGCTCTGCAAACGCCCAAGAGCCCCCGCCCGCACCCAGACAATGACTCCTCAGAGAGGGGACGTGAGGCGGCCTCCCGCTGACGGGTTAGCACCTTCTATGAACAGGTGAACAGTGACCCGGGTCCGGGTGCAGCTGGCAGAGGGGCCTGGAGGTGAGACTGCCTTTGGGGCGGCCCTGGCCTGGCACCGCGCCTGGCCCCCGGCTGGTTATGCAACCGCAGTCACAGGGCACAGAGCGGAGCGGGCTGGGCTGCTGTGCAGGCCGAGCAGGTTCCAGCGCTGGCGCCGGCACCTGCCCCTGGCCCTGTCCCTGTCCCCTGCCCCTGCCCCTGCACCTCACCTACCCCCTGTCCCTGCCCCTGCCCCTGCCCCCTGCCCCCTGCCCCTGCCCCCTGCCCCTGCCCCTGCCCCCTGCCCCCTGCCCCTGCCCCCGCCCCCTGCCCCCTGCCCCCGCCGCCTGCCCCCTGCCCCTGCCCCCTGCACCTCACCTACCCCCTGTCCCTGCCCCTGCCCCCCACCCCCGCCCTCGCCCCCTACCCCCCGCCCCCGCCCCTGCCCCTGCCCCCGCCCCTGCCCCTGCCCCTGCCCGGTGCGCCGCTGCAGCCGCCAGCGGTCGCACACGCTGAGGCCGCGCTAGGGGGGTTCTCGGTGCTGACCTTCGGGGCGGCCGCCCGGTTAGGTGCGTGAGCGCCCACCCAGCACCCACACCGGCACCCACACCAGCCGGTGGGAACCAGGGGGGGCGGGCTCTGGGGAGGGGAGGGGGTTCCTGGGGGCGGATCTCCTGAAGCGAAACCTGTCTCCAGAGCAGGAAGGACCCAGGACGGGGCGAAGGTCAGGGCGCCCCTAGGGAGGGAGGGTGCCCTGGAGAGGGAGGGTGCTGACAGGGAGGGGGTGCCCTGGAGAGGGAGGGTGCCGACAGGGAGGGGGTGCCCTGGAGAGGGAGGGTGCTGACAGGGAGGGGGTGCCCTGGAGAGGGAGGGTGCCGACAGGGAGGAGGGCGCCCTGGAGAGGAGGGTGCTGACAGGGAGGGAGGGGGTGCCCTGGAGAGGGAGGGTGCTGACAGGGAGGGAGGAGGGCGCCCTGGAGAGGGAGGGTGCTGACAGGGAGGGAGGGTGCCCTGGAGAGGGAGGGTGCCGACAGGGAGGAGGGCGCCCTGGAGAGGAGGGTGCTGACAGGGAGGGAGGGGGTGCCCTGGAGAGGGAGGGTGCCGACAGGGAGGAGGGCGCCCTGGAGAGGGAGGGTGCCGACAGGGAGGGAGGGTGCTGACAGGGAGGGAGGGCGCCCTGGAGAGGGAGGGTGCCTACAGGGAGGGGTGCCCTTAGGGAGGAGGGAGGGCGCCGGGCGGGAGGTGCCCTGGGCCGCGCAGGGCCTCGAGGCCGGGGTCCGGGCCCGCAGGGCGGGGGGCGGGGGTCGGGGCGAGCGGGCGCCCGGAGAGGCCTTACCTGGCAGCGCCGCACCATCCCGCCCGGCGCGGGTCCGCGGGGCGACCGGAGGCGGAGCCCGGCGCACGCACGGCGCAGGCGCACTGACAGCCGCCGCACTGCGCACGCGCCCCGCTCGCCCCGCCCCTCGCCCCGCCCCTCCCGGATCCGCGGGGCTGAGCCGTGTCCGCCCGGAGCCCGGGGGCGGGGCCGGGGGCGGGGACCGGGGGCGGGGACCGGGGCCGGGGGCGGGGGCCGGGGGCGGGGGCCGGGGGCGGGGGCGGGGACCGGGGGCGGGGGCCGGGGGCGGGGACCGGGGGTTGGGGGCGGGGGCCGGGGGCGGGGGCCGGGGGCGGGGACCGGGGGCGGGACCGGGGCCGGGGGCGGGGGCCGGGGGCGGGGGCCGGGGGTTGGGGGCGGGGGCCGGGGGCGGGGGCCGGGGGCGGGGGCCGGGGGCGGGGACCGGGGCCGGGGGCGGGGGCCGGGGGCGGGGGCCGGGGGCGGGGACCGGGGGCGGGGACCGGGGCCGGGGGCGGGGGCGGGGGCGGGGGCCGGGGGCGGGGGCGGGGACGGGGGCGGGGGCCGGGGGCGGGGCCGGGGGCGGGGGCGGGGACCGGGGGCGGGGGCCGGGGCGGGGCCGGGGGCGGGGGCGGGGGCGGGGGCGGGGGCGGGGGCGGGGGCCGGGGGCGGGGGCCGGGGGGGGGGGGGGGGCGGGGGCCGGGGGGGGGGGCCGGGGGCGGGGGCCGGGGGGGGGGGGCGCAGGGGCGGGGACCGGAGCGGGGGGGGGGGCCGGGGGCGGGGGCGGGGGCGGGGGCGGGGGCGGGGGCCGCAGGGGGCGGAGGGACCGGGGGCGGGGGCCGGGGACGGGGCCGGGGGCGGGGGGCCGCAGGGGGCGGAGGGACCGGGGGCGGGGGCCGGGGGCGGGGGCCGCAGGGGGCGGCGGGGCCGGGCGGCGGGCAGGCGCCTGCGCAGAGGCAGGGGCTGGCCGGCTCCGGACCCCACCTGCGGGCGCCCCCGCCCCCGTTCTTATCTTCAGTTCATTGGAGTCAGAGGGAGCGGAGGGGAGGCATCAGGTGAGGGGATCCTGGACCGCCGCGCCCCGCGCCCCGCGCCCCGCGGGCCCGCCGCCGGCCTGTGCCGGACCGGACCGGGCCGGACCGGACCTCCGGGCTCGCGGGCGGAGGGAGGCCCAGCGGAGCCCCGGCGCCGGCGGCGGCTCCCACGGGCCCTTTGCCCGCCGCCGGCGCCGGGGCCGCCCCTCCAGGCGCGGAGCTTCCGACCGGAGCGACCTTCTCCGGCTGGAGCCCAGCGGCTCCTGCCGGGTCCGGCCGCCCAGCCCCGTGCGGACCAGGCCGGCCGCGGTGGGCTCCGCGGTGGAAGGATGGAGCGGGCCCGGCCCTGGGCGCCCAGGCCGGTGGCACACACGGTCACGTGGCTCCCACCAGGCGCCACCCCGGGACCGGCACATGGGGGGGCGCTCAGCTGAGGGCTGGCCCCGGGAGAGCTCAGCGGGGAGGGAGGGCATTTCCGGCCCCGCCCGAGGGTGCCAGCTTAGGGAGGCCCCGCCCGAGGGTGCCAGCTTAGGGAGGCCCCGCCCGAGGGTGCCCGCTTAGGGAGGCCCCGCCCGAGGGTGCCAGCTTAGGGAGGCCACGGCAGAGGGCGCTTGGCCAGGCGGGTGCCCCCAGCCAGGGGCAGTGGAGGTGAGGCTGGAGGTACCAGGGAGTGACCCAGGGCAAGAGACAGGGACAAGGACCGGCAGACACCCGCGTCTGTGCTGGGCCGTGGTGAGCATCCCAGATACAGAATCATACATTCAGACAGGACCCCGGAGATGACATTGACCTTAGCCTGGCCAGGGACGTCCAAGGCCAGCCCATGGCGGGGGCAATGTCTACAGCACGGCTGAGAGCAAACGCAGGAGCCAGCAGGTGACAGCCAGGCTGGTGCTGAGGGAGCCAAGTCTCCGGGCCTCAACCTGCAGACTACAACTGAGGGATGGCAGCAAGCACCTCAGGCAGAAACTGCTGATCGGCTTCTGTACTTACTTGTTTGCTAAAACGACAGGGAGTTATTTTGGTTTTCTGAACTTAGGTATGCTCTCCCAGTACCCCATGGATGGTAGTCTGAACGGACCATTGATTGCGATCTCACTGGTCACTGAAGCACATTCTTCTGGCACCCAGGACAGCTCACTTACCCTAAATTGCCTCAGTAGCTACAGATAACGAGTTTTGGTTGACTCGGTGGTCCCGGAATCTGGACAGCACAATTATTCTAAATCGCCCGGTGGTCCCAGATAAAGTGTTTCTGTTGATTCAGTGATTCGCAGATACTTTAGATAACTAGCTTGCTCAGTTTTGCTTCTGTAACTGCTTTGCACAAACCAGGTTCCTCATTCCAGACCCAAAGCTGTAATCCATACCTCTGTGATATCCTGCCCAGAAGAGCCAGACGTGGCTGCTGTTCGGGGCTGTGGGTTTGGAGGCTGCCTTGCTCCCCTGCATGCCGCCAGCTTTTAATAAATGACTCCGTAATTTGACTTCTTGAGGCGTCCTTTATAAGATGGGGGTACACAACAACACGACAACACGCACAGCAGCCCAGAGCCCCTCCCCAGGCAGGAACCCGCCATCCTGAGAGGCAGCAACTGCACACTCAGCAGGAAAGGGGGAATGGCAGTCAATAAAGGAAAGAAGCGAGACCTTAACCCCCTTACGTATAAAACAAACTGGGGGACTGTGGTTAGGAGGTAAAATATAACTGATGCCAGAATATTTTAAAAACATAACAGAAATGGCCCCAAATTGGGACTTGTGTTTACAAACATTGATTCAAGCCTCAATGTTTTTCATAATCTTGTTTATTTTAGAAGGACCTACCTACCAGGAGCCACTACAAACGATCTTAATAAAAATGTGGCGCCGAAGCTGGTTTGGCTCAGTGGTAGAGCGTCGGTATGCAGACAGAAAGTTCAGGTTCGATTCCGGTCAAGGGCATGTATGTTGGTTGCGGGCACATCCCCCGGTAGGGGGTGTGCAAGAGGCAGCTGGCCGATGTTTCTCTCTCATCGATGTTTCTAGCTCTCTCTCTCTCTCCCTTCCTCTCTGTTAAAAATCAATAAAATGTATTTTCTAAAAATGTGGCGATTTCTAATTCCTTCAGTTTCACTGTTGTTAAACTCAAGCACCGTTAGTTAAAAGCTACCGATAATGAATACGGTGCAGTGTCATTGCACGTATGATGATGACATCACGCAGCTTCGATGCCCAGGGGAAGGGGGACCGCGTCCCCACGATCCCCTCTGGGAACAGGCCATGCCTCCTCTGTGCCCCGGGGTGGGCACTGGTGTGGGCAGCGGAGTTGCAGGTGACTGAAAACAACATGCTCTCCTCTGAGTTGATTTCTGTTCGCTTGATCTTTAAAAGTGATTGATCCATCCTATAAAAAGTGATTGATCCATCCTGTAAAAAGTGATTGATCCATCCTGTAAAAAGTGGTTGATCCATCCTGTAAACACCTTTGGGTGATTGTGGCTCTGTCTGGGAGCACTGGGGATACATCCGCGAACCATAAAAATGAGGCCCTTGCCCCAGGTTGCTCCTTTCCGGTCAGGAAGACAGAGGGGTCCGTACCTGCGGGAGGAAGAGGAACAGGGACGGTGCTCCAGAGGGAAGGAGCCGGGGAGGAGCAGGCGGCGATCGCTCGGCGGGTCCGAGGGAGGAGCCGGCCTGCGGAGCCGACCTGCGGGTGCGAGGCAGAGCCTGCTGCGGGGCGGTCAGCACCTGAGTGCTGGAAGAGGAGAGAGGCCGGAATGGCTGAGGCCGAGAAGAAGGAAGGTTAAGATTAAAGGGAACTGAGCGTACAGATCGGGGGTGGTCTTGAAAGCCAGTTTGGATTTTTTTCTACTTTCATTGGGAAGACACACACACACACACACACACTCACACACACACACACCTTTCAAACATGGGATTCTGCCTCTGCTCTGAGCCATTTTCAGGGTCCTGAGCACAAACAGGAGAAGAGCCAACGAGTTTTACCCGGAAGTTTCAGTCCTGTGAGAGGGGTGTCTCTGCTGTCGCCTGCTGCTGTACAGGAGGACCGTCCTGGGCACGCATGGTGGCCCACGGCCACGGTCTCCTCATGCAATGTGGCTGCTTCAGGGCCTCGAACACGCTGCAGCCTAAGCACACGCCGTGCACCAAAGTGGAGGACACAGACCCTCACGTCTCAGCCCACGTGCCCCCTTCGTGCGCCACGGGGTTGGGGGTACCTGCTGAGGAAGTCCTTGTGGTGGCGTCGGATCCGTGGCCGCCAGACTGGTATCTAATGATCTAATGTGTTTTTGTGGTGTTTGCATTTCTCGTTAAAAACCATGTGCAGGGGTTGTTTTTTGAAAGACTAGGTCAATTATGCCCCTCTGGAATGGCTCATCCTAAGAGCTCACCTGGATTGTAAGCACTTTTCTTACGATTGTGAAGACATCCAGCTCAGGATTGGTGGATTCAGTTTTATGATGGTGTGAAATCATAAAATATCACTTTTTTCTTGTGTAATTTTATTCATTGGTCATCTCCGATCAAAACAAATAAACAAACTAACAAACAAACCCGCATAAACTACACACACCTGTTGCTTTATGCAAAGAAAGACAGGAGAAACACTCCCCCTGGTGGCTGGTGATTCCCATTGCAATCCCTTTGCTTCCAGGGAGAGGAAGGCAGGCGCTGTGGCAAAGGGGCTCTCCCTGGCCCTGTCCTAAGACCAACGCGCGCCTTCCCACCAGGTGGCAGAGGGGAGCAAGACTTCCCGATTCTGTTTCTGCAGAATCTAAGAGGTTACAGAAGAGAGAAATGCACCCCCAGGGGCCGATGCCCAGTGAACAACCAAGCTCTTTTGAGGATCCTGGTTGGGCTCCAGAGAGCGCTCCATTTCTGCCCTGACACCGAGGCCGGGTGCTCCTGGGGGAGAGGCTGCGGAGAACAGAACCCTGAGAACCTCGCTCCAGGACACAGGGAAGCAGAAGCCCGCCCCCAGAACCCACAGCTGGCCTGGGCAGGGGCAGGGAGGGAGGGGCTGCGCCCAGAGCTGCTGGTCTCCCAGGAAAAGGCCTCTGGGTCTCTGAGGCTCTGCCCCCTTCCCACCTGATGGCCCCCCTTCCCACCTGGCGGCCCCCCCTTCCCACTTGATGGCCCCCCTTCCCACCTGATGGCCCCCTTCCCACCTTGCGGCCCTCCTTCCCACCTGGCGGCCCCTCTTCACACCTGATGGCCCCCCCTTCCCACCTGATGGCCCCCCTTCCCACCTGATGGCCCCCTTTCCCACCTGATGGCCCCCTTCCCACCTGATGGCCCCTCTTCCCACCTGATGGCCCCTCTTCCCACCTGGTGGCCCCCCTTCCCACCTGGCGGCCACCCTTCCCCCTGATGGCCCCCCCTTCCCACCTGGAGGCCCCCCCTTCCCACCTGGCGGCCCCCTTCCCACCTGGCGGCCCCCCCTTCCCACCTGGCGGCCCCCCTTCCCACCTGATGGCCCCCCTTCCCACCTGATTGCCCCCCTTCCCACCTGGCAGCCCCCCTTCCCACCTGGCAGCCCCCCTTCCCACCTGATGGCCCCCGATTCCCACCTGATGGCCCCCCCTTCCCACCTGGCGGCCCCCCCTTCCCACCTGATGGCCCCCCTTCCCACCTGATGGCCCCCCCTTCCCACCTGGCGGCCCCCCTTCCCCCAGATGGCCCCCCCTTTCCACCTGGCGGCCCCCCTTCCCACCTGATGGCCCCACTTCCCACCTGGCGGCCCCCTTCCCACCTGGCGGCCCCCCTTCCCACCTGGCGGCCACCCCTTCCCACCTGATGGCCCCCCTTCCCACCTGATGGCCCCCCTTCCCACCTGGAGGCCCCCCCTTCCCACCTGACGGCCCCCTTCCCACCTGGCGGCCCCCCCTTCCCACCTGGCGGCCCCCCTTCCCACCTGATGGCCCCCCCTTCCCACCTGATTGCCCCCCTTCCCACCTGGCAGCCCCCCTTCCCACCTGGCAGCCCCCCTTCCCACCTGATGGCCCCCGATTCCCACCTGATGGCCCCCCCTTCCCACCTGGAGGCCCCCCCTTCCCACCTGGCGGCCTCCCTTCCCACCTGATGGCCCCCCTTCCCACCTGATGGCCCCCCCTTCCCACCTGGCGGCCCCCCTTCCCCCAGATGGCCCCCCCTTTCCACCTGGCGGCCCCCCTTCCCACCTGATGGCCCCCCTTCCCACCTGGCGGCCCCCCTTCCCACCTGGCGGCCCCCTTCCCACCTGGCGGCCCCCCTTCCCACCTGATGGCCCCCCCTTTTCACCTGATGGCCCCCCTTCCCACCTGGCGGCCCCCTTCCCACCTGGCGGCCCCCCTTCCCACCTGATGGCCCCCCCTTCCCACCTGATGGCCCCCCCTTCCCACCTGGCGGCCCCCTTCCCACCTGGCGGCCCCCCTTCCCACCTGATGGCCCCCCCTTCCCACCTGATGGCCCCCCCTTCCCACCTGGCGGCCCCCTTCCCACCTGGCGGCCCCCTTCCCACCTGGCGGCCCCCCTTTTCACCTGATGGCCCCCCCTTTTCACCTGATGGCCCCCCTTCCCACCTGGCGGCCCCCTTCCCACCTGGCGGCCCCCCTTCCCACCTGATGGCCCCCCCTTCCCACCTGATGGCCCCCCCTTCCCACCTGGCGGCCCCCTTCCCACCTGGCGGCCCCCCTTCCCACCTGATGGCCCCCCCTTCCCACCTGATGGCCCCCCCTTCCCACCTGGCGGCCCCCCTTCCCACCTGGCGGCCCCCCTTCCCACCTGATGGCCCCCCTTCCCACCTGGCGGCCCCCCTTCCCACCTGGTGGCCCCCTTCCCACCTGATGGCCCCCCTTCCCACTTGATGGCCCCCCTTCCCACCTGATGGCCCCCCCTTCCCACCTGATGGCCCCCCCTTCCCACCTGGCGGCCCCCTTCCCACCTGGCGGCCCCCCTTCCCACCTGGCGGCCCCCCTTCCCACCTGGCGGCCCCCCTTCCCACCTGATGGCCCCCCTTCCCACCTGGCGGCCCCCCTTCCCACCTGGTGGCCCCCTTCCCACCTGATGGCCCCCCTTCCCACTTGATGGCCCCCCTTCCCACCTGGTGGCCCCCCTTCCCACCTGATGGCCCCCCTTCCCACTTGATGGCCCCCCTTCCCACCTGGTGGCCCCCTTTCCACCTGGCGGCCCCCCCTTCCCACCTGGCGGCCCCCTTCGCACCTGGCGGGGAGCTGGGCACGGTGCCCCCACCTAAGGAGAGGCTGAGGATGCTGATGCCAAGGTCATGGCCAGAGAGGAAGGCCCAAGGCTGACACCTCGTGGCCGGGGGAGGGTGCAGACAAACCTGCTGAGAACCCCCCCCCCTGTTCCAGCCCACCCCGTGCCCTCGTGCCCTCCTTCCGGGGACCGGCCGTTCCTCCTCCTCTGGGCCACAGGGTGGGCAGACTCTGCTGGAAAAGGCCAGTTTGTCAGCATTCAGACACAGACGCGCGATCTCGTCCAGCCACTCAGCTCCCCGCGCACGCAGTGTGGCGGCCACGCCAGCCCGTGAAGGAGTGTGTGGCCGTCAGCACAGTCAGTGATGGAGCCGGGAGATGGCCTCTGTCCCCCAGAGCCAAAACAATGTGGTCTGAAATGTCAGAGGAAAACACGCGACTGTAGGAAGCCAACCCCCTCGCCACGGGAGCGCCCAGAGCTTCCCTGGGAGGGGACCGGTCCGGACAGCATCGGTGTGGGACTGCCGTGTGCCACAAGTCCACACGGTGGCCCGGCGGCCGGCTCAGGGGCTGCGGGTCCACCTGCGAACCAGGAGGTCACGGTGGGATCCCTGGTCAGGGCACAGGCCCAGGCGGAAGGCTCCATCCCCAGTGTGGAGCAGGCTGGAGGCAGCCGATCCATGGTTCTCCCTCATCATGGATGTTTCTCTCTCTCACTCCTTCTCCTTTCCTCTCTGAAATCAACAAAAATATATTCAGAAAACTACAAAATGGAAATGGTGTTTGGAAGGAAATACTGAGGACTAACATGTAGAGGGCCGCCTGGGAAGGCACACGGGCATTTTCCTTAATTATCGCCAGCTGAACTCAGGGGTGCAGGCAGAGCCATGCCTTGGGAACATGTTTCCCCAAGATGGCGGACATGCTGTCAGCTTGGCCTTCCTATCAGCCCAGGTGTCAGAGGGGCGGGACCAGATATGTAAATCCAGGCGTGCTGGGACCTCCTTAAGAATGCAAATAAGCTGGTGTTACTTCCTGGTATTGGGGTATAAAATAAATGCACTGGAGGGGTCCCTGTCGTCTTCCTTCCTCTCCAGCAGACAGGATGGCAGCCCACCCAGCTCTTAGCTTAAAATCTATCTCTGTGTCTTCTCTCTTCATTTCTATCATTTCTCAATCCCTGGCAGCCTCCACTGAGAACCGGTTCATTCATCTCTCTTTCTGTGCGGGATGAGGAAAAGGGAGATCCCCGCCATGTCTGGCCCCCGCTGCATCAGGCCCCCGCACTAACATATGAACAGAGCGAAGCACCGACATGTAAGGAAGGAAAGGCCACGCCGGATGCGGAGAGTGCCGCCTGCTGTCTGCGCGGGGGCCGCTCTGGGACCGGCTGCGTGGAGCAGCCACGGTGCCGGGACACGCCCCCTGTGGTCTGCGCAGCCCGGGGGCTGAAGGGGACATGAGCCTTTTCTTAATCAGCTGAGACCGATAGCCACATCGCCGGTAGCTGTGATTGAACGGCGGGTCGAGAGGCGACGCGGGGCCCAGCCACAGCGCCGCCGGAGACGGCCGGGAGGTTAAGCCGTTACAGAGAACAGTCCACAGAGAACAGGCGTAACGACCACGGAGCACAGAGGACTCGGTGTTCCTGAGCGAGAATTCTAAACACACGGCCCAGGGCACGCACGGCTGTGAAATCACCATAGAAGGTAACCGTCCCAAGCACCGCCAAGGACACAGTGTTTCCAATAAAGTCCTGGACGTCTTAACGGACGGGAAAGAGTTCCTGATCCTGATTGCGTTCCAAGGATGACATTTCTTCAGGTATCCAGGAAGAAAACAACGTGACTTAAAAACTGAGCTGGTTTTCCATTTCTCCAGAGTAGCATTCAGCATGGAAGGTATGGACCAAGGTATACTAAAGGCTGAGGGGAGAAAGTGAGCCGAAAATGCTTCACAGTCTGACCTACTGACATGCAGTCTAAAGACCACGGGCAAACATGGAAGAATCTGGGCAGTACAATCCACACACACACACAGCACATCACAAAACCTTCCTCAGGATAAGATCCAGTTCCACCGGAAATGACATGGAAGTCAGACTAAAAAACACCGGTGGAAAACACTGCATCCATTTGAATAAATAACCAAGTTTAAATAATCATGAAAACAATGCCTATAGAGCAGTGTTTCCCAACCTTCTCTCATGATGAGAATCACTTGGTGGAGTTGTTAAAACACAGATTCCTGAATCCCAACTAAGAAGTGCTAAACTAGAATTTTTGGGAACATATAGGTAAAATTGTATACTTAACTAGTGCTCTAAGACAGATTTTATATACAGAGCACTAAGTTAGGTATGCAATTTTACCTATATGTTCTCAAAAATTCTAGTTTAGCACTTCTTAGTTGGGATTCAGGAATCTGTGTTTTAACAACTCCACCAGGTGATTCTCATCATGAGAGAAGGTTGGGAAACACTGCTATAGAGTACTAGAGGCCCAGTGCACAAAATTTGTGCACTGGAGGAGGAGGTCCCTCCACCCAGCCTGCACCCACTCCCAGTCCGGGCACTCTCGGGGGATGTCTGACTGACAGCTTTGGCCTGCTGTGGGGAGTGGGCCTAAGCCGGCAGTTAGACTTCCTTAGCACTGCCTCGAGGCAGGAGAGGCTCCCACCACCACCACCACTGGCCAGCCGTGAGCCCAGCTTCTGGCTGAGCAGCACTCCTGTGGGGCCTCCAGGGGGCAGCTCCTGCATTGAGTGTCTGCCCCTAGTGGTCAGTGCGTGCCATAGCGACCAATCCTCCCGTTGTTAGGTAGATTTGCTTGTTAGCCTTTTATGATAGAGGGTAAACCCATTTTAGCTCAAGATACAATTATCACAGTGCAGAGCCTTCTCTCAGCCCTGGCCCCAGGGCACAGCCTGAGTGAGGAGTCATGGAAAGGGAGTGAGGAAGGAGGCCAGGCTAGGGAGTGGGGGGTCGGCAGGCAGTTTCCGGGGAGACTCCAGCCGCCTGGGGACGAGAACCCGGTTCCTGTGGTGGCTGCAGCAGTGACGCCTCTCCTCTTTCTGAAAGGCGATGGTCCGAGGAGAACACGGCCTGCCCACAGGGTGAGGAAAAGGGGAGAGACCGACCGAGACAGGAAAATGTTGGAAACTAGAGACTGGCTGGGTTGTTTCAGTTCTGGAATTTTCCCCCTCGCCCTAGGCTATGGGTGTTGATTTTAGAGGGGTGGGGAGGCAGGGAAAGAGGGAAACACGGATTGGTTGCATCCCATATGGGTCCCAGCCGGGGATTGAATCTGAAACCGGGGCATGTGCGTGCCCTGACCTAGAACCGAACCTGGAGCGTTGGGTGTGGGACGGCCTCTGACTACGGCCCAGAGAAACGGCACTCGGGCTGCAGGGAGGCGTGGCGATGGCGCCAGCACCACGTCCCTGTCCGCAGGTGCAGGGACCGCTGGGCTTACACGTCCCCTGGCAGAGGCTGCGCTGCAGCAGACGCGGGGGGAAGGCCAGGCCAGGGGGGCTGGGCGTGTGTCCAGCGGCCACCTGGAGTGCAGGGAGCTGGACAACTAGCCCACACTAGCCCACGTGGACTCTGCGTTGAACGACCTGAGACCCTCCTTCTTTGTCCTGGGAGAAGTGTGTCTCCTTTTCCCTGCCCGTAGGAGATGGTGTTCTTATCTAAGGTCTCATTTACAAGATTGTCCTCGTCCTGCAACCCCCGGCAGTGGGGACCTCCAGGACCGTCCTGGGGAGGCCGTGGCGAGGAAGGAGAAGGGGAGGGAAGTCGTGGGTCCTGTGCTCAAACGTCTGGCAGGAGCGGCCAGCAGGGGCAGCAGCAGGCCGGCATGGAGCACAGAGCCTGCCTCTGCCCCCCCATCCCCAGCACTGCTGCCTCCTCCAGCTCCCTGTCCCCGCACACACCCCAGGTGAGCCCAGGCGTCAGTGTTTCAAGAGAAATGAGACATTCAGGTTTTTACATAAATCTCATCACTTTCAGTGCTGGCGATTTTTCAAGATTTTCCAACAGCCGTGTGTGGGCCAAACACAGAAACATCTGCGAGGGAGCGGCTGCGGCCAGGGCCGCCGGCAGCCTCTGGCACCGGCGACGGAAGGCGGTGGGAACGGAACACGGAGTGAAGCTCAGGGCTGTCAGTCACGGCTGCTAAAATGCGTCCCTGGGCCCGCAGGCCTGGGGCTGGAGCTCTGCTGAGGTCTAAGGGCTCCGGGAAGCACCGGTCCCGCTGGCGGTGAAGAGCGAGGCACCGGCCGCTGCGATGATGTCACCTGCCTCGGGGCACCGGGGACAGGAGCCTCATCTCCGCGGGTGCAGGGGGACGCGAGGGCCGCTGAAGCCACACCCGCCTCGTAGGAAGCACCCGGCTCTTCCCTGGTCCATCCCGGAGCCCTCAGACAGCGGCAGAGCTACATGTCCAGCCTCACACACTCCGTGTTCAGTCCCCACCACCTGCCCATCACCTGTGCCAGGCGCTGCTGGCGGCCCCAGCCACAGCAGCTCATTCACAGATGTTTCCTTTGGCCCACACAGCAGGATAGGCCTCAGGTGAGACTGCCCCGGGGAGCACACAGCGGCACGTGTTACAGGTGAGACCCCCCGGTGTACACACAGCAGCACGTGTTACAGGTGAGACCGCCTGGGGAGCACACAGCGGCACGTGTTACAGGTGAGACCGCCTGGGGAGCACACAGCGGCACGTGTTACAGGTGAGACCGCCTGGGGAGCACACAGCAGCACGTGTTACAGGTGAGACCGCCTCGGGGACACACAGCGGCACGTGTTACAGGTGAGACCGCCCCGGGGAGCACACAGCGGCACGTGTTACAGGTGAGACCCCCCGGTGTACACACAGCAGCACGTGTTACAGGTGAGACCGCCCCGCGGGGAGCACTCAGCGGGATAGGCTGCAGGTGAGACCAATAGGATGTTAAAAACCTTTTGAGACCAGGGGATGGGGAACGCCTCCCCCCTCCCGGTCTGCGAGGCGCTCGGAGGAGGAGAAAGTACAAACACAGGTTCCTGCAGACGCACCCGAGGCCCGAAGGGAGAGCGGCTGAGAGCGTGGGGGCCAACCTTCCTCCCTCCGAGCGCATCGCAGAGGCTGGCCGGCGGGTGGATTGGGGACATGTTGGTCCGCGGACAGGGATGAGGTCAGAGTTGGTTGGGATCAGTTCTGAGAAAACGCTCCGCCCAGAAGCTGGCCACGAGGTGAACATCTTGGTGAAACATGTAACCCAGATAGGGCTGGAGATGGCAACGGCCAAGACAAGAGCTCGCTGCATCTCGGTAATTGCTCTAGCCTCCCAACGGGCCGCCTTGCTTACGACCTTGACCCCTACTGCCCGCTCTCAACACAGCCGCCAGCGTGACCCTCTGGAGGCTTCTGGGCCACTGCCTCCCTCCTCTGCCGAGGAGGACCCCTGGCTTCCCACCTCGTCTGCAGTGAACGCCAGAAGCTTTACCGTGGACAACAGGCCCCGACCCGGCCTCGCTGTCTTATCTGTCATTCCCTCCAACTCCCCACACCGCCTGTCCTCTGGCCACCAGCCCCTGCTGTCCCTGAGTGGGCCCAGGACCTTCGCCTGTCTTCTCTCCTCTGCCTGAGGCTCTTGTCCCAGGTCCCTGCGTCGTGCACCCCCATCCTGCTCAACGCGCCCTCTCAGCAGCCCGAGTCACCGACCCCCTGCGCCAATAGCAGCCTCCCGCCCCGCGTCCTCTCCCCTCTGCTTATCTGCCACTGGTCACTACCTGGTAGATTGCAAACTCCGTTATAACTCTGTCCACTGGCGTATCCCCAGCGTCTAGCACAGTGCCCCGCACGGAGTAGGTGCTTGATAAATATCTGTTGAGCGAAGAAGTGCATGAAGGAGTGGACAAAGTCAGGAAACTCCCAATCCCACGAGGACACTGACAGCCATAGACTAAGGAGCAGCTTATGTGAAAGAAACTTCCAACATTTAAAAAACACACAGCGCGCTGCTTCCCAGGGTCTGTGCCTCCGCGGCGATGAGTAATGGTGCCATGGAGTTCAGAGAATGGGTGTTTGCTTTCTGGGAAGAAGGAAGGCCGACTCCTGAAAACTGTTGAAAGATCAGAAGGGAGTCGACAGGGTTCCAGCTCGCATGAAGGAGTTGGCCCTGAACTTGGCCAGGGACGGGCCCATGTGTGGGTTGATGACCGAGAGGAGGACATTCTGTCTAAAAACTGTCGCCGAGACCGTGCCAGACTCTAATCAGGACCTAGGACTTCCCTGGATTTCTTCACGTTTTTTTTAAGCCCGTGATTTAGATATATTTCTCAGAAAGCGAGCTGTCATCAGGACACAGCGGGGACAGTGTCCGCGGGGAGTGGCCGTGGCTTGCTCTCTTCGGCTGATGAGTATTTACAAAGGGGAGCAGAGGCGAGGCATGTGACGGGGAGATTTCTCCCTGAGATTTCTCCCCTCTCGCTGGGGCTCGAAGGCCATGGGCATGGCTGTGTGCACACGTGTGCAAGGTCATTGCCTCCCGGGCTGGTCATCCTCAGCCACCCTCTGCTGCTGGAAGTGGGTGGGAGGGCGAGAGGCACAGGATGAGGAGCTTACTTCATCCCCGAAGATCAGGCATCTCACATCACATTAATCAAAGGGCCTCCACGGGACTAGAACGAGGGACCAGAACCACTCCCCTGCTGCAGCCCTGAGTTCCTGCTTTTGGGACGGCAAGCCCTGCACTGGCTTGATGTTGTGAATTTTAACTCTATTCAGTTTCAGACACTTTTCACATTCCAGTGTAGAAAACAGAGCTTCGCCTTTAGGATAATCTCCTTTAATTCAAGTTTAATAAACTCAAGATGGGGAAGTGACTCAAAAACAATGAAATGTGTTTTTTTCTAAGCAAGCCTATTAAGTTGTAATACAAAGAAAACATGTGACTAAAACCACGGAGGGCACAATTTTTCATTGGAATATTTTATGGGGCCAGTTTTTCCTGTAGGATATATAGAATCGGGAGCCCAGTTCTCATTAAACGTCACAAAGCACTTGGCAATCAAAGCGCGATCGAGACCAAAGAGCTCCTTCGTTTTTGCAGTCAGCCAGCACCTCGCCGGTGTCCTGTGACGGATGGCACTGTGGTCTCCTCGCAGGGAGAGAATCCCCGCTCCTCTGCCCGATGGAGGGAGCCCCGGCCTCCCAGCACCTCTCAGCTCTGCTGCTCCCAGCCTGCTCTCTGCCCTGGCGCTCTGAGCCCATTTCCTCTCCTCCTTCTGGGGCATGCACACGGAAGAACTGTATTCTGGGCTCCTGTGAGCTCCGCCGTATGAGCCCAGGTCCGAGGGAGATATGAGCTTCCTGCAGAGCTAGGGAAGGAGGCTGGACGCATGGGGCAGAAGGCGGAGGGAAAAACACCGGGAAACCGGAGTGATGTGGACTAGTGTGCTAGCTCACAGTAGAGCGAAGGCAAAACCGTTGTGCCCTCAATGATAAAGCCAGGTCTCCTGGAGACAGACCGACGCTCTCTCTCTCTGGAAACCAAACTCCTCCTGTCTGTCTCCAAGTTCCACGCATCCCCTGTCTGCCTACGAGAGTCCAAGCCGGAGTTCTCATCAGCACTTAACCTTTCCCGAGGGTACAAGCATCTCTGCACAGCAGGTGCACACAGCTTGCCCTTCCGTCGTGGTTTCCTACAGCCGCCACCGGTCACCGCGAGGGCAGAAGCCAGGCCTACCCCGGGCCAGTGCATGAAGCCGCAACGTGATGGCGGCCTCACAGGCACCACTAGCCCGCGCAGCCGTCTGCAGAGACAGACGTTCCAGTGCAGGCCTGCCCCGAAGCCACTCAGGCGCACAGCTCTCCTGGCATCTCACACCAGGAAGGGGGGAGTCCCAGGCACCTGTTGTTTCTATGGATTCCTAGAAACTAAGGACTGGAGGGAGAGGGTGTCTCTTTAAAATATGTTTTTATTGATTTTAGAGAGAAAGGGAGGGGGGGAGAGAGGTGGAAGCACCAGGGATGAGAGAGAACCATTCACGCCCTCATGGGAATCAAGCCCAGAACACATGCTTTGCCCTGACCAGGAATGGAAGCGTGACCTCCTGGTTTAGAGGTCGATGCTCAACCACTGAGCCGTACCGAGCAGTCGGAAGAGGTATTTTTAAAAAGTACCTATTTCTCATGATGGTGAATGTAACAGGACAGACATGGTTTCTGTTGGCCTGCCTGCAGCGGCACGGCTCTGCCAACCTTCCTCTCCTCCGCCACGCCCCCAGGTTGTGCTCACTAGCATCGCTCTCTGGTGTCCACGTTCTCGGGTCAGTGCAGTCACGCTGGCCTTTGGGCTGAGGTCAGATGGGCGTCTGCTGGCGTTGGTACCCAGACGCCTGCCCAGCACCGGCACATCCATTCCAGCCCCCTCTGACTGCAGTGGCTGCCAGTCTCTCTGGCAGTGGTTCAGAGAGCAGCCTTCCCCTGGCCTGTTCTTAGAGAACCAAAGGCTGTGCCCTCCCCTGGGGTAGATGTCAGAACTGTCCTCACCGTGAGAGCAAACAGCTCCCCCTGCCGGCTGCCTGGGAAAGGCCGAGACGCCGCGCGTTTTTGGGGTTCTCTTTGGTCAGCGGAACAAAATATCATACCGGAGCAGATGGTCAGAGGACTGCCCCGTTTTGTCCATGAGTTATAGACAGCCACTCAGTCATCCATTCAGGAGGCATTTTTATGGAAACTAGGAGTGGCTTTTTCTTTTAAAATCTACACACGCATACATAAGCACATACTTAAACATTCATCCAAACCTGGGCATGCAGACATTCAATGGAAGGGAGCAACTCGGGACATATATATTTACAGATAACACTCAAATGGACTCAGAACATATTTGCAGAATTGATTAGTGTCACTTAGCGAAGACTGGCCTGTGTTAGTGCTAATTAAGAGAGAGGAGTGTCCGGAGCACGCCGAGGCCCCCTGGAGGTTTCTCTGTGTCCCAACCGAAACAGCCGGGCCTGGGCGCAGGCAGGCAAAGGGCGAGCTCCCCGTGGCTGGAAGGGAAGCAGGACCCACGTCTGTTCCAGAATCCCTAGAAACCCAAGACGTATTTCCTGGTGCTCTGGGAAGTCCACGCTATTAAGACACCCCTGTCTGGCCTTGGAGTGCATTCCACCTTTGAGCATATTGCACGCCGGAGTCAGAAGAATGAAGCCGGTTGAGAAGAAGGCGTCACGGCTAAAGTGTCCAATCCAGAGGAAGAGAGAGGTGGCCTGTTACCAGGCCTTGCAGTGGGTTTTCTCCTCTATTTTCAACATGTTTGAGTTGCTTGGATATCAGCTAGCAGCCCTGGTCATTCTCCTGCTGGGGGTCTGTTCTATGGCACTGAGAATGTCACCAATGGATAACCTTTTAGAATACCTGACAGACTCCCGAACTCTTACAGCACAAGTGCAGGGTGAAGGGCTTTCATTCCTTCCACAGTCCCTCGGGGCTGGGTTAGTAAAGGACTTCAGCTGAAGTGTTGGTGCTGGGAACTTCTTCTCTTCACTGGGCAGTTTTCAGAGGCTACAATTTTTTTAATGGTCAGAGGAGATGAATGTCAGTGGGAGTAGTGATATTTCCGAAAGCTTGTAACGAGTTAGGGACAGTATATGCCAGAAAGGATCTATCTTCCTTGCCCAGGCCTGCCCTCAGTGGCTGGAGAAGGAAGAGCTTTTAGGGAACTTCAACAGCAACAAAAAAAAAAATCTCAGGATAATTTGCTCTGGCTTTGGCCTCTGGTTAAGAGGAACAGAAAAGGGAAAGCTGTATTCCAAACTCACCTATAGCCTGTAAATACAAGCTGACTCCCCTGGTGAAAGAGAGAGGCACTGAGATAATCTGTACCAGGCAGTCCCTCAGCAGACGCTCCAGTTTCCATGGTCCTGGTAGACCAGGTGCTTGGGCCTCTTCCTTGTTCAGAGGCTGGAGCTGAAAGCCGGAGGCTGAAGAAACTCCCCCAAGGTCACCCGCCAGCGAGCCGCAGGAGAGGGCTTCCAGGGCCGTTCTGAGGATCAGTCTCTTAATCCAGAACCACAATACTGTTTTGGTATTAAACACAGATAACGTAGTATTGACTTCTAATTGCCTTGTTAATCATAGCACTCACACTGTGCAAGGGGAAAATAATACAAGAATAAAGTAAAACCAAAGTCTGTCAAGAACTTTTAAAATTTTTTCTCAGAGTGTAAGCAAGAGCTGCCAACTAGTAAAAAGCAAAAAGGATACTGACAGAAGGCAACCTACAGCAGCCACAGCACTGCTGATGGCCCAGGCCTGCCGTGCACCTGTCTCTCTGTTCTCTTACAAAAGGAAGGAAGTAATGCCTATTACAATGGAAGGGTACCATGATGACTGCTGCTGGCCCAGGAAAATATTTACGAAGTGATAGGTCTAAAGTAATGTTCTTCATTCAACATAATCATTGATATTTAAAGACTTAAAAGGGGATGCTAGGGCAGTTTCACAGGTTGCCTCTCTCTCCTCCCATAGTCACAGCTTTCCCTTTTATTTAAAAAAGAAAAAAGGAAATTAAAAACAGAAAAAAATATGAAATAATGTCTGTTAACTACCTCCCAGGACCCAGGAGGTGTTCGGAGGGGATCTGCGAACCCCTGGCTTCAGGGTTCGGAATTGCAGGTGAGCTCCACCCTGCTCACTCCTGGGCACTGCGGGCCTCGCCCAGGCGTCCAGGGCCCGCCGCTGGGAGTGAGCGTTGCTGGTCTCGCCTTCCCTCTAAGCGGGCCTTTCCTGGCACGTGAAGGCCGTCCCTGTGTTTTCACGTGTATTAAACTTCGTCAACGCACAACGTCTCAGCTGGGAGAGAGGATCGGAGCGATTCAGGAGGCAAGGTTTGTTTAGCTGGAGTCGAAGAGAAATAAGTGGTCAAAGCTGCAATTGTTTAATGTTTTCTTGCCGAGTAACTGCAGAACTACAGATGTCTCCTGATGCAATAAATTAATTTCATCATGCTTGTTTATTTGTGCACACGCTGCCAGAGTGGGGGCCGGATCCAAAAATCAATGATCGGAGGTTCCGCTGGGTATTCTGCTGGCCCCGAGTCACGTCTTCCACGTGAACGCAGAGACTCTCCGAGGTGAGTGCGCAGCACGCGGGGCGGGTGACTCGGCAGCGAGCGCACAGGGAGTCTGGCTTCGGGCTCCGGCCAAGCCCGGCTCCTCCCCTCCGTCACTTCCCAGGGGATGCAGCCCCTGGCCCCCGTCAGGGAGCCAGGACCCAGCGGGGCTGGCTGCTCAGTGGAAACAGCTGCCTGCAGCCCGCGGACTGGAGTAATGAGAGCATCGGCGGAGGAAGCTTCGTGTTAAGAAGAATCAGATGCTGTGTTATTGACTTTTTACAAAGCATAACAAACTGTTTCATAATTTGCCAAATAGGAACCAGCTACGTAAGTTAATAAAAGTAGCAATGTTTAGTTTGGGGCGAATCTGATCGGGACACCAGTGGAAAGTTGGATGCCCTTGGCTAGTGGGCATGTTTCCTCTCCCTCCCAGCATCCTTTGCACGCTTATTCATGCGACCCAGAGGGGCGCCCGCCGCTCCGCAGACCGCGTCGAGTACTGCTGCAGCCACGGCTGCGGCAGCCCAGTCGCCCCTGCCGGCTCCCCCGAGGACAGCGGCCAGGTCACCTGAGGCGGGGAACCCCCTGGTCCTACAGCCCACAGCACCCTCAGCCTGTTCCTTCCCGGGGGGCAGCCAGCCTGGACAGGGAGACGGACAGAGTGTTTTCAAACGTCTTGCCCTGCCCGGCCGGCGTGCTCAGTGGTTGGGCGTCAACCTATGAACCAGGAGGTCACAGTTCGATTCCCGGTCAGGGCACAGGCCCGGGCTGTGGGCTTGATTCCCAGTGTGGGGCGTGCAGGAGGCAGCGGGTCAACGGTCCGATCCTCTCTCATCATGGATGTTTCTCTCTCACCCTAAAGTCAATGAGAATATATATATATATGTGTTGCCCTTCAGCCAGTGGTTACCCAGGCCAGTGACCTCACGGTGGACGTTCCCGTCACCTGGAATGATGGTCCATGGAAGCATCAACTTGGTTTAACACCTGCCCACAGCTGCAGGCCCCCCCTCGCCCCCCTCCCCCAGCTCTTTCCCTCCCTGGATTCCAGAGCGCTGGGTCTCAGACACCCAGGCCTCCCTCTTCTGCCTGCACCATCCCTGGTCATGGTTTCCCTTCCTTCCCTCCCACCAGGAGGACCACACCACAATCTCCAGGAGCCTGGGCACCCGGTCCTCTTTCCTCCCAACACTCCCTGAAGGCCTCCAGCCACAGCCAGCTCTCAGGCCACGCCCACTTTGTCCTGGACCGGCCCCGCCCCGGAGCCCAGCTCCACAGGAGGGAGCACTGCCTCAGGGAGGGCTGCCTGCATACGTGTGGCCTTGAACCTCCGCTGGCCTCAGCTCTGTGTGTGATCTTTAGCCCCATGGCTGCCCTTCCTTCTCATTTCCCTGAAAGCTATTTCACATCTTTACTATTTTCCTCTCTCTCTCTCTCTTTTTTTTTTTTAATATATATATATATATATATATATATATATATATATATTACAGAGAGGAAGAGAAAGGGATATAGAGTTAGAAACATCAATGAGATAGAAGCATCGACCAGCTGCCTCTTGCACACCCCTCACTGGGGATGTGCCCGCAACCAAGGTACATGCCCTTGACCGGAATCGAACCCAGGACCTTTCAGTCTGCAGGCCGACACTCTATCCACTGAGCCAAACTGGTTTCAGCTGTTTTCCTCTTTTTAAAACACATTTTACCATTTAAGAAATATTTTTATTGATTTCAGAGAAAAGGAGAGAGACAGAAAAATCAATGATGAGAGTCATTGATCGGCTGCCTCCTGCACACCCCACACTGGGGATGGAGCCCACAGCCTGGGCCTGTGCCCTGACTGGGAATTGAACGCTGATCTGCTGGTTCATAGGTCGATGCTCAGCCATGGAGCCCCGCCAGCGGCTGCTTTCCCCTTTATGTCCCACTTTCCCGGTTCTCCCCCAGCCAGGGGTGCTGTCAGACTCCCCCACCGCCCTGTGCTCCTCTCCGCCAGCCACTGCTCCCCGCTCTGGTCTGCCTGGAAGTTGCTGCAGCCACAGATTTTAATCGCTCTCTTTGCTACTTAGCCTGCTTGTCCTCTTTCTTTACGAAGCTCCCCTCCCGTGGCTCAGACTTGTTTCTTCTCACTGTTTCTTCTCAGCCTCCCTTTAAGGTGTTTCTGCCTTTGTCTGTCCTTTAACCACTGTCACCCCCTTCAGGCCTAGGTCCCCCCAAATTGTACCCCCCTGCAGGCCAGGTTGGCCCCAACTGCCCTCCTCTGCTGGCTCAGTCACCCCTAACTGCCTTCCCCTGCAGGCCTGGTCCTTTCCAACTGCCCTCCGTTGCAGGCCATCTTATGGCAGCCATTTTATGCCTACATGGGGGCAGCCATCTTGTGTCCACATGGGGGTGGCCATCTTGTGTGTTGGAGTGATGGTCAATTTGCATATTACTCTTTTACTAGATAGGATTACAGTTTACAGCACATGTGTCAAACACAAGGCCCGCGGGCCAAATCCGTCCCGCCAGGCCTTGCAATGTGGCCCGCACCGCGCTGTCATCACTGCACTCCGCTGCGTTTCCATCACAATGACAGTTTATGACTGTTCAGTAAACCATTCGGCCCGCGATTTAGGCTGGATTTTAGATTTTGGCCCCTTCTCTGATTGAGTTCGACACCCCTAGTTTACAGTCAATAAAATTCTGTATTGGTGTCAGGTGTACAGCCTAGTGACTAGATAATCATGCACTTTACAAAGTGCCCCCTCCGATATTCCCAGTACCCACTGGCCCTGTACAGTCATCATGACGTCATTGACTGTCCTTCCTGTACTTTCTCCTCCCCCTCCCTTGCGTGCAGAGGGGAGTCCTGCGCTGGGAATGACAGGCAGTTAGGTCTTCTAGGAGGACCTTCAAATGTCCTCCCAGATCTAAGTCCTTTTACTCTCTAAAGCGGAGGCCCCGTCCAAGCACAGGTGTCCCCGTTCCTTCTCGGAAACCCTTATCGCAACCGTGGGGATTCCCCAGGGCAGGGCAGGCAGGCGAGGCAGCTGCTCTGTTCTGCGACCACATGTCCCAGCTCCCCCCAGCCTCCCACTCTGTGGTTTGGTCCATATTCCAGTCTTTTCTGCTCGTGTACCCAGGAGGGCTGAGTCCCTCATCTACGTGCTAAGACTCGGGTTAACCTGAATCTGCCCGGCTACCTCAAAGGCATGCTGTTGGCATACAAAAACTAAAGATTACCCCCTCACCTCTGATGGCACTGGGCTGTTCCTAGGCCTCAGCTATTGAACACTTACTCCATGGAATACCGTGCAGCAGTGAAAAAAGGACCTCTTACCCTTTGGGACAGCAGGGAGGGACCTGGAGAGTATCATGCTGAGTGAAATAAGCCCATCAGAGAAAGACAAGGATCACATGATTTCACTCAGATGTGGAATCCAATGAACAAAATAAACTGATGAACAAAGCAGATGCAGAGACATGGAAGCATGGAGCAGAGACGGAGGAATCTCAGAGGGAAGGCGGGGGTGGGAGGGTGGGTGGGAAGAGATCAACCAAAGAACTTGCTTGCACATATGCGTCACCCGTGGACACAGACAATGGGGTGGTGAGGGCTGGGGGGGGGGGCAGGCTAGGAGGGGTCAATGAGGGAAAAAGGAGGGGCGCGCTCTGTAATACTCTCAACAATAAAGATTTAACATCGTAAAGAGGAAAAGAAAAAGGATCTGCAGCCAGCCTTTGACGGTGCGATGGACATTGGAAATCGGTGAGACCCCCCTGGCCGTTTCCTACATGCAGGACCTGGGGCGGTACAAGGCCGGTGTCCGCCACCCAGTCTCCCAGCTCTGGTGTCAGAGCCGGCAGCACAAGGGGTCTTTCTCCACAGCCTCGTTAGTGCTTTCTCTCCCTGTAATTCTGCTTCATACGCAACATATAGCTTCAGACAAAGCATGTGTGGGAACTAGGTGCAGATTCACACGCACGTATCCACGTGCCTCTATGGGACACGGATACAAGCGGAGGCAGAGAGGCTGCGCTTCCCCCTGTGGGTCCCACCGCTGCTTCCCCTGTGCCCTGGGCACAGCGGGCCTCACAGCGCGCATTCCACCACCTGGGCGCACTCACCCCCTTCCCAGCCAGTGACCAGCCGGCGGGAAGGGAGCCTCGGAGGACGTCTGCACTGGCACAGGCAATGGCACGGCAATCGGGACATCCCCCTGAAGCAGATTTACTCTGACGGGAGCCTGTCATGTGGGCGCAAGGGCTCGGGCTGTGCCAGGAGCAGGCCTGGCAATGCCTGCTGGGGGTGTGCTACCAGGAAGCCCCAATGTGCACCGGAAGTGGCGAAGTGCAATAGGTGAGAAATGTCTCGCTCAGGTCCCTGGTTTGGGGCAAACCACTGAAGCCCGCAGTGCCTGTTTTCCATGTTTTCCGGTGTGAAGCATAGTAATACAGTGCCTGGCTTTCTACATGCTGGTTGTGAGACTTAAACAAGAAAATAGACGGAAAGCCCCAGTGCCTGGCACATTGAAAAAGTATCAGCTACTATAAAGTTATATGCTAAATTCAAAAGGCTCTAAACACCAAATATCTTAGATAATAAAATGTTAATATGCAAATAGGCTGAAGAGCCAAACAACCAGTCACTATGACGTTCAATGACCACCAGGGGGCCCACGTGGACCATGATGGGCGTTGGCCATGGCGGGATGGTAGAGCAGGTGAGTGGGGGTGCCAGACCAAGGCGAGGCACCAGTCGCTCTCATTGGGGCGAGCCTCTGGTGGTTACTAAAAATCCACTGCTCCCACGCGTGCTGTGGTTCTGCCTGGTGCTTCCAACTGCTGCTGGCACCAGCCCTCTTGCAGCCGCCGAAGGTGCCCAGTGCTGGTCCCAATTGCTGGGCGGCAGCTGCCGGCCCCAATCACCCCCGAGGGCTTCTCCACCTCCCCTACTCCTGAGGGGCAATCGGGAAGCAGCCACTTCTCACACCCACTGACAGGGCCAGCCTCAATCAACCGCCCGGCGCTGTCAGTGGGAGTGAGCTGGGTCCGCACCATCAGTGTGTGGGAGAGGTGGCGGTGGGAGTGAGGCTGCCTGCAGACAGGGGTCCAGGGGCTGTGGCAGGAGGGGCTGGGCAAGGGCATGGAGGATAGGCTGAGACCCATCCCTGTGCCCACCGCAGCCTCGCATCTCCCAGTTCCTTTCAAGGTGCACGAATTCATGCACTGGGCCCCTGGTATTAAATAAAGCCTAGCTGATTCGAATGGTTGGAGGGCATGTCATCTATCTCTACTGGTGAGTGTGAACGCCACCAGTGCTGCTTATACCTGGGGCAGTCTGCCCGGAGATGCAAGGGGCTGATGCCCATGAGGTCAGGGGAAGGGCATTGCCGGGAGTTCCCGGGGTCCCTCGACGACCAGACGGCCAATAGGCCTGAGGAGCCAGGAGGCCCAGGAGCCTCTGCTGGGCTCCTGCTGCCTGGAGGGCAGCTCCTCCTGGCTCGCTCCTGACCCCGGGAGCAGGGCCAGCCAGCTGCAGCTGAGGACACGGCAGAACGGAGACAGAAGTCAGGGACAGCGGAGTGGCCGCCGTGGCACACTCGGGTCCTTGTGGGTGGAAGGTGGCTGGGCCTGGTGTCATGGGCAACGGCCCTGGGAAGCACCAGGCAAACGAGAAACAGGACACAGGGCTGAAGACACAGAAAAGGCTCCGGCGGGAGAGGGACTCGGTGATGTCTACAGTGGGTCTGTGGGGATGGCTCCGTACTCTAACTGGCATTTTCGCTGAGTTACTGGGAGTCCCTGTGAGCGGGAGACGGTTTTCCAAGCACGGCTCTGCCTTCATTTACAAGCTGTGGTTTTCACCCCACCACACAGCACTGCTTTACCGTGAGGGCAATCAGTCCGCACACATCCTTTCCCATCCTCCGCCACAACCCGGCTTTGCTGTATACTGTCCAGATGAGGAAGTCCGGGTGAGGTCACAGAGTAGAAATCTGTTCACATTAAATATGTCCGCCCCGTGGAACACTGTGTTTTCTCAGCCCATGGGAAGGGAGAAGAACAGATATAAATTTTGTCAAAAGAAAACAAAATATCTCCCTTAAAAGGGGTTAGGAACTAGAAGGAGCACAGAGGGTTCTACAAACAGTGGATGTGTAGTTGATGTTACTCATGATGGATGACAGCGTTAGCGATAATGGGATAAAAGTAGGCAAATTGAAGTTAACTCTAACCCCGTAAATCAGGAGGGAAAATATGAAGCGTCCGCGGAGATATTTATGTGTCCGCTCGCCGTCCAGTCTGCAGAGCGGGTGGAAGTTGGCCGGGCCTCGTGTCATTGGGCAACGACCATGGGAAGGAACGGACAAACAAGAAACATGACCTGGTCTTAAAGACACAGAAACCACCTTGGAATTAAAAAAAAGAAAAAAATAGAAAAGAGGGCATGTTGATCAGAGGACCACACAGATCGAAACCAGCGCCTCCCTGCTCACCAGTCACCCCTGGCAGTCAGGTAGGTGGTTCTAGAACGGTTTCAACTCCCAGGTGGTTGGAGAACGATGGGTGGGAGAGTGAGGTGGCTAAGTGATACCCGGAGGAGCTTGTGAGAATCAGGATGGAAGTGACTCAGGCATCTGGAGAATTTGCCGAGAGTAAGATAAATAGGGGGTAGGACGGATCCCCTTGTAGCTTGGACAAGTCAGAAGCAGAATCCAGAGTTCCATCCACTCCCGCGGGGTCCCCACTCCCAGGGAACTGCAGGTGGGATGGAGGAGCCTCTCCCTTGACTAGGGAGCTGGGCTCCCTGTATTGAGACAGACTCCCCAGCGAGGACCCGCAGGGCGCACGCATCCCGCGCCTTTGATCTGTCGCCGGAGCACCGCGTGTAACTGGCAGGCATGCGAGCCTCCTCACTCTTTAGTGGAGCACTCTATCATTATTAAAGTCATCTGGCTTGATCACGGAAACTCTGTTCTGGCTAAAAGATGCTGTCCCTGGCAGAATCCTTGTTAAAAATGCAATCGTTATTTTTTTCTTTTAACAGAACAGAGCAGTTTCTAATCATAGCAACCGCGGCCTGCCCTCGCCGACCAGTTGATGCAATGGCCCATCGCCCTCGCGTTGAGCAGATGGGAGTCATATTTTGAACTGACTTTTGTCTTGGACTGTCAGCACGCTGGCCCCGCCATAGCGGGCCCTCCCTGACTGGATGGAGACTCTTCTCTTCCTGCCCACGTGTACATACTGCCCACGTGTACACACTGCCACGAGATGTCTACTCAGAGCACAGAGTGAGTGCAATAGGTGTTTGCTGAATGACTAAACGACATTGATCCCTTCTGATAGTTCAGTGCACAGGAAAGCTCAGCAAAGCCCACAAGAAGCAATGTTAGCCGTGTGCTCAGGAAATCTACACAAGACGTTTCCCATAATATTTTTCTGATATAACTTGACAGGCCGGTGATACATGAGCTTGTTAGTCCCTGTGAGGTCTGGGTGTTGCGGTAATCACGTGATACGTCCAGCAAGGCAGCGGCTGGCCTGGGAGTGCTTCCGCCTGGGATGCTGCAACGAAGCCCAGGCCTTTGCAACGGCCAGCGTGAGAGGAAAGCAGCTGTGGTTCTGAAGTGCGGGGTCCCTCCGAGGCCGGGCCTCCCCGGGCTGCTGTGAGCAGTGGGAGTGGCAGGTGGGACGTAAAGAGCAGCCAGGGCGGCACTGTTATGGGACTGGGCGTTGCTTGCACTTTTCCTGAGTGATGGTGGGTTTCTAACTACGCCAGCCTTTGACATCGGTGTGCCTCTTACTTCCACACGGGCCATGGGACCAGAGCCTGGCCCCTCGGGCTCTCTGCCGAGCAAGATGTGGAAAGGCCCGCCCAGCATCTTCTGAAGCGCACCTAGCCTACAAGTGGTTTCAGGGGCCTCTGAGGTGAGCTACACCCTTTACGGTTCCTCAGAGGCTGGAACGGTGATCCCGACAGGTCATCATGAGGGGAGGGGCTCTGGAGACCACCCAGGCCATTCTCCCCTCAAGCAGTCAGCACCCTTCGCCAGCTACCCTTAGCACTGAGTCACCGGGCTGAAGATGTGGAAATGTGCAGGCCAGGACGCCACTGTTCCATTCCTTTTCTCCCAGCCTCAATCCACGGTCTGCCCTCTGCACACGCCACACGGGAAGCTTATCGTTAGCATCTCGGAATGTCTCTGTGGGACAGTCATTATTCTGTGATGTCACTCACAGCATTCAGAGGCAGTGGCAATGTCCCTGTCTCACTATAGTCTCCTCAAATTTTATTTTGCATGAGGTGTTTTTTTGTTTGTTTTTTGCTGGGTTTAGAGATTCTAGACTAAGTGCCTGCCCCCTCCTCTGCCCCCCCCCCCCCACCCAGGGCAATCCAGTTCACTCTGGGCCAAAGCCACCCCACGGAATGTCGTGCCCGGTGGTAACCCTCTCCCTGGGATGCAGGACTCCGCCTGCAACCGTGCCGTTGGGGCAGGCCTCCAGTGGGTGGCAGTGCGTGCTCAGAACAGCCTCGCCGGGAGCTGAACGTTCACTTTCCTAAAGTCTACTCAACATCTCTTTATGAAGGCGAGTCACTGGCCGTAGAATCATTTGGGAGAAGATGATCGGCAAGGAAGCCATCTTGCAGATGCCTACATATTTTAATTCACGATGCAGGGATTTCATACTTCGCGCACAGATAGCTGGTTCCGTGCCTGGCAAGTAGCAGGCATTCAAGATGTTTTTCAAAAAGTAACTTCATGCCAGCAGAGGCATCTAAAGACAGTCTGAGGCTCAGAAAAACGCACTGTCTATCCAACCAGATGCCCAGGTTCATCCCACACAACCCCATCCTTGGTGACAGGACTGGGCCACACGCCGTTGACCCCGTCCCCGCCTGGCCCAGTCTGGGAAACGCGGGCTGCCACTCACGCATCGAGTCACGCAATCCACTTCCCACTCCTCGCACGTTTGTACTCCAGGTCGCATTTTTTAAAAAGGAGGACTCGCGAGGTGAGAACGGCCAGCTCTTATTCTCCCGGGGGTTTTGTTTCTTGCTCATCTCTATTTTGACTGTTTATTTTCATTAAAAATTCTTTTAAAAACTAGTTTATGGAGCGAGGGTGCACTTTGGAAAGTGTTTTTGGCTACAGACAAATACCATCTGTAATAAAGTAAACTTGGACTTATTTGTAAGGGAAAAAAGATTACTAGTACAAACCAAAAACAGAAAAGATCCCAAAATTGGTCCTAGGAGAAAACCAAGAAGAATATGCAGGTTTTGTTGAAAACATTTAGGGCAAGTGGATTTTTCAACCAAATAACTGTCACTTAACATTGACCAAGCCACAGTAGTAGTTTCAAGGTTATCTGTCTTGCACAATAATTGCTCACATGATTTTTAATGATGGTAGTAGACAGAAAAATGACAGTTCACTTAGAAGAAGCTGAGTTGAAATAAACATATATATTATTTTAACATACTTAAATTTTAAAAGTTTATGTTCATGAGTAAGTGGATATTTTTACATATCAAAGGATTGAAATGTAAGATTGTTTGATATTAATAGTTACAACCAGCCAAAACCGGTTTGGCTCAGTGGTAGAGCATCGGTCTGCGGACTGAAAGGTCCCGGGTTCGATTCCGGTCAGGGGCATGTACGTTGGTTGAGGACACATCCCCGGTAGGGGGTGTGCAAGAGGCAGCTGGTCGATGTTTCTCTCTCATCGACATTTCTAGCTCTCTATCTCTCTCCCTTCCTCTCTGCAAAAAATCTATAAAATATATTTTTTTAAAATAGTCACAACCAATCTTTCAGCAGTATTTTTTAAAAGCCTCTCCTAGTTTTGTACAATTAATGTTAAATTAAATCACAAATGCAGATTAAGCCACAGGAACCTAAGTAATCCAGTCCTCTCCTACTATCATTTGTGTGAGTAGAACCAGCACAGAACACCCTGTGAAGACAGTGCGACTCTGCTGTCGCCATTGTCCGGCTCCTTCTCCCCCTCCCCCACCCCCTCCCCCACCCCCACCCCTACCCCCAGGAGAAGACAGGTGCAACGTACAGATCTCAGGCCAGGGCAAGCCGCACCTGGGACTTGTATGTTCACGTTGAGCAATGTCACCCCAACCTATTTAACTTAAAAAATTAACAAGCAAAAAAAACAAAAGGAAGTTAAGTTTTTCTTGGAAACAAAGCAGTGACAGTGGGTACCACGGGGATTACCAGGGGACCTAACACACAAGGGCAGGTCCCACTGGTGACAGGATGTGAGTGGGTGAGTGGGTATGGTTTCTGTATGTTTCATGGGTTTTGCATGTTTCTTTTTAACAAACAATGGAATCTTAGGCACCATAGAGATACTTGAGACACTTTTTTTTTTTACTTTAGAAAGTCCTCCCTTAAAAAAAATATTTAAATTAACCCTTTGTGGGTGTGAAGGTAGGTGGGGGGAAGACGGATGGAGAAATAAATAGACGTTTATACATTGTGGAGAAAGACATCATTTTCTCCAGAAATCTTAACCAATAAATTATTATTCTCTAGCAAAGGTAGATATATGCCTGCACACACTTCGGAGGAAGGCTCTCCATTTTAAGCAGTCACGTTGGCTGACTGGTGGAAACAGGAACTGGGCTCCCCAGCCAGCTGGGTCAAACCAGTGCGGTGTTTGCTTCTCCACCCGAGAGGCGGGGCTGCGGGCAGGAGCTCCAGGGGCGACGTGCTGATGGACAGCGCTGGGCAGAGTCCAGGCCACTGGCTACTGGCTCACAGATGACCGGGCCCACAGGTGACCGGGCTCACAGGTGACCGGGCCCACACGTGACCGGGCCCACAGGTGACCGGACCCACAGGTGACCGGGCCCACAGGTGACCGGGCCCACAGGTGACCGGGCCCACAGGAGACCGGGCCCACAGGTGACCAGGTGACCGGACCCACAGGTGACTGGGCCCACAGGTGACCGGGCCCACAGGTGACCGGGCCCACAGGAGACCGGGCTCACAGGTGACTGGGCTCACAGGTGACCGGGTGACCAGGCCCACAGGTGACCAGGTGACCGGGCTCACAGGTGACCGGGCCCACAGGTGACCGGGCCCACAGGTGACCGGGCCCACAGGAGACCGGGCCCACAGGTGACCAGGTGACCGGACCCACAGGTGATCGGGCCCACAGGAGACCGGGCTCACAGGTGACCGGGCCCACAGGAGACCGGGCCCACAGGTGACCGGGCCCACAGGAGACCGGGCTCACAGGAGACCGGGCTCACAGGTGACCGGGCTCACAGGTGACCGGGCTCACAGGATACCGGGCTCACAGGTGACCGGGCTCACAGGAGACCGGGCTCACAGGTGACCGGGCTCACAGGAGACCGGGCCCACAGGTGACCAGGTGACCGGGCCCACAGGTGACCAGGTGACCGGGCCCACAGGTGACCAGGTGACCGGACCCACAGGTGACCGGGCCCACAAGAGACCGGGCTCACAGGAGACCAGGTGACTGGGCCCACAGGTGACCGGGCCCACAGGTGACCGGGCCCACAGGAGACCGGGCTCACAGGTGACTGGGCTCACAGGTGACCGGGTGACCAGGCCCACAGGTGACCAGGTGACCGGGCTCACAGGTGACCGGGCCCACAGGTGACCGGGCCCACAGGTGACCGGGCTCACAGGTGACCGGGCCCACAGGTGACCGGGCCCACAGGTGACCGGGCCCACAGGAGACCGGGCTCACAGGTGACCGGGTGACCAGGCCCACAGGTGACCAGGTGACCGGGCTCACAGGTGACCGGGCCCACAGGAGACCGGGCTCACAGGTGACCGGGCTCACAGGTGACCAGGCTCACAGGTGACCGGGCCCACAAGTGACCAGGTGACCGGACCCACAGGTGACCGGACCCACAGGTGACCGGACCCACAGGTGACCGGGCCCACAGGAGACCAGGTGACCGGGCCCACAGGAGACCAGGCTCACAGGTGACCAGGTGACCGGGCTCACAGGTGACCGGGCCCACAGGAGACCGGGCTCACAGGTGACCGGGCTCACAGGTGACCGGGCTCACAGGTGACCGGCTCACAGGTGACCGGGCCCACAGGAGACCGGGCTCACAGGTGACCAGGTGACCGGGCCCACAGGTGACCAGGCTCACAGGTGACCAGGCTCACAGGTGACCAGGCCCACAGGTGACCAGGCTCACAGGTGACCAGGCTCACAGGTGACCGGGTGACTGGGCTCACAGGTGACCGGGCCCACAGGAGACCAGGCTCACAGGTGACCGGGCCCACAGGAGACCAGGCTCACAGGTGACCGGGCCCACAGGTGACCGGCTCACAGGTGACCAGGCTCACAGGTGACCAGGCCCACAGGTGACCGGGCTCACAGGAGACCGGGCCCACAGGAGACCAGGCTCACAGGTGACCGGGCCCACAGGTGACCGGCTCACAGGTGACCAGGTGACCGGGCCCACAGGTGACCAGGCTCACAGGTGACCAGGCTCACAGGTGACCGGGCCCACAGGTGACCAGGCTCACAGGTGACCAGGCTCACAGGTGACCTGGTGACCGGGCTCACAGGTGACCGGGCCCACAGGTGACCGGCTCACAGGTGACCGGGCCCACAGGAGACCAGGCTCACAGGTGACCGGGCCCACAGGTGACCGGCTCACAGGTGACCAGGCTCACAGGTGACCAGGCCCACAGGTGACCAGGCTCACAGGTGACCAGGCTCACAGGAGACCGGGCCCACAGGTGACCAGGCTCACAGGTTACCGGGCCCACAGGTGACCGGGCCCACAGGTGACCGGCTCACAGGTGACCGGGCTCACAGGAGACCGGGCCCACAGGTGACCAGGCTCACAGGTGACCAGGCTCACAGGTGACCGGGTGACCGGGCTCACAGGTGACCGGGCCCACAGGTGACCGGCTCACAGGTGACCGGGCCCACAGGAGACCAGGCTCACAGGTGACCGGGTGACCGGGCTCACAGATGACCGGGCCCACAGGTGACCGGCTCACAGGTGACCAGGCTCACAGGTGACCAGGCCCACAGGTGACCGGGCTCACAGGAGACCGGGCCCACAGGTGACCAGGCTCACAGGTGACCAGGTGACCGGACCCACAGGAGACCGGGCTCACAGGTGACCAGGCCCACAGGTGACCGGGCTCACAGGTGACCGGGCCCACAGGTGACCGGCTCACAGGTGACCGGGCCCACAGGTGACCGGGCCCACAGGAGACCGGCTCACAGATGATCAGGCTCCGGGAGCACACCCTGTGCTGGGCCATGTGGCCCATCAGCGCTCACACATGTGCTGCGTGTGAGGGATGAGGACACGGCTGGCCCCGGGCGGGAACAGATGGGCCCAGAGGCCCATGTGGACAGGGTTCAGCGGGAGAGAACCAGTTCAGAGGCGCTCTCCCAGCTCCCATCACGCTCTCAGGGCAGTGCGGCCGGGCACAGGGCCGCGGCGTTTGACAGACACGCCGGCTCAGAGGCGGTGAGGCCTCCCCTCAGGAACGATCACAGTCCCCAGGGAGCGATTTTAAATCCCCACGTCCTCCTCCTCGCGCTCCTCCGTGAGCAGCGCAGTCTGAGTGCCCACCAGCCGGAGCACTCCCAGGCCGGCGCTCCGGTTCTAGACTGGGCTCCCTCATGGCCTTAGAGTGATGCTTCAACACGTCTGTGCTTCCTCACCACCTTCACCCGCCACCCGCACTGCCTCTCTGCAGAGCCATTCTCATTTCCGTGTTCCATAAAGAGAAAACAACTCAGGCGTGAAATAATTGGCCCAAGGCTGCGCTGGGAGAGAGCGGCAAGGCCTGGACCAGACTTGGGCCTTCCGAAAGGATGCTGGCATTTCCTGGACACTGAGCGCGGGAGGCTGGGAGTCTCCACCACTGATTGTGAGCATCAGTCTGTCTGTTGCAGGAGGTGACACAAAGCCAGGCAGGTTGACAGACTTCCCTCTGGGACTCCAGGCAATGGGCCACTGGAGGAAGAGGGCTGGGGAAGGAAAGAGAGAAAGGGGTGGGAGAAGTTAGAGGAGAAGCAGGAAGCGGGGAGTCCCGGGAAAAGGATGAAGAAATCCAAAGACCAGGGGCACAGGGCTGTCCACAGGAGCAGAGGTCTTCCCTGGCCCCGCCACTGCCATGCCAGGCCCTGGAGTGGGGTGAGGAGTCCCCTCGCAGTCAGATGACCAGGCATCCTGCACCCCATGAACTACCTCTGCCCGTGGGCACAGGACAAATATTTCTACCTTCAGCTCCTTGCCCACAATCCTCCAAATTCTCCGGGAGAGTCATTGGAATGGATTTTCCGCTCTACCTCCCGGTGATAAAACCATCAGGAAATTTCACAAGATTCCACGTGTAACCTTTAGTCATAGATCAACATGTAATAACATACTTTTAAAGGTAGATCACATCAGGGAGGCCGTGTCCACACAAGAGCAGACAGATGTGTTTGCAGAGAGAAGAGCCTCCACATGTTGACGGGCGGCAGCGTCTCATGGCGAGAACGGGTTCCCACCCTTTCCTCATCCGTGTTGTCAGCTTCGTCCTAAAACATCTGTTAGCGACACACCAAGGTACGCTTCCCAGACATACACCGGCTTCCAAAACTAGGGTTTCCTCTTGGGCAAATGGTATACAAAAGGAAAGCAAAATGGCTCGAGTGAAACCACTCAGCACATCGCTATGACAAACGTCCCCTGGTGTTTGCCACGACAGAGTGCCATTCCTGGCACCGAGAACACACAAAGATACAGCCTCACGGGTCTTTTCTTGGCAGACAATGGCGCCCACTACACATCCGATCTCCCCCTTGGAGTCAGGCATGGCCGTGAGGCAGCTCTGCCAGACCGGGAGCGGGCGGCGACCAAGGAGCCTGGCTGGGACGGTGGGGCCACAACCACAGGGCCCAGCCAGCTGGAGCGCTGAGTGGGCTGGACCTTCCGCTGCTGCACCCCGGACACAGAAAGGAGAAGCCTGGTTTGATTACACTGACGTATAGGCCTGACCTGTGCTGACCAACAGACTTGGCGTTTTTGAGCTCCCATTCCACCAGCAGCAGATAGCGAACGTGTGTTAAATCCTTGGCATGGAGCCTGGCAGTTCTACAATATTTTCCGGGATTTCATTAGAACCGGCCTGAGCCTCCGTCTGCAGAACATGGCGGCATGTCCGGTGTCTGTCCTCAGGCAAGTCCCTGCCCGGTGACTGTGGGACCCCGGCGGCTCTGCTTCGAGTGCCAGGTGACCGCGGCACGATGCCCAAGACCGAGGTGGACTGACATGTTTAGAAATGAAGTCATAAGTTCTCACTGAGGGAATGCAGCTGTGTCTGTGATCTTCTCTGGGTTCCAATTCCAAGTTCATACTGCACTGCCCCACGTCCAGTGACACAGCACCTGTCTCCTAGTTGTTGTCCGTCCGTCCGTCATCCCCCATGTTACTGAGGGCTCCTGCCAGGAGCTCTGCCCTGAGGCTGCCACACAGATGCCCGGATGAGGTGAGACCAGGTCTGTGCCGCCTCCAGCTTTGGCGCTGGTGCTGGGACGGGGCTGCCAGGGGAGGGGTGCCTTTTCCAAATCTGCGCAGAGACTCGTACAGGCAGCGCCGACAGGAAACATGTTTGCATCCTCTTACAGGCTCACAGGGAGGACAGGGCTCCGAGCACCAGCTGGAGGGCACAGGGAGCGTGCCCCAAATAGTGTCCTGCACTTGTTGTTTGAAATGTGTCCTGGTGAACCGGAAAACAAAGGGGGTGTGATATGGGGACTGCTATAGACCAAGTGCTGTCCCCCCAAATCCCCATGTTGGAAACTAATTCCCAAGGGGATGGCTGGAGGTGGGTGGGGGGTCATGAATGGGATGGGAGCCTCATAAATGGGACCCCGGGAACTCCTCTGTGAGGACACAGCAGGAAGACCATCTGCGAACCGGGAGGGGGGCTCCAGCAGACACAGGCTCCGTCCACAACTGACCCGGGACTCCCGCCTCCAGGGCAATGGAAACTCAACGGCTATCGCTCAAGCTGCCCTGTTGTCTATGGTATTTTTATATTTAAATATA
Organism: Pipistrellus kuhlii; assembly: GCF_014108245.1. NCBI lineage: Eukaryota > Metazoa > Chordata > Mammalia > Chiroptera > Vespertilionidae > Pipistrellus > Pipistrellus kuhlii. The sequence goes on along the minus strand of NW_023425540.1, from coordinate 1,460,246 downwards.
TATATATATATATGTTTATTGATCTCAGAGAGGAAGGGAGAGAGAAATAGAAACATCAATGATGAGAACGAATCATTGATTGGCTGCCTCCTGCATGCCCCCTACTGGGGATTGAGCCTGCAACTCCAGGCATGTGCCCTGACCAGGAATTGAACTGTGACCTCCTGGTTCATAGGTTGATGTCAACCACCGAGCCATGCTGTCCAGTCACCTAAGGTATTTTTGGTGCAGCAGCTTGAATGGGCCGAGACAGGGCACTGATACAGGACCGGGCGGTTCTTACTCATCTCTGAGACACAGAAGACACAGAAAATCAAGTTTTGTGGAAAAAGCAAACTCAAAATGTTGTGAGATAACATGAAATGTGTTTCTGTGTCTCTCACATCTGCAACATGCGAGGGAGCCCTGGGTATAAATTATTCTGGTAATTACAATCTGCCACCTAACGTGCCGTGACCCCGTGATTCACTATTAGAAGTCTCTGTGGGCTTCCTTGCCAGCCCAGTCATCAGCAGGGAGTGAGTTTGCTCTCTCTCTCGGTGTTCCTGGAAATGAGAGATTTTCTCAGTGACTTGGCAGGAGGAATGCAGTCATTAGTGAAGTTTTCCTCTCCCTCCACACACTGCGGAGGGCGGGAGGCTCCTGGCCCCATCGCATCTGACCGTCCCCTGCCTGTGCAGAGGAGAGTGACACAGACCTGGTCCTGAGACACTGGGTGGAGAAATGAGTTATTCTAACTTAGCTGATGCAATAAAAGTCATAATTTTTAAACATTGCCTCTGTACATGCTAACATGGGGCGGTCCTTGCTCATCTCTCAGGCACAGAAGACAGAAAACTGGGTTTTGTGGAGAAAGCAAACTCAGAATGTTGTGTGATAACATGAAATGTGTTTCTGTGCCTCTCACAGCTGCAACATGGTCATGTGAATTCTCTGTTCTCTAACCACCTCTCCATGCCCTACCTGCTCTCATTCCAATTCCGCCCATTCACAAAATCCAAATCAAATACTTAAATAAAAGCCATCTCCCATGGCCAGCGGATGCACATTGTCCTGGGCAGTTGGGACCTGCACTTAACCAGTGTTGCCTTTTTATTCTCTTTGTTAGGAGACATTTACGACTATCACAGTGGCAGTGCTGTGACCAGATGAAAGGAACTAAGCCTATAGTAGACAAGATTATCTTTACGCAGTCTTTGTCAACATTTAGAAAGGTTCCAAGCACAACAAGGGACGTATACTCCACCTGACTTATTATTTTTAATTTTTTATGTTTTTCAGATTTTGTATTGAATTTAGTTTTGAAATATTTTAACTAAAAGCAGGCTGCTGGTTAATAACAGCTCAGAAGGAACGGATTGCAGGCAGAATGGAGATTCAGAGGTGTCAGCTGATGCAAATTATAAATTGGGGGGAAATTGAATTCTTTTTTTTCTGTTGAGAATGACTTTGTTTTAAATATCAGAGGCATTCAAACTAAGCACTAAGACCTATATAGTTTCACCTAAAGGAATAAAGCAAGAGAAAGGGTTTGGAGAAAGCTGTCACAGAGAGGGTGGAAAAGCTGAGGATCTGGCCTGAATGGAGACTCCAAGTTCGCAGGTGGTTGGGCAGTCTTGAATTAGACTACAATTCTACGGCCCATGCTTTCCCTATCGCCTCTGGTTTAACCTGCCCCAGCCTGTCAGTCATCTGCAATTAAGACAGGTTGATTAAGAACCTTATCTGGAGTGAGAAAGGGAAGGGCGGAGTCACCTGCGTCTCCTCTTGATGTGTCTTCCAGGGGTCCTCAAACTTTTTAAAGTGGGGGCCAGATCACGGTCCCTCAGAGAGCTGGAGGGCCGGACTATATGAACTACTAATTCCTACTGTAACACCTCGGCTGCGCTCACTGCCCAAAAAACCTGGCGGGCCGGATCAGACTCCTCTGCGGGCCGCATGTGGCCCGCGGGCCGTAGTTTGAAGACGCCTGCTTAAGCCATTCTGCTCTCAGCCTTAGGAAACACTCACAGCCGGGCCTGGAAGAGGGAGATGAACACCGAGCCCCGTCCAAGCGGTCTGCTCGCCCTTCCTTATGCAACGTGTCCTGACCTTTCAGCTGCTGAGCTGCAGCCAAGTCCTCCGCGGGTCCCAGGGGCAGTTACACACAGCCTGCAGCCAGCCGACCTGCCGCTGGGAAGGGACACGCCACGCCGTGAGCTGCAGGCCTGAGCCCGGCGGCCCTTCTCCTCGGCGCTGTGGCGGGTCGCAGGCCGGAGAGGGGGGTTTGCCCACAAAAGGAAGCGCACGCTGACTTTCCTAAGGCGAACAGCCCTGCTGTGCTTGCCCGCGGGCAGTCCAAGCGCCCCTCGTCACATCTCCCCACTGAGGGTGCTGGCCGGAGCCGGGCCGTGTGGGCAGTGTCACCGCGGGCGGTGCACCCAGTGCGAGGCCAGACAGGGACTGTGGCCACCACCTTCCCCGCGCCTCCCTTTGTCTTCCCGCACCCCACTTCCCCCCAGGGCTCTTCCTGAAAACCTGACTGAAGAGCGAAAACTCAGCAATACACGGTGTTCCAGGATTGTGTTTCCTTCCACTTGGCCGGCGGCCTAGCACCCCAGCCACGGGCGATGCGGAGTGGACGGCTCCGAAAGGTCAGCTCTGGCCACGGCGGAGGCGGCCTGTCCAACAACAACAGCGCGTGGTCGGCGCCTGGGGACCAGCCCGGGTCCAGCCGCGGCCGTGCCTGGGGCACTGGGTCAGGGAGGCGCTGTCCTTCCAGCGAGCGCCCTGGCAGCGGCCGGCGGGCGTCAGAGGGGCAGTGCCTTCCTGCACGGACGGCCTGGTGTCCGTGAGGGTGCGACTCCCCTTCCTCACACAGGTACGGTTCTCAATCCATCTGTCTCCATCGCAGGTGAGGTTTTTTGGGGGGAGGGTCCCCAGGGCCTTAGAACTTCATGCCTTCATGAGGAGGGACTGATAATACGGAAACCCCACTAAAGAAGTAGGAAGTGACTCCCAACATATTAACAGGAAACAAGACTGCTTTCCTAGGTTTCCTGGAACTCTTCCAGCCTTCACATGAAATGGAGGCTCCCCTACCACATCTAGCTCATGTCCTCGCTCAGGTTCCTCTGGTGCACCCCACCCTCGGGCCCCGCAGCCCTCAGGACTCCACCCTCGGGACATGGAAGCTGGAGGGAGCTCTTCCGGAGCCGCCAGGGCACTCCGAGGCCGGCTCCGACCAGCAAGACAAAGGAAGCAGGAGCCGCCGGCAGAGGAGCGCCTCCCTCTGCGCTTCCCAGACACACTGCTCCGGGTGCGAGTGCACCAGCAGCCGCTGTGCTTCAGGGTCTGCACCAGGAGGAAATGCATGTTGCTAAAACGCATCCCATTCAGTAAAGTCCTACAAAGAGATTAGAACGTTATATAAGCTGACGAACAGCGAATCATGGCATTGCCCACATGTGAGTGTTCTCGTCCCACAGACACGGGCATGTCACATGGGCGGCCTCCATGCTGGATGGACCGAGTGCGGTGACGAGAGCGTGAGCGTCAGCGTGGCGCTGGGCAGCAGTCCTGCCTCTCCCTCCTGTGGGACATGGAGCAGGCGCCAGGTCACACGAGGTCCCAAATGCCGCCTTCCCAACCCCAGGCCGTGGCCGGACCCGCTGTGAGAACGAGGCTCGAACTCCTCTCGCGCGTGCGAGCCAGTGTCACACAGGTGTCCTCAGGCCCAGGCTCACTGCTGGTGCATCTGGGCGGGAAGGACCGTTCCCTACGTCCACTCTGCACGCCCCGCCCGGGCCAGGCAGCTTCCGGAAGCCGATGGAGGAAAGATCACCTTCAAGTTTTGCAAGTAGCTCATCTGCGATGGATGTGGAGAAAGGAGCTGGCTCTGGATTTCTGAAAGAGCCCGGAGCTGGGCCTGAGGAAGCACCGGGGCTGGGTCTCCAGGTCTGCAGGCGTGAACGGAGCTGATGAAGAGGAGGTAGGGAAGGAGGGAGGTGGTTGTAAAACACACAAACAAAAGGCAGTTGAGGACAGAAATAGTGGGACAAGCATCACAGATTTCCTGCTGGATGGAATCTAGTCCGAGAAAACACTGGTGTCTGTGGATGACAAGAGCTGCTGTGGTTCTTTCGGACCCGCCACCCCACATCCGGCAATGCGGGGGGTCCGCCGCGTCTGGCTGACACCTGATTCCCATCAGCGGCCGCGGCTCCTTTGAGCTCAACACCGGTCCTTTACGAGCTCTGGGCAAAATCGAGACCACTTGTGGCCGAGGCTGGTTTTCCTACTTGACATAGACCACAGCCACCTGACTTCAAACATTGGGATGAGGGTCTCCACAAAGTCATGCAGGCGTTTTTACGTGTAACGCCGACCATCTGGGGGAGCCGGTTGTTTGTTTTGAATTTGGGGTTTTCACGTGTTAGAAAGTCTTATTAGCACAGTCTCTGGGGAAGTGCCGGGTTCGTTTTTAAAGTGTGGGCTGTGGGGAACACGTGAGCGACAGCTCGGGCCTGGCAAACGGGGCTGTCAGCACTTCGCGTGCCAGAACTGCCCTGGACCAGCGGCCCCGCCGAGGTCTACGTGCTCACGCGGAACATCGACTTTCAGAGTTAAAATTAATGGCTCCTTTCAAAGCAGTGCGTCGCATAAATCTAGATGGTTCTAAAGACGCAGAGGCACACGTACAACGTACACACACACACACACACACACACACACACACGTGCGTGAGCGAGAGCTGGCCAAGCCCCCAAGAGCCAGGCGAGAAGGAGCCTTCCTATTCCTGGGGAGATGGCGTCTTAGTCATGACCTTGGGCTGCTCCCAAACACAGGAGAGGCCTCTGCTGGCTCAGCGGGGAGAGCAGGCCCAGAGCCTCTGCTCTCACTGGGGCCCAGCGGGGACTCCGGCCGAGAGAGGGGGAGAGCCAGCCCGCCGAGCCGCTGGCTGGACCACAGCAGGGAGCGATGGAGGAGCAGAGCCCCTCGGGGAGCAGAGCCCCAGGACTCAGAAAGAACCCATCTGAGCGGACACACGCCTTGCTGGCAACAGGCTTCCGGCACCACCGAGCACATGTTGCTCAGCACGTGAGGACTGGCAGTGAAATCTGAGAGGAGCGCTCTCTTAGGAGAATCCAGGTTTGTCTTTCTTTGGATAAAAAGAAGACTCGGGTTTGAAAAACAGAGCCGTCAACGTCTGATGTATTATGGCAAAGCCTGCTGTATTGCTTTATTTATAAGTGAACAGTTCACAACCTTATGCTTGCCTACCCGGCATACAAGTTATTCTTATAACTGACAGTTTACTTCTAACGCCATAAAACTGGTGCATGGAGGCCCGATGTTATACAGCCGGTTTTACTAGCAACTCCATGTCCCATCTTTGCTTCTAGAATCTTCCCCTAATTATATAAACAGGTAGGACTGCACACAGACTCCGCCGTGTGAGTGAACACACACACACACACACACACACACACACACGAGAGAATGCTTTTCACTTGAGATGCTTTGCTGGCGGGACAGCTTGACTCACACAAGAGCAGAAGACCTGACTCCTTTCTGTTCCAAAGCCGGTCACCGCCCTCTGGTCCCCGGGCCTCTGAGACTGCGGAGCTTCCGGAATGTTCCTGATGCCACTTGGCGGGTGTCCCTGCCTGTCCCGGGGCCGGTGTGGGGGGCCCCGGCGGAGGGCGGGAAGTAGCTCCGTGCACGGCTCCGGCTGGGAGGAGGACGGGCGCTGCCAGCCCAGCACATCAAAGGCGCGCGTGGTTTCAGCGGGGACGGGAGCGGGAGGCCTGCAGGTGCGCCTCCGGATGTTTCTGCAGATCGCGGCCTGCCCGGGAATGCTCCCCCCCCCCCCCCCCCCGTGCACCCTCCTTCCCGTCTCCGTCTCCACCCCCCGCCCAAGAATGTGGCGGAACCGGGTAGCTGTGACATCCATCGCACCGAGAACGTCTGAGTAACCAGACGGAGAGACCGCGTGAAGGGCCACTTCGCAGACACGTCCGCAGGCTGTCGCTCCGGCACACAAGTGCCCAGGGGCCGCTGCAGGGTGCGGGGTGCACAGCGGGGTGCCGACCACCCGCCGGCCAGCTGCAGTCTCCGCAGAGCCCACGGCTGGCCGCGCAGGGCCGGCAGAGGGGACGCGGGGCGTGGTCCGCTGCAGGTCCCACGCCTACATGAAGGTGCTGTGGACAGAGGCAGCTTTCCCTCCCAAGGTTACTTATCCCAGGAGGGCCAAGCACGGAGGACGAGAGCTTCCTTACGCCCCGAAGGAGGTCTGCCCCCGCACGCACGGCACATCGCGAGACCCCCAAACCCCCGCTGCGAGCACGCCGACCTGCGCCACCCTCTGTCCACGAAGTTCCCTCTGACCGGGTGTTCCGCCCAAACCCCATTCCGCTTCTCCAGAGAGAACTTCCACATTCTTCCTCCTGCTTTTTTTCCTTTCTCGGTCTGATTTCTTTGTTTGATGAAGTTCACAGAAATTGCTTGACATTCTCCAAAAATGCCATTCAATTTTAAACGATCGCATTCATAACTGACATTTCTTTTTCTTCTTCTTTTTTTTTTCTCTTCCATTTGGGAGATTTTAATTACTATGTTCTGACAACATTTGCTGTAAAGGAAATTGCTGGTGAGGGAATCAAGCTCTCTCCAGATTTTCACTTAAAATTAAACACACATCGCAAAAGGTTAGAAATTTAGGGAACATTTTAAATGACACATCCAGGAGAGAGACTGATTTTGCGATTGAAAGCGCTGGATGACACTCACTGTAACATCGTGAGAAAACCCCACGCGCACTGAGGAGTGCACCTGCCAGGACTGTTAAGTGGGAGGTGCTGTTCCAGCCTCCCCCCCCACCCCCCCGTCATGTCCCAGCGTGTCCCCGTGACCCCTGCACGGCCTGAGGCACCTCCGCTGGCGAGCGGGCAGGGATCTGGACCGGACGGGCTCCGCGTCCCTCGCCGGCTCTGCGAGCAGCGTGCACAGACCTCAGGCTCCTCGTCTGTAAAGCCAATCATGGAGCCGTTGTTTAACGGCTACTTGGCACGCTCCGGTCGCTTTGGTGAGCGAGGTTGGCTGGTGGTCAGCACCAACTCTCCCAAGTTCAGAGGCTTTACCCAGAGACGCTCACTGCGCGGCCACCACAAGACCAGCTTCCCCGAGCGTGGCCCGGTCGCGCCTCCCACGTCGCAGGGCAGCTGGCACCGCTCCCCAGGCTCTCGTCGCCGGCTCTCCTGCACCTGACCCAGGAGAGGGCAGTGCGGGGGCGAGGGGAGCCCCCATAAGCACCGTGCCCAGAGGTGACCCGGATGTTCCGTGCTTACCGTCTCCCGGCCAGAGCTGCGCCGCCCGCCCCACGTGGGCACAGGGGACCGGGAAAGGCCCTGTGTGGGGACCGTCCACACCGGGGACGTGGACACCAGCTTTGCTCATGACCTCCGCAGGACTGACCCCACGGGAGTCTGTGACCCCCTGAAGCAGCGAAGATCCCGGCAGAATCCCCCAGTGCTAAACTCTCTAGGTGCCCCGTCCTCAGCTACACCCACCGCAGCTCAGGGCATCGCCTGTTTCCTAGGAAACGTGAAGTCCTAGGCGGAAGTCCCGGCTTGAGGGCCCCAGCCATGCCTCGGCACCCACAGGTGGCGGCCTCGCCCTGGGCTCCCTCAGAGGAGCGGCCACAGGAGGAAGAGCAGTCCGCTCCTCGCTCCCATCCCGCAGAGGTGACGGGAAGAACCGCATCCAAACTCCCAGCAACAGACCCAACTCCTGGTCCCACCCTCCCCCCTTGCGTTCCTCCTCCGGCCCTCACTGGCCGTCTCCCTACAGGAGTGTCCTCCTGGACCTGCGCCCCATGTGTGCGGCTCTGCCCTCCGCTGTGCACACCAGCAGGGCCGGTGGGTTCCTCTGGGGTTTGCCTGTCTGCCCAGCGCTGAGCTCCTCTCCCTCAGAAGGGCGCCCGGGCGCCCAGGCAGAGGCAGCACTCCCTCAGGGAGAGGAGGGGAGGGATGAAGTGCGGGTCAGAACGCTTTGTGCCCCAACCACAGGCCAATCACCGTGTGTCCCTTCAAACCGAGGGCCCGCCCTCCCACGCAGTGTGGCTGGTCCGCTCTCCACCAAAGCCTGGGCCTTCACCCCGGGCCTTCACTCCGCAGCCTCTGCCTTCACCCCGCAGCCTGGGCCTTCACCCCGCAGCCTGGGCCTTCACCCCGCAGCCTCTGCCTTCACCCCGCAGCCTCTGCCTTCACTCCACAGCCTCTGCCTTCACCCCGCAGCCTCTGCCTTCACCCCGCAGCCTGGGCCTTCACCCCGCAGCCTCTGCCTTCACCCCGCAGCCTGGGCCTTCACCCCGCAGCCTCTGCCTTCACCCCGCAGCCTGGGCCTTCACCCCGGGCCTTCACCCCACAGCCTCTGCCTTCACCCCGCAGCCTCTGCCTTCACCCCGCAGCCTGGGCCTTCACCCCGCAGCCTCTGCCTTCACCCCACAGCCTCTGCCTTCACCCCGCAGCCCGGGCCTTCACCCCACAGTCTCTGCCTTCACTCCGCAGCCTGGGCCTTCACCCCGCAGCCTCTGCCTTCACCCCGCAGCCTGGGCCTTCACCCCGCAGCCTGGGCCTTCACCCCACAGCCTCTGCCTTCACCCCGCAGCCTCTGTCTTCACCCCGCAGCCTCTGCCTTCACTCCACAGCCTCTGCCTTCCCCCCGCAGCCTCTGCCTTCACCCCGCAGCCTGGGCCTTCACCCCGCAGCCTGGGCCTTCACCCCGGGCCTTCACCCCGCAGCCTCTGCCTTCACCCCGTAGCCTCTGCCTTCACCCCGCAGCCTGGGCCTTCACCCCGGGCCTTCACCCCGCAGCCTGGGCCTTCACCCCACAGCCTCTGCCTTCACCCCGCAGCCTCTGCCTTCACCCCGCAGCCTCTGCCTTCACCCCGCAGCCTGGGCCTTCACCCCGCAGCCTCTGCCTTCACCCCGCAGCCTCTGCCTTCACTCCGCAGCCTCTGCCTTCACCCCGCAGCCTCTGCCTTCACCCCGCAGCCTGGGCCTTCACCCCGCAGCCTCTGCCTTCACCCCGCAGCCTCTGCCTTCACCCCGCAGCCTCTGCCTTCACCCCGCAGCCTCTGCCTTCACCCCGCAGCCTGGGCCTTCACCCCGCAGCCTGGGCCTTCACCCCGCAGCCTCTGCCTTCACCCCGCAGCCTCTGCCTTCACCCCGCAGCCTCTGCCTTCACCCGCAGCCTGGGCCTTCACCCCGCAGCCTCTGCCTTCACCCCGCAGCCTCTGCCTTCACCCCGCAGCCTGGGCCTTCACCCCGGGCCCTCACCCCGCAGCCTGGGCCTTCACCCCACAGCCTCTGCCTTCACCCCGCAGCCTCTGTCTTCACCCCGCAGCCTCTGCCTTCACTCCACAGCCTCTGCCTTTACCCCGCAGCCTCTGCCTTCACCCCGCAGCCTAGGCCTTCACCCCGCAGCCTGGGCCTTCACCCCGCAGCCTGGGCCTTCACCCCGCAGCCTCTGCCTTCACCCCGCAGCCTCTGCCTTCACCCCGCAGCCTCTGCCTTCACCCCGCAGCCTGGGCCTTCACCCCGCAGCCTCTGCCTTCACCCCGCAGCCTCTGCCTTCACCCCGCAGCCTGGGCCTTCACCCCGCAGCCTCTGCCTTCACCCCGCAGCCTGGGCCTTCACCCCGCAGCCTGGGCCTTCACCCCGCAGCCTCTGCCTTCACCCCGCAGCCTCTGTCTTCACCCCGCAGCCTCTGCCTTCACTCCACAGCCTCTGCCTTCCCCCCGCAGCCTCTGCCTTCACCCCGCAGCCTGGGCCTTCCCCCCGCAGCCTCTGCCTTCACCCCGCAGCCTGGGCCTTTACCCCGCAGCCTCTGCCTTCACCCCGCAGCCTCTGCCTTCACCCCGCAGCCTCTGTCTTCACCCCACAGCCTCTGCCTTCACCCCGCAGCCTCTGTCTTCACCCCGCAGCCTCTGCCTTCACTCCACAGCCTCTGCCTTCCCCCCGCAGCCTCTGCCTTCACCCCGCAGCCTGGGCCTTCCCCCCGCAGCCTCTGCCTTCACCCCGCAGCCTCTGCCTTCACCCCGCAGCCTGGGCCTTCACCCCGCAGCCTCTGCCTTCACCCCGCAGCCTGGGCCTTCACCCCACAGCCTCTGCCTTCACCCCGCAGCCTCTGTCTTCACCCCGCAGCCTAGGCCTTCACCCCGCAGCCTGGGCCTTCACCCCGCAGCCTGGGCCTTCACCCCGCAGCCTGGGCCTTCACCCCGCAGCCTCTGCCTTCACCCCGCAGCCTCTGCCTTCACCCCGCAGCCTCTGCCTTCACCCCGCAGCCTGGGCCTTCACCCCGCAGCCTCTGCCTTCACCCCGCAGCCTCTGCCTTCACCCCGCAGCCTCTGCCTTCACCCCGCAGCCTGGGCCTTCACCCCGCAGCCTCTGCCTTCACCCCGCAGCCTGGGCCTTCACCCCGCAGCCTGGGCCTTCACCCCACAGCCTCTGCCTTCACCCCGCAGCCTCTGTCTTCACCCCGCAGCCTCTGCCTTCACTCCACAGCCTCTGCCTTCCCCCCGCAGCCTCTGCCTTCACCCCGCAGCCTCGGCCTTCCCCCCGCAGCCTCTGCCTTCACCCCGCAGCCTCTGCCTTCACCCCGCAGCCTGGGCCTTTACCCCGCAGCCTCTGCCTTCACCCCGCAGCCTCTGCCTTCACCCCGCAGCCTCTGCCTTCACCCCGCAGCCTGGGCCTTCACCCCGCAGCCTCTGCCTTCACCCCGCAGCCTCTGCCTTCACCCCGCAGCCTGGGCCTTCACCCCGCAGCCTCTGCCTTCACCCCGCAGCCTCTGCCTTCACCCCGCAGCCTGGGCCTTCACCCCGGGCCTTCACCCCGCAGCCTGGGCCTTCACCCCACAGCCTCTGCCTTCACCCCACAGCCTCTGTCTTCACCCCGCAGCCTCTGCCTTCACTCCACAGCCTCTGCCTTCACCCCGCAGCCTCTGCCTTCCCCCCGCAGCCTCTGCCTTCACCCCACAGCCTCTGCCTTCACCCCGCAGCCTGGGCCTTCACCCCGCAGCCTCTGCCTTCACCCCGCAGCCTCTGCCTTCACCCCGCAGCCTCTGCCTTCACCCCGCAGCCTCGGCCTTCACCCCGCAGCCTCTGCCTTCACCCCCCAGCCTCGGCCTTCACCCCGCAGCCTGGGCCTTCACCCCACAGCCTCTGCCTTCACCCCGCAGCCTCTGTCTTCACCCCGCAGCCTCTGCCTTCACTCCACAGCCTCTGCCTTCCCCCCGCAGCCTCTGCCTTCACCCCGCAGCCTGGGCCTTCACCCCGCAGCCTCTGCCTTCACCCCGCAGCCTGGGCCTTCACCCCGCAGCCTCTGCCTTCACCCCGCAGCCTCTGCCTTCACCCCGCAGCCTCTGCCTTCACCCCGCAGCCTGGGCCTTCACCCCGCAGCCTCTGCCTTCACCCCGCAGCCTGGGCCTTCACCCCGCAGCCTGGGCCTTCACCCCACAGCCTCTGCCTTCACCCCGCAGCCTCTGTCTTCACCCCGCAGCCTCTGCCTTCACTCCGCAGCCTCTGCCTTCCCCCCGCAGCCTCTGCCTTCACCCCGCAGCCTGGGCCTTCACCCCGCAGCCTCTGCCTTCACCCCGCAGCCTGGGCCTTCACCCCGCAGCCTCTGCCTTCACCCCGCAGCCTCTGCCTTCACTCCGCAGCCTCTGCCTTCACCCCGCAGCCTCTGCCTTCACCCCGCAGCCTGGGCCTTCACCCCGCAGCCTGGGCCTTCACCCCGCAGCCTCTGCCTTCACCCCGCAGCCTCTGCCTTCACCCCGCAGCCTCTGCCTTCACCCCGCAGCCTGGGCCTTCACCCCGCAGCCTCTGCCTTCACCCCGCAGCCTGGGCCTTCACCCCGCAGCCTCTGCCTTCACCCCGCAGCCTCTGCCTTCACCCCGCAGCCTCTGCCTTCACTCCGCAGCCTCTGCCTTCACCCCGCCGCCTCTGCCTTCACCCCGCAGCCTCTGCCTTCACTCCGCAGCCTGGGCCTTCACCCCGCAGCCTGGGCCTTCACCCCGCAGCCTCTGCCTTCACCCCGCAGCCTCTGCCTTCACTCCGCAGCCTGGGCCTTCACCCCGCAGCCTGGGCCTTCACCCCGCAGCCTCTGCCTTCACCCCACAGCCTCTGCCTTCACCCCGCAGCCTCTGCCTTCACCCCACATCCTCTGCCTTCACCCCACAGCCTCTGCCTTCACCCCGCAGCCTGGGCCTTCACCCTGCAGGCACGCTGTGTCCGGCTCAGAGGCCTGGCCCTGCGGGCCCTCCCGCGTGTGTCACCAAGGGCGGCCTTCGCTCCCTCTTCGGCTGTACCCTGTGGTCTGGGGAGAGCCAGCAGGCCGGGGAGCGGGCTCCTCAGCTCGAGAACTAAGGGCTTGTTGCATGTTACCCGGCGCTCTCACCGGCCCTCAGCGAGCCTGCAGCAGGAGCGTGCCGCCCGAGAAGGTCTCCGTGGAGAGGGCGGGCGCGAACGGGCACCAGGTGTGAGTGCAGCGGCCCCGCCTCCACTTCCCCTCTCCGCCTGCCGTGACCGGCGCCTCACAGGCACGGCTCCCGGGAAGTCACACACCGTGGTGGGGGACGGCGGTGTCCCCTGAGACACGGAGCCCGGGATCCTGCATCACGCCCACCTCTGTGGATTCGGGCGTGAGTCCTTCACTGGTCATTCCGGCGCACACGGGACGTCATGGGTGTTAACGTGTCAGACGGAGCCAGCTGTCCCCCCTGGCCCGGGGCTGTGGTCCGGAGACCCCGTGGATCCCGGAAAGTGCAGTCAGCACCGACCCCGTGGTACGGTCTTCTCCGTCCACACTCCCCGCGGAGAGGGTGGCGTCTCAGCCGGCCCGGGAAGCCAGGAAGAACCAGAGCCGAGGATGCAGGAGAGCTGGCATCCACGCGTGTGGCCGTGGCACCTCAGGAGGAGGAGGAGGTGGACACAAGCCCACGGTACCGGACGGGGCTCTGCCGTCCAGGGGAAGGACACGCAGGCCAAGGGGTGGCTCCTCTCTGATGGCAGGCAGAGCGCGTGGCGTGGGATGCCACCACACGCATGACTGCTTCTAGGATTTTCCACTGAATAGTTCTGGGAACTGAAGCCTGAGCTGGGACAGCAGCGATAAAGGAGGGCTCTGTGCGTGACGTGGAATGTGTGTCCACGGAGTGCCACTCACGTGGCACAAGTGCCAGTGCGGCCTGCCAGGCTGCTGCAAACACCGAGGGTGATGTGCATGCGCGTCTGGCCGGCTCTCCTGCTGACCGCTCCCGTCTGCCGGCACCATGGCTGCAAGGACCGTCTGCGTGTCGCTCTGCTTCCACAGGAAGAGCAAACTGTTTGTGTCTCACCAGGGAGACAGCCTCCTGTGGTTCTGAGGAGAAGCGTGGCACCTCAGCTTCTGGGGTTCCCGCTGCTGCTGCAGCCTCACTGCTCCGCTGCAGACGCCCCGAGAGAGGCCTCCAGGGGAGCGGGGCGCCCGGACACCTGCCTCTGGGAACGGCAGGCCCCCCAGGAAAGTCTCTTTTGGGAAGACATGCTCCGGCAGGAGCTGAACCCGATCACATAAAAACGCCCGGGAATGTGGGGAGCGGGGGGAGCAGGCAGAGTGGGATCGGAGACAGAAAGATGAAAGAGCCAGCGCTGAAAAGAGGTCAGATGGAAAACAAGAACGTGTGAAGGTAGGAACGTGGTAGCCAACCTCTGAGCAGTGATGAGTCATCGCCTCTTGTTTTGTCTCCACAAATAGACTCACTGCTCCGATCGCTGTGCGGGCTGGGCTGCTATCGCTGATCGCCATAGCCTGGGTGGCCTGGGCAGAAATGCGTGTTCCTCATCGTTCTGGAGGCTGGACCCCCATGATCCAGGTGCCAGAGTGTCTGGTTCTCGGGGGCCCTCATCCTGGCTACGTCCTCACCGCTATGAGCTCATGGGGCTGGGCCTTGGTGCATGCACGCAGAGAGAAAGCCAACTCTCCGAGCCTCTTCCCATAAGGGCACCAATCCCGCCGTGGGGGCTGTGTCCGCTCCGAAAGGCCCATCCCCAAACACCAGCACGCTGCAGACGCGGGTGCCGGAATGCACGTTTTGGGGAGACACAGACATCCAGTCCACAGCACATGTCCTCTGAGTAAAAGTCTGCTCCCGCTCGGCCTGGTGGTGTTGGCACCCTGGGGAACGGGGAGCGTCCGGCAGTGTCCCACGTGGGACAAGGCGGCACGGAGAAGGGAGAGCAGCAGTCCGTCACACAGGGTCCGGCAGAGGCTGGGAGCGACGGGAGGACATGAGCCCTCAGCGGTTTGGGAGAGAAGGAATGCGGCCAGGGTGCTGGCTTCCCAGGTGGCACTGGGCCTGGACAGGGTGCCCTCGGGCGTCTGGGAGAATTGGGAAGAGGCGGCTAATATCTGACTCACGTGGGCTCCACATCCCAAATGGACAGGCCCTCACTCCGCAGGGTGATGGTGGCAGTGGCAGAGGCCATGGAGCCGCCGCTTCAGCCAGGAGTTCCTCTCGGGCACCGAGGCCTCACCCCCAGGCCACAGCCCGGCCTCTGCTCACGCCTGGCCCCGCCGCGCGCACGCCCTCCACCGCCACCTCCCCACACGCAGGACCGTAAACAGGGTTCCTGCTGGTTCATTTTCAAAGAATTTACTGGCACAGACACACTTCGGCGTTACATAAGAACACTCGTCTACGGTGGATTTTTAGGAATGTTTTCCGATATGTTCCTTTCCTCAAAACATTTTATCTCCGCAAAGCATCTCCCTCCGCAGCCTCGATCCAGCAGCGTGGCTCCATAGCGAGTGCCGCTGGGTGACGAGGGAGACTGCCTCGGCCTCTGGGTTTATCATCCCCCCTGTTCTTACCAGAGGAATTGTTATCAGGCTCTGTCCTTCCCTCTGTGAGCTCCTCTCTCAAAACCCAGTGTCTCCCCTTTCACTAAACCTCATCCAGAGCAACTCCACGCAGGGAGTCCTCTTAAATAAGTGAAAACACGCCAGCAGACGCAGCAGCTCCTGCTCCCCAGAAAGCCGGGAGGGAGACCCTCCCGGGGGCATCTGGGTGGGCTGCTGGGAGGGGGAGTGGGGGAGGGTGTAGGGGTGAAGAGCAGGAGAGCTCAGCTGCTAAGTGGGTCCTGTCAGATGACAGGAAAACCCCGTGTTAAACATGTAACTGCTCACATCAGGTACCATACAGCAATCAGGAAGACAATCTCTGTGCCTGCAGCTTCCAAACACGTCTGAGGAGAGAATGGAAATGTTTAGTATTCCAGTGCTCAGCCCTGACATTTAAATTGCTTCCTTAAAAAAATCCACCCGCTTGGTGACAAGACAAAGGGTGATTGTTGTTCACTTGCCAAAGACACTAATTAGAATACAAAGATATATGGTAATTGAGATTACTAAAATGTACTTATTGCCAACTTGAAGCCAAATAATTCATAACCAGACATTCATCTGGCTGCATCCCCTGAAATACTTGAGTGCACACTCACAGACACATACACACACACACACTCACACTCATTCACACCCCTTTACATACACACACTCACACACACATACACACATACACACTCACACTCATTCACACCCATTTACACACACACACACTCACACACTCATTCACACCCATTTACATACACACACACACTCACACACACATATACACACACACTCACTCATTCACATACACACACACACTCACTCATTCACACCCATTTACACACACACACACACTCATTCACACCCATTCACATACACACACACTCATTCACATACACACACACTCACACACACATACACACACACTCACTCATTCACACACACACACACACACACACGCACGCACGCACGCTCACAATTGTTTGCCTCATGTTCCCCACCCGGCCCCTGCAGGCTTGTTCCATTTCACAGGCACCGGGAAGTGAGTGCCGTCTGGGACAAGGCGGAGGAAAGCTGTAAGAGATCACGCTCTCTGGCTCCCAGTGCTGGGAGCTCTGCGAGACTATTAATCATGCAAATTAATACGACTCCGCCGTGTCTTGCGAAACAGAAACAGTAATGAGTCTAAATTTGTATTAAAATTCTCACCGAAATAACACCTCCTACATTAAAGCTCCGACCTCCCCCCGCACACGCAGCCGCACCGTCTCGCAGGATGCACAGCCCAGCGTTGGCACCTGCTGCGCTGTTCTCACACACTGTGAGCGACACTGTACGGCAGATCTCTATGTAAATGCCTTCTCCTCCGCGGCAGAGCCGGGTACGTGATTGGTGAGGCCCAGGCAGATGGGAACGCCGGGCTTGCCGTGGAGACCTTCAAGCATTTCAAGTCAGTGACACCTAAGCGTTAGGCCAAGCGTCGGGCCCTCCCAGGCCACTGCCAAGGTCATGTGAACACGAAGCCAGCCTTGCTCTGATGGCCGCAACCTGCGTCTCGTTCGCCGTGTAGTCCCGGGGCTGACCACAGCGCCTGAGCGCCGTGCCGGTGAGCACGGGGGGGAGACGGCACCGATACGAGGTGAGGCCCGGAGCCTCCCGGCAGCCTGCAGGGGCTGCGGGGTGTGTGGGCAGTGAGGGGGGCCGCGCCCTCGCTGGTCCGTTCCTTCCCGGGGCATCTCTGGTGGTGAAACCAGGGGTTAACGACATCAATGACAGAGCACTGCCACCCTCACATCTACAAACCTCTCTTCAGGGAGGTCAGAGACTTCCGGAAAGTTGCAAGGCATAAAGACAGATCCCAGGAGATGCCAGTGTTCGAGACCAGATTCTGACAGGCTCTTAGGGACTCGGGGGCTGAGCAGGGATGGACTTGTCTGTCCCCCGCAAACTGCCCGCGAGCCTGTGCCCTTTGCACCCAGCACTGTCCTTCCTGCGGGCCCTGTCTTGTCCTGACGCCCCACTCCGAGGCCGACGGGTCTGCACTTTCCAGAAGACAACCTGAGCCTTAGGTCTGAGTGTCTGTCTCCACGTGGCTCACATTTGCACATCGGACCTGCACGGCCAGTGGCGAGCTTTTATTAGAATGTCACGGGCCGGCACTGCTCCCTGCAAAGTCCCTTCTCAGCTGGAGGACGCTCCGGGGGAGCCCGTCAGCCCCAGGCCCAGGGGATCCCCCACCTGCAGGGATCCCTCTTCGTTGCTGGAAGGTGCGGGATCAGCTGGCCAACTCAAGGCCACTCCAGTCTCCGGCGGCAGGATCTGCACCGAACCCTCTGGGCCTTCCAGAAAGTCAGTGACTTCCTTTCCCCCCGGGGTTTCCCCATCGGGCCCAGACCCGAACAGACGTGCATGTGAGACGACAGGACATGAGACCACCAAGCTGTCCTCGGGCACTTACGACCCGACGGGAGACGCAAGGTGCCAGGAACCCATGGAGATCACGGGGCACTGAGGGGGCCAGGCCAGATGTGTGGGTTCCCAGGAGCCTCCGGGGCCAGAGAAGCGTCCATCAACCAGGCGTTTCCTGAGACCGGGGCCCAGGTCTTCTGCGGTCCATCCAGCGCCAAAGTCACTGCCCTGGGCACATGGAGGGCAGGGTCTGTCACTGAGCGGCCCTCCGCCTGAGACCTGGGTGGAGACTCAGAGAACCAGTCGAGAAGGCGGGAGTGACAGGGCCACCAGGAGTGGCTGTGTGTGTGTGGGGGGGAGCAATGTGACTGGGCCCCACTGGACCGGGGGAGGGGGGTTGAGAAGGGAGGAGGGCGGAGAGGCCCGCCCACCTGGGCTGCCGCAGATTCTGGGGCAGGAAAGTGCTCAGGCGCTGCTCTCGGGCCCCTGGTTCCTGTGGAGCTTCTTGTTGTTGCTCCTCACCGGCCCTCCCACCGCCTGTCCCCCTGTCCTGCCCTCCCCCTGGGCTTGGTGGCGGCCCCGGCACCCAGGCCCCTGAGCGCCTCCCTCGGACGCGATAACATCTGTGGTCTGGTTTTCGGTTGATGCTCTTGGCACCTGGGAGATGGCTGACAAGGCCCACTTCCAGATTAAATAGTTAATGAAACTAAGCCAGGAGTGGAAATGTCGGAGCGGATTCACGCTGCCCTTTATCTCACATTTCCATCCCTGCCCCTGCGGCTCCAGGGGAGCGTCTAGCATGCAAATCCAGCGGTGGGTGTGCTTTTTTCCGTCTTTTTTTGGACAGTTGTCAGGTCACATCTTCTGATCTGTGTCGTGTTTATTCCCGCCGAGACGGTGATTCTTGCAAGTCATCGGTATCTTCTCTCATCAGCCCGACTGGGGAGGCAGACCCGCTTCTGTCTGCAGGCGGCCAGATCTTATCTGTCCCGCAGCGCAGCCGTCAGAGGCGGTGGGACGAGGGTGACCCATCTCTCACGCACAAGCGCCCTTCCCGCCCGGTCCGAAGGCTCGGCCCCTCCTGGTGTGAAGGGCCCGGTTCTAGGCGGATGTACCGTCTCCCGAAGCACGTCTGTACGCCAGCGGCGCTCACCTGGCGGGTTCTCTGCCAGGACGTGCCTGAGGCCTGCGTGCAGCCCGGGCACTCCCAGGCGGGCACCCAGCCCCGCGCCTTCCCAGGAAGAGGAAGCGTGTGCCCACAGGTCCCCAACACAGACCTGCCCGCCACCGGGCGCTCACACCTTCACTCCTCCTGGCCGCTGCCGGGCGAGGGGGCCACGCCGTACGGGGGGGCGAGCGGTGGACACAGTATCTGTGTCTCCCACGCGGATGAGTGTGCGTGGTGTCTGTGGGCTCGCTGTGGGCTCGCTCTTGGGCCAGACCCTCCATCCTGAGCTGCTCCGCTCACTGGGTGGAATGGGCGCCCTCAGCGTTCTCGGAGCCTGCGATGCCCTTGGCAGGGGGGCGTGGGAGGGTGCCCGGCCGCGGTGCGGAGACGCTGCGATCAGGAGGAGGAGGAGGCTTGCTCAGAGAACAGACAACCTTATCTTATCTGTCCGCATCTCAGCTCCGAACAAATTTACAAATTATCGTGTCAGTGTGACAGCTCCGCAGCCACGTCCAGGCGTGGGGAGGAGCTTACGCCAAAAAAAAAAAAATAAAAAGATGCGTTTTAATTGGTGACTAGCTCAGCGGATCCCGGGCCCTAAGGCGAGGCCTGAGGTAGAACGGGTCCCATCGAAAGACAAGAGAGCCATATTCCTGTCTCCTTCTTGGGGGGACATCTCCCAGGGAACAAACAAGCCACCTTCCTTCGCCCTGGCCCGGGTGGCTCAGTGGACAGAGTGTTGGCCTAAGGACGGAAGGGTCCAGAGTTTGATTCCGGTCAAGGGCACCTATGTTAGTTATAGGCTCCGTCCCTGGTTGGGCACGGGCGGAAGGCAGCCAGTTGATGTGTCTCTCGCACAGCCGCGTTCTCTCTCCTTGTCTCTCCCGCTCCCTTTCACGTTCTCCTCAGAAAAAACACCCTCAGGTGAGGATTTACAAAAAAGCAGCACCTTCCTTTCGGCCACCCCACAGCTCGGGCCCCGGGTTCACTCATCTCCTCTGAGATCCAGACTCCGAACCAGCTCGGGGAGGGCGGCAAAGTGACGTCTCACCGTTCAGACCACAGTGCCAGGCAGTGGACTGCAAGGCTGTCATGGATACCCACCCCTCCTCCCACCCCAGGACAGACGCCCCCTCACCCCCCACAGCCAGCCTCTGAGATGCTCAGTCCCTAGTGGCTGTGTCCTCAGGGTGGGCACTGCCGTGGCCTTGGCACTGAGAATGGGACACGGCAAAACCAGAAATGCAAAAGGCAGGAACGCGGTGACAGAGGCGCGCTCCGTGTCCCCCGAACCGGCAGAGTCACCACCGGGTGCTCACCGGGTCCGAGGGGAGGCGGCTGTCCCGAGCTGCCATCGGGGCCAGGGCCACCCTAGGCTGTAGGAGGAGAGGAGGTCTGGTTTGGATTTAGAAATGCTGACCATCTCTTGATTGTTCTAACCTGAGTAATCCTGTGTTTTGGCTAGCTCCAAGGGCCTGATGCAAACCTTTCAGGATCAAAGACATCCCGTTTTACTGTGAACTCCGCGATCAGGCCTCTGACGGAGCCGGTGTCGGAGCAGATATGCGGGGAGAAGCGGGAGGAGGAGGGAGGTCTGAGACACAGGCCGTAGCATGAGGATCAGGCCCCAGAGGGGGAAGAGGACGGCAGGAGGTCACACAGGGAGACCGCACCGTTGAGAAGGCTCATGGGGAGGCCCAGCCCTGTGGGAAGCGGAAGAGTCCGAAGGAAACGCTCCAGATCTGCAGCTGCGGTGCCCTGGGTCTGCCCGGGCAGCGGGCCTCGCCATCTCCCATCATCCCCGGGGCCGGAGTCTTCCTGGTCTCCCCCTTACGGTCAGTGCTCCTGTCATATCCTTACCAAAAGAGAAAGCAAGTCATTCCGGTTACAGCACCACTGAGCAAAGGAGAAGTACCTCTCTCTGGGTCAGATCCGGGTAACTCACGCACCCCTCTGCGCCAGGAACGGGCCAGACAGCAGGCTGCTGTGCTGAGCCCAGAGGAGAGCAACACACAGGTGCTCAGGGGAAAGAGTTCTGAGAAAATAAGCAAGATGAGCAAAACTACTGGTCCCCAAGTTACAGAAACGTGCTGGACTCAATACTGTGAGAGTGGAGAAGCCAGGGCAGTTCTGGGGGCCCATCGGATCCCAAAACAAACAATCCTGAGGGCTCTCGGGGGGCTGGGCCGTGCTGGGGGCTTGTGCTGGGTCACAGAGTTTACCATGCTATTAATGCGGATTTTTTTTCAATAGATGGAGTTACACATATATTGATATATATGTGATTTGGTATGTATGCTATTTGGTTGTATTGACAGCAAGCTTCAAAACTTCATGTCACATTTTCTGGAAGTGTTAATATCATAAATATTTTTGCGCTAAAAAATGTCAAATTTTGTGCAAAAAAAAAGAGCATTTGCGGGAAGTTTTAATTCATTATTTTGAAGAAAAAGTTATCGTATACTATGGAAGCTTATAGTGAACATGCTCCATCTCAAGAACGCTGGTTTAAATGCTTTAAAAGTGATGATTTCTATGTGAAAGACAAAGAACGTCCAGGTCAACCCAAAAAAGTTTGAAAACCAACAATTACAAGCATTATTGGATGAAGATGCATGTCAAACTCAAAAACAACCTGCAGAAAGATTAAATGTTGCTCAGTAAACAATTTATAAGCAATGAGAAAGATTTTAAAGGAAGGAAAATGGGTGCCACATCAACTGAATGAAAGATAAATGGAAAACCGAAAAAGTCATCAGTAAAATGTTGCTTCAACAGCACGAAAGAAAGTCTTTTTTGCATCGAATGTGACTGGTGATGAAAAGTGGATTTATTTTGAGAATCCCAAATGCACAAAATCATGGGTTGATCCAGGTCAACCATCAACATCAACTACAAGGCCAAATTGCTCCAGAAAGAAGACAATGCTCTGCGTTTGGTGGGTTCAGGAAGCTGTGGTGTATTATGAGCTTTTAACAGCAGGTGAAACCATTAATACTGATTGCTACCGACAACAAATAATCAATTTGAACCATACTTCGATTGTGAAACTACCAGAATGTGCCAGAAGACATGGCAACGTAATTTTGCTATGTGATGATGCACCATCACACACTTCAGAACCAGTTAAGGACACATTAAAAGATCCTGCCTGGGAAATACTAACCCATCCACCGTATTCACCCGACCTTGCTCCTTCAGATGACCAGTGTTCCGATCGATGGCACACACCCTGTATGAGCAGCACTTCAAAACGTAGGAAGAGGTGGAAAAATTGGGTCTCTGAATAGTTTGCCTCAAAAAAAGTTCTATTGGGATGGTATCCACCAATTACCTGAAAGATGGGGGAATGTGTAGCTAATGATGGACATTACTTTGAATAAAGCATGTTTGGTATTTCTCTTGAAATTAGCGTGTTTTCTTTTTTCTTTTTTTTTTTTTTTTAGTTTTTCTTTTAAAATATATTTTATTGATTTTTTACAGAGAGGAAGAGAGAGAGTTAGAGAGCCAGAAACATCGATAAGAGAGAAACATCGACCAGCTGCCTCTTGCACACCCCCTACTGGGGATGTGCCTGCAACCAACGTACATGCCCCTGACCGGAATCGAACCTGGGACCTTTCAGTCCGCAGACTGATGCTCTACCGCTGAGCCAAACAGGTTTCGGCTAGCGTGTTTTCTTTGATCACAAAATCCGCATTATTAACCGGTACTCCTGGTAGACAGGGCCGCCCAGAGGCCTCGCAGCAAGGTCTCCAGGAGCCTCAGCGTGGGAGCCCCCAGGCCATGAGCTCTCTCCCCCAGGGCGCCCTCTGCAGCCACACCCTCGGCCTTCCCGCCTCCCCGCCCCCACGCCCTCTCTTCACAGTGCTATGGGTGCTATCCGAGCCTCGTCCTGCTTGTTACCCTGTTAGGTACAGACAAGGTGAGGGCCAGTCACCTGGCCACAAGCCGTTCTCTTACGGCTAATTTACTAAAGCAACGTCAGAGACAGGGATTACAGGGAAGCTGTCTCTCCACGTAAGTTTGTTTTAGGCTGACGGTCTGGCCATCTTATTAGACTGTTTGCCCCTGGAGATCCTCAAAGCACAACACTGTCCTGCGGGTTTGGAATGATGGATGGAATCTCTGACATAACAGGGACCTTGGCGTTGGGTGCTCCGCCCGAGGACAGTGTGGGCCTGTAACGTTCTCACTGGCCCTGTCCAGCATGGAGGTCGCTGAGGTGTGGAGCTGCGGAGACCTCAAAGGTGCCAGGGTGACCTTGAGCTCCATGGTTACCTGATGGTTTGATTGGCGACATTTAATACGCCACCTGGAGCCACCAGACACGGCGGCTCTGCGAAGCAGCGGGTGTGTTCACCCTGAGACTTCGGGAGTACAGTGGCTGCACCGAGCCCCTAACTGATTCCTGTAGATGCGCATCAGGAGGTGCTTTTATCAGGGTCCGCTTACAGGTGGGTCTTCTGTGCTGCAGCCAGGCCCCGCACAACCCTAAGGCCGCTGGGTAAGCACACGGACGCGCAGGACATGCTCCTCTCCTGTGAGTGTGAAACCCGGGGGGGTGGTTGCTCTTGCATAGTTTTCAACTGATCTAGAGAATGGCCTAAGGCCCTGACTATTTAGTGGTTACTAAAATATAAACAAGAAAAATAATGGTTGGAAGAGGGGGGAGGGAGAGGGAGAGAGAGAAGGGGGGATGGAGTAGAAGAGAAAGAGAGAGAAATTGAGAGAGAGGGAGGAAGAAAGGGAGGATGGGAGAGAGGAAAGGAGAGAGGGAGAGGGAGGACAGAAAGGGAGAGAGAGAGGGAGAGGGGGAGAAGGGGGAGAAAGAAGGGGTAGGAGAGACAGAGGGAGAGGGGGGACAGAAGGGGAGAGAGGGAGAGAAAGAGGAAGGACAGAAGGGAGATGGGGAGAAAGAAGGAGAGGGGAGACAGGGGAGAGGGAAGCGGGGGAGGAGAGAGAAAGATTCCCTAGGACAGCAGCTGCTGTTTCCCTGTCCTCGGTTGGGAAAGCCCCTGGAATAAAGAGAAAGAACTCTGGGTGTGGGTCTGCCTCGGGCTCTCAGGTTCGCTGGGAGCATTTCACTTGGCCTGTGAGGGAAGTGGGCAGAACTGCCGCTTCCCCAGTCCCTGTGATGTCTGAAGGGACACAGCGAACCACTGCTTTGTTGCACCTGAAAGCGGAGTGATGACCTGAGTGGATCCCGAATGAACAGCCCCAGGGCAGAGCCTTGGGGACCCACCGAGGGAATAACGCCCAACGGGGCCCACGGGAGCCTGGGAACGTGCCTGTGTCCGCTCTCCCGCCCACTGTTCCCCTGGCCACGAGTGAACTGAGCACAGAACGCGCCCGCCTGGGAGGCTGCTCACCGCCTGTCCCCCCAGAACAGGACACTCACACAGAAAGGCGGCATCCCAAAGGCTCTTGGCTTTGCCTTCTGCTTCTTCCCCAACAAGAGCCACCGACACCTCCGTCAGCGACACGAGAAAGTCTTCAGACACCCCTGACGCACAGGCCCGGAGCCCCAGAGAAGGGTGCCATGGACTGAGGGTCTCACTGGGGTCAGTCTGTGCTTTCTTTGTCCAACATGCTGCCTCCCCGGGACTAATCCCCATCCACAAGGTCCTGGAGGGTGCCTGGTAAACGCAACTCCTGCCTGGCTCCCCCCCCCCCCCCCCCGGGCTCCCTCTCTTCCCGTGTGCACACGGATGCCAGGAGAGCTGTGCCCCGGAGCCCCATCTGCACGGCCCTGCAGTGGCACTTTACAAATGAGCTGACAACTCGGCATGAAAACCAGTGGACAGAGAGAGACGTTTCAGTTCCCAGGAATGACTCAGATACTACCTCTCCTATTAGCAATTTGTTCGGCTGGACATTTGTTTCATATCTCGCTCCATCGTATTCCCAGAGATGCTGAGCCTGCTGTTGGAGTTGAAGTCTGCCTCGGCACTGGAACCCGTGCCCAGTAAAGCAGCCCGCACACCCTCAGCCCAGAGCCGCTGCCGAGGCATTCCTCGGCTCTCAGCAGGTCCCGCTGCCCCATCTGACATCTGCTGGGAGGCGACGCTTCACCCGCTGGGATAACTGAGGCTCAGCAGCGCGCCTGGGGAATTCCCGGCTTGCCTCAGATACTTTCCCCCATCTTGAAAGTTTCAGTGGAAGTAAAACCCACGCTCTAGTTCCAGAGCCCGGCAGGAATGTGGCCAGGGGCTTGGAGGGAGCGCGGAGGGACCGGGAGGAGCAGCCCAGGATGGATGCGCAGGAGAGCGCGCCTGCTGAGAGTCCTCTGGCAGGAGGCGAGGGCGGTGCGGCCAAGCGTGGCCAGCGGACTCCAAGGACACCGGGAAGGTCTGTTTTGTACCGAGCGCTGCCTGAGGCCCCGGGGCCGCGGCCAGGGGTGTGGACATGCTTTTTGCTATGAACCTTTCCATTCTAACGACATGCTTTGTAATGGGATTTGACGGCTGATACAAACATAGTTCCCAGAGCATGTAATACCCATCTCGTTTACTAACAACGCTGAAATCCGTGCTGTTGGTTCCCCTTGGAAATCTCGGTGCTGCCTCGCCCGTGGGCACCCTCTGGACTTCTCCTGCTCATCTGCTTGCTGTGAGGCGGCTGGTCAGGTGACCAGTTTCCATTGGCAGCACCTGGAGGCGTTTTTATTGGAATGTAAGTTACTCAACAACAACAAAAAATGTAGTGAGCTAAGGAAACTAGATGTCTATTTATAAGATTTGGCAAGCTCTTCTTGAATACACAAAATAGTGCAGATGAAAATTTAAAATACTCTAGCTTATCCACTTGAGAAAAACTTGTAGTTGAATAGGTTACACATGAATTTATGAATTTAAGACTTTCATATCCTGATCTCAGTTCTGAAGGCTTTGATTAGGCAATATCCTAAATTGCAGCATTCATTATCTAACAATTTTATTTAAAAACATAACTTTGAATAAAACTGCCTTAGAATGTACATATCTCTTATTCAAAAATTGTAATTTTATAGGCAAACTGAAAAGGAAACGTTTTCCTAAGTGAGCAAACATACAGCTTTACTTTCTCTATGTAGTCTTCCCTCGGTATCTAATTCTGGGGTCCCTGGAATCCATGGATGTTCAAGTCCCTTATATGAAACGAGGGTCCCCAGCATGGCCTGCGGGGATTAGGTTGAAACCAACACCCCCTGAGGGATGTAACTGTGCACAAAGTGGCCAGCAGCCTGGTAGGAGCCGGAGCCCGGGCCGGGCACCGTGCCACTCCCACTGTGGGAGTGCACTGACCACCAGGGGGCACCTCCTGCGTTGAGCATCTGCCCTTGGTAGTCAGTGCATGTCATAGCAACCAGTTGAAAGGTTGATCAGACAAATGGTCCTTTAGGCTTTTATATACCCATATTTTCTGGCATATAAAAGGACTTTTGAAACGAAAAAAAGTCAACCGAAAATCGGCGGCAAAAGACCAAAATTGCACAAAAATTACCTGCAGATCTTGATGGCAAAGTAAGTCTTTTCTTTGAAGTGGGGGGTAGTCTTATACAGTGAATATAGGCCTAAACTTATGTTTTAACTGTAAAATTAGGGGGTCGTCTTATACGCCGGAAAATACGGGGTGTGTGTGTGTGTGTGTGTGTGTGTGTGTAGATTAGAGGCCCTTTTCACAAAGATTTGTGCAAGAATAGGCCTTCTTTCTCCTGGCTTTGCTCCTGGCCGCCATGAAACCTGCAAGTCCTCACTTATGGCTGGAGCGCCACTCCTGTAACTCCCTCCGCCCCCACCTTCCCCCTCATAGCTGCTCTGCACCTATGTATGCAAATTAACCAACCATCTTTGTTGGGTTAATTTACATACTCACTTCAGATTGACTGATGGATGTCACAGAGGTATGGCCATTCTGCATATTTTTCTTTTATTAGTGTAGATGCTCAGTGCATAAAATTCATGCACAGGGGGAGGGGAGTGTCTGTCAGCCCAGCCTGCACCATCTCCAATCTGGGATCCCTCTCACAAACCAGGACTGTTGGCTCCCAATCGCTCACCTGCCTGCCTACCTGATTGCCCCTATCTGCTTCTGCCTGCTAGCCTGATCACTCCCTAACTCAGGCGTCTTCAAACTACGGCCCGCGGGCCACATGCGGCCCGCAGAGGAGTCTGATCCAGCCCGCCAGGTTTTTTGGGCAGTGAGCGCAGCCGAGGTGTTACAGTAGGAATTAGTAGTTCATATAGTCCGGCCCTCCAGCTCTCTGAGGGACCGTGATCTGGCCCCCACTTTAAAAAGTTTGAGGACGCCTGCCCTAACTACTCCCCTGCCAGTCTGATCAATACCTAACTGCTCCCCTGCTGGCCCAATTTCCCCTAACTTCCCTCCCCTGCTAGCCTGGTCACCCCTAACTGCCCTCCCCTGCAGGCCTGATTGACCTCAACTGCTCTTCCCTGTAGGCCTGGTCCCTCCCAACTAACCTTCCCTGCCGGTCATCTTGTGGCAGCCATCTTTGACCACATGGGAGCAGCCATCTTATGTGTTGGAGTAATGGTCAATTTGTTATTACCTTTTTACTATATATAATAAAATGCATCGTCAGCCCTCCATGATTCCCAACCATGATCTGAAAATCCTGCTTTCAATCCACAGTTGGTTGAATCCAGGGAAGTGAAGCCTGGAGATTATGAGGATCCCACTATATATTTATTGAGAAAAATCCACATAGATTTGAACTGTGTGGGTCCACTTGTACGTGAATTGTTTTGTTTCAGTAAATTTACAGATGGCCCTCGGTATCACCAAATGTCAGATATTTATTGTTCAGATTATTACAGTTGTTCCTACCTCCCCCCCATAAATCCCCTCCACCCAGTTCCCTCTCCACCCTCTGCCCTTACCCTCCCCACTGTCCTCATCCATAGGTGTATGATTTTTGACCAGTCTCTTCCCTCATCCCTCCATACCTCTTTCCCCCTGAGAATTGTCAGTCCACTCTCTTTCTATGCCCCTGATTCTATTATATTCACCAGTTTATTCTGTTCATCAGATTTTTTTATTCACTTGATTTTTTAGATTCACTTGTTGATAGATATGTATTTGCTGTCACTTTGTTGTTCAGAATTTTTATTTTTACATTTTCCTTCTTTTTCCTCTTCTTAAAGAAAACCCTTCAGCTTTTCATATAATACTGGACTGGAGGTGATGAACTCCTTTAGCTTTTTCTTATCTGTGAAGCTCTTTGTTAAACCTTCAATTTTGAATGATATCTTTGCTGGGTAAAGTAATCTTGGTTGTAGGTTATTGCTATTCATCACTTTGAATATTTCTTGCCACTCCTTTATGGCCTGCAGTTTCTGTTGAGAAATCAGCTGACAATCGTATGGGCACTCCCTTGTAAGTAACTGATTTCTCTTGCTGCTTTGAATAGTCTCTCTTTGTCTTTTGCTCTTGGCATTTTAATTATGATGCGTCTTGGTATGGTCCTCTTTAGATTCCTTTTGTTTGGTGTTCTCTGTGCTTCCTAGACTTGTAAGTCTGTTTATTTCACCAGATGGGGAAAGTTTTCTGTCATTATTTCTTCAAATGGGTTTTTAATATCTTGCTCTCTCTCTTCTTCTGGCACCCCCATAATTCTGATATTGGTAAGCTTGATTCCAGTTGGGTGTTTTTTGCTTCTTTGTATTTCAAATCTTTGACTTGATTCTTGAGATCCTCTAGTCTGCTGTTGGATCTCTGTATATTATCTTTATTTCAGTCAGTATATGCTTAATTTCTAGTTGGTCCTTTTTCATATCCTTAAGGGTCTCACTAAATTTCTTAGAGGTTTCTATTAGATTCTTGAGTAACTTTATAACCATGGTTTTAAACTTTATATCCAGTAGTTTGCTTTCCCCCATTTCTGTCATTTGTGGCCTGTTTCTTTGTCTCTGCATTTCGGCTGCTTCCCTGTGTTGATAGCATGGCTTTGTGTGCTAGGTGTCCTATAGGGCCCAGTGGCTCGGCCTCCCTAATTACCTGGGTGGACGCTCTTGGTGCACCCCTTTATGAGCTGTGTGCACAGTCCTGATTGCTATTGGTATCACTGGGATGAATTGACCTCCAGGCAAATTGGCAGTGAGGATCAATTGTGTCTACAATGGGAGAACTTCTGTGCTGGAGCCAACCTTATAGAGTAAGACTTGCTTCAGTGGGGCTTTGGCGCTCACTGAGTCTGCCCCCTGAGTGTATCTCTTACGGATGTGAAGAGTTGTAATCTGGATTGTTTCTCTCTGACCACTGGGTACACTGGCTCTTGGATCTCCAAGGAGGTGCAAAGTCAGCCACTGCCTGAGGCCACCCAACTGGAGTTACAGAGACATCTGCAGATTCCTCCTCTTTGTTTGGTATTTGTGAAGCAATACAAGCTGCTGTGGAGCCTTGGGTCTTCTTTTGGAGGCTCTGAGGCTCTCTGACCCAGCTGCAATTTGTTAGGTTTTAGATTGCAAAAGGCCAGACCATTCATATGCAAAAACCTCTGTGCAAAGCTTGGGTGTTGTTGTAAATTGGGTGGGGCAAGGTCTCTGGGAGTCACCAGTGTAGAGCAAGCAGCAATGACAGACCATCATCTCTGCCCCAAAGAGGTTCCCAGGTCTCTGTGTCCCATGGCACCAATCATTGTTTGCTGTAAGCACCTCTGAGAGAAAGCCACCCTTAGGTTCTGGTCCGATGCCAGACAGTCCAGTTTCTCCCCGTATGTGTCTGAGTCTCACTCAGAACTAGAGCACAGAGCAGTTGGGAGCTTTTATCTCCCTCCCGATTGAGAAAGACAACAGTGCACCCAGTTGCCAGCCCTTATCCCCACGTGACTCTGAACCTCCACACTTCACTGTGGCACCTCCACACCTCCTCCCAGTCTCAGTGTACTTTTCTCTATCATTTTATTTGTATAACTTCCACTCAGCAAGCCTTCCTGTGGTTCTTGATGATGTTCTTCTTGTCTTTTAGTTGTAGTTTTGATGTGGTTGTTCGAGGCAGCAAGTTCAGGTGTTTACTTATGTTTCCATCTTTGTTGTTCTGAGTTGTCTTCTTCTTATTGAGTTGTAAGAAGTACATATTCTGGGAATATATACTTTTTTTCTCATATGGAAATCCAGTTTTCCCAGCACAAGTTTTTTTTTTTTTTTGAGTGTGTTTTTAAAAAATATATTTTTATTTATTTTAGAGAGTAAGAGAGAGGGAGAGAGAGATAGAAACATCAATAATGAGAGAAAATCAATGATTGGCTGCCTCCTGCACGCCCCCTACTGGGGATCAAGCCCGCAACCCTGGCATGTACCCTTGATAGGAAATGAACCTGAGACTCTTCAGTCTGCAGGCTGATGCTCTATCCACTGAACCAAACCAGCCAGGGCTGGATACAAGGTTTTGAAAAATATATCCATTGCAAATTTTTTTTTATCAGTTTATGACTTGCCTTTTAATTTTTTTAATTAAGTTACTTGTAAACAAATTTTTAAATTTTTCAATGGATCATGCATTTAGTATGATGTTTAAAAAATCTGTATCTAAATCAAAGACCTGCCTGAGTTCATTTTTCTTTATGATTTCTCCCTGAAATCTACTTTCAGTTCACTTTTGTGTGAGGTGTGTAGCTTTTGTAAGTAGTATAAAGGTTAGGATTAATTTTCTTTCTCATATGGAAATCCAGTTTTCCCAGCACAACTTTTTTAAAAAATTATCCTTTCCCCATTGAGTTACTTTGGCACGTTCGTTGGTCATCAGTTGGCCTGGGGCCTATTTTGTTTACTTGACTTACATTGTGTCTGGCTCCCTCCTCCCTCCTGTCAGAGTCTAGACCAGCACCCATGGGGATGCACCATCAAGTCCCGACCAACGCCCAGGGGTGCCCAGCGTCAAGGCCCCTCCCACCGGTGCCCCGCCCACCACATGCCTAACCACGCACACAGTCCTACCCATCCTCAAGCCTCGCCACCCATTCAGCTCCACCCACACACCGTGCCTGCTGCACACGCAGCTCCTGGTGATGGGTCGTTAGGGCGTGAGGGTGTCATGACCACATAGACTTTCATTATATAAGATCGAGACATTCTCATTTGAAAGTTTCTTTTAAAGCTGTTTTAGTAATCTGTTTTTTTCAATGAATTTGTCCATTTTACTGAGCTGTTGAATTATTGGCATGATGATCTTTCAATTTCTATGGTACCTGTAGTATTCTCTCTTTCATTCCTGATACTTGTAACTTGTATCTTTTCTTGATCAATCTAGCTAGAGATTTATCAATTTTACTGTTTCCAAGCACCCAGTTCTTGATTTAATTGATTTTTCTCTATCTATTGTCCATATTCTATTTCATTGATTTCTACTCTGTCTTCATTATTTCATTTTTTTCTACATTGCCTTTAATTTTTCCTATTTTTCTAGCTTCATACGATAAAATTTTAGATCTTTAATTTTAAAACCTTTCTTCATTTTAATTTGAACATTATTAAACTATAAATTTCCCCTAGCATTTCTCTAGTTGCATCCAACAAAATTTTATGACTGTGTTTTTATTTTCATTAAGTTAAAATATTTTTAATTTCTCTAGTGATTTCTTCTGTTTCAACTGTTATTTTTAAAAAAGCGTTTTTTAATTTCCAAATATTTAAGAATTTTCCAGGCAACACTTTATTATTTATTTTTAGTTTAGTTCTGTTGTGGTAAGAGAACATTTTAAATTTGAGACTAATTATGTTCCAGTACACAGTCTACCTTATGGAATGGTCCATGTGTACTTGAACATCATGTATAATCATAATACACTTAAAGTTGGGTTGAGTGTTCTATTATTAAAAGGGTATGAAATTAGATGTTAAAAACAAGAAGAGACCTGGAAAATTCACAAATATGTGGAAGTTAAACAATACACTCTTGGACAACAAATGGGTCAAAGAATAAATTAAAATGAAAATAAAGTTTCTGTAAACAAATGAAAATGGAAACACACAATACAAATTTATGAGCTGGGGGGAAAAAAGCAGTTCTAAAGAAAAGCTTATATTAGTACATTCCTACATTTAGAAAAAAGAGCGATCTCAAATAACCTAACATTACACCTCAAGGAACTAAAAAGAAGTTAGCAGAAGGAAGAAAGTAATGAACATCAGAGCAGAAATAAATGAAGTAGAAACTAGGAAAAAATAAAGATCAACCAAATTAAGAGTTCGTTTTGGAAAGTTCACAAACTTTCAGCTAAACTAAAAAAGGAAACAACTCTAACAGAATTATAAATGAAAGATGAGACATTCAACCGATATCACAGCTATACAAGGGTTATGAGAACTATTACAAAAAATCAAATGCCAACAAATTGGATAACCCAGAAAAAATAGATAAATTGCAAGGAATGGGTCAAGACTGAGTCGTAGAGAAATAGAATATCTAGACAGCCCGATTCGGTAAAGGAGATGGAAGCAGTAACCTAACCACCACCACCCGCCCCCCCCCCCCCCCCCCAAGCAATCTACAGATTTAATGCAATCTCCACCAAAATTCCAATAGCATTTTACACAGAAATAGGAAAAACAATCCTAAAATTCACATGGAACAACAGAAGATCCTGAATAATCAAAGCAGTCTTGAGAAGGAAGAACAAATCTGAAGGCATCCCACTTCTTGTTGCCTGCGCTGACGCACGCTCTCATGTGTGTGTCCTCTCCTCAGGGGAGCTGGCATCCTCCGGGAGATCTCCTTACTCGGCCATCCCAGCAGTGCCCCCGGGAAGACAATAATGGCATGATGGGGCTCACGTCATTTGTTCCCTTATCTCAGTGGCCACGCTTTGCACTCTCTGAAAACAGATGTTCATAGCCGTGCTCCATGTTCTAACTGTTTACAGCAGATGTAGACTTAAAAGAGGGGTTAGGACCAGGGCGAGGCCTCTCACGGGGGTGTTTGCTCTCAGGTCCTGCAAATGCAGCCCAGGAACCTGAATGTGATGGCCTCCTTCAATTTTTCACTCTAGGCATCTCTCATGCCTTACCCTCGCTCCAGTCTTAATAAATAAAAGGAACATATTTGTAATATACATGACAAACCAAAGGATGGCACCTGTCCCAGAGAAGGCTCTTACAAATCTAAAAGAAAAAATATATAAATAGCCGAATAGTGGAAAGGAAAGGGGAAAATGCAGTCACTAGTATTCCATTGTGATCAGAAGTGAAGTGTGCATTTCACATTTTGGTAATTTATGCCAAATACCCCTCAAGAAACCCTGTACTACTTTAAAGTCCCACTACCTACACATGAAAGCTGTCAGTTCCCAACATGGTCACAGATACTTTTCCTGTATTCCTTTTTATTCTTTTTTCCCCCTCTTGTCCTCTCAGCCCTTTAAAGCTTGGTGCATTTGATAGGTGTCTTAAGTTACTGCCTTTATTGAAATGTTTATTTGCCAAATAAATAAAAAGATGATACAAATAAACAAAGAATGAATAGAATTTCTTATTTTGAGCGTTGCTGGTGTCTGGTGTTATGTAGAGAACAAGACTGGGAATCTGGGGGTGAAGCGGTTTGGAGACACAGCTAGTGAAGGACCCTGTGGGAGGGGGCGCACAACACGGTCACCAGAGTCCTTGCCAGGAACTTAAATGCTCTATCAAGAGAGAGAGCGCCCCGATCCAATCCGCCTTCCGTCATCAGCATCTTCAGGTTTCATTCCAACGCACCTTCTTCCCCACCGGCGGACATCAAAGCCACCTCACACTGGTGTTAGACGCGATAAGAGTTCTATCTTATCTGTCTCACGTTTCAATGAGGTCACGGCAAGTATTATCATATGATCAAATATTTTATCAAACCTTTGCAAAGCAAAACTAGTTCACGGCTAGGGAGTCATCACTTGGATTCTGTTTAGGTTCCATTCAGTTAATAAAGAAACAAATAGCTGAACTCTGTTTTGCCTTTTATACCCCATTCTCTTTGCCAAATACTCACTGCTCAGGGAGGGTCACTTCAGCACAAACTTGCACATTTCCAGAATGAATGCCGACTCCGTAATCTCGTGTTGTGTAACAGCACTCCAGAGAAATACCTTGTCACAGCTAAGACGGCCTCTCTCAGCAAGACTCACCCTTTGTTATTGCAAAATAGGATTGCAGACAACTCATAAGCTTGGGTATGTAAGTAAAACAACTTTTACAAATGGTCTTTCTGAAAAAGACGACAGATGGAAGATGCACCGTTAGCTACACCGGCATTCCTTTAAGAGGGCCCATCTCTCCTGGTGGGACGTGACCTCGAGACACAGCCCACTTGTCTTCTGATGCCAACACGGGCCCCTGGCAGAGTGGCTCTCGGCTGCCTCCCGGCTCCATTCGGTCTTCCTTCTGCATCCTTTGCCACTGAGACCTCGGATGGAGCTCTAAGGGTGCTCACAGTCCTGGTCTCACGCACAGCTCTCAGGGGAAAACGTGGGTCTTGTCTTTTGTTCTAACCTTGAGAAAGTACGTATGCCTCCTCTGCTGACAGTGAACACAATTCTTCTCTTTTTAATTCTCATAGATATTTTATTTGCATCCTGGTAGTGCCAGATGGAATGTCACCAGCCACTGCAAGGACACTTCTTGGATGACGATAGCAGCGATACAGCATCTGTCTTTCCCAGATCACACAGAGGATGCACTGTCAATTTTTTAAATTAGATGCGTTTGGTGGCATTGGTTAATAAAATTATGAGTTTCAAGTGTACAGTTCTGGGATGCATCATCTTTATAGGCCTTGTCTGTTTACCACCCAATGTTACAGCTCCTTCTGTCACCATATATTTGACCTCGTTTACTCTTTCCTTCACCTCCCACCTCGCCCTAAAGAAGATGGGTCCGTATGCACAATGGAACACTACTCAGCCATGAGACAACAGGAAAGACTGCAGTTGCAACAACATGGAGGACCCTGAGAATGTCATGCTGAGGGAAATACGTCAGGTGGAGAAAGTCAAGAGCCATATGACTTCCCTCGCAGTGGGACAGAGCACTGAAAGCAGCAAATGAACAAGCGAGACAGGCGAACAAGAACTCATCGGCAGACGGCGCAGCTCCCGGGCTGTGGAGGGTGCCTGTTTGTCTGCGGGATACGGAGAGCTCCACGAATGCAAACCAGAGGAAGCCTGCAGATTGGCGGGGCTCTGCACACTCCCTGAGGACCCTGCTCCGAGACGCCAGGCCAAGCAGTGGTAAAAGCTGGGGAAGGTGGGGAAGCCAGAGGCGCCCTGGACAGTGACCACATCTCGTCCCCAAGCTGCGCGCACTGAGGAGCCAGCCCCACAGGGGATGGCCGCCCTGGGGAGGAGACGCCCATGGGCCGCACAGGCTGAGTCTGAGGGCCGTGTGCTCTGTGGGTAACGGACCGGGTTGGCATCTATTGCTGTGCCATACACCTCCCCGAACTCAGGGACCCACACACCGCCCTCTGTTTGTTCACGACGCTGCAAACCAGGGCTCCCCACCGCGGCCTCCTGCTGGGTTCTCCGGTCTGAGTGACATCTAGAGAACCGGTGAGTCTGGAAAACCCTTCCCCTCCCTCCCGCCTCTGGGCTTCTTGTATCAGTGAGCCTCCAGGGGTTCAAAGCATGAGTTTCCCATGATCATCTCTTTCCTTCTTTCCCCTCTTCCCTGGCTGCATGGAGGTGAACTCTCTCAGCTGGGGTAGTGTTCTCTCCCGTGTACTCCTCAGAGCACCCTGTTCACCACCGCACACAGAAGCACGGCCACTACCTCCCGCCACTCTGCAGCCTCACTCCCCACCAATCCCAAGCAGCTTCAGCCCCCGCCCCCCCTCCCCCACTCCTCCACCAAACACCCTGCAGGCTGGCCAGAAACGCAAGCTTCCATTTGGATAGTGGCCCAGCGCTCACCTGTCTTGTAATTATTACTGCAGGCCTGATCCTTTCA
The DNA here is from genome assembly GCF_014108245.1 of Pipistrellus kuhlii. Taxonomy (NCBI): domain Eukaryota; kingdom Metazoa; phylum Chordata; class Mammalia; order Chiroptera; family Vespertilionidae; genus Pipistrellus; species Pipistrellus kuhlii. Next base: position 1,424,847 of record NW_023425540.1, on the reverse strand, counting down.
TTCCATCACTGAAAGGGAAAGGATCTCTGAGAGTGATGGGGGATGTGGGGTCAGGGCAAGGCAGAGCCAGCCCCACAGACAGGGTTTGGATGAGGCGGGTGGAGTGCTGATGTTGGATTTGATCATGAGCTTTGTGTTCTACATTCCCATCTGGCAGGAAACGCTATTTTATCAAATTGGCTCAAGAGGAAATTGAGATCATGTCGAGCTTTATAGTCCCAGAAGAAATTGGAAAAGTTTCCAAAAGAATTGATGCATGTATTACGGTGTTTAAAGAAAACTTAGCACCTTTCTCTTTAACTGTGACAGTGAAAGTGTGGAGGCACTCATGGTGACTAATCCTATATAATAAAAGGCTAATATGCAATTCTACCGAATAGCAGAACAACAGGGTCGCTATGACGCACACTGACCTCCAGGGGACAGATGCTCAATGCAAGAGTTGTCCCCTGGTGGTCAGTGTGCCAAAAGCTGGGCTCACAGCTGGTGAGCACAGCAACAGCAGTGGGAGCCTCTCTCGCCTCTTGCCAGCGCTAAGGATGTTCAACTGCTGGTGGGTAGTGGACCTAAGCTATCAGTTGGACATCCCCAGAAGGCTTCTGGACTGCAAGAGGATGCAGGCTGAGCTGAGGGATGCCCCAAATGCATGAATTTTGTGCACCGGGCCTCCAGTCTATATATAGAAGGCTCATATGCAAAGTGTCTCCTTCGGAGTTGGACCAGGAGACCAGGAGTTTGATTGCTTGCTATGACATGTGCTGACTACCAAGGGGAGGCACAAAACGAAGGAAGGTCCCAGCCAGCAGCCGGCAGCCAGGGAAGGGAGGCCCTGGCAGGCAGCCAGAAGGTTCTGATTGGCCCTGATCGCAGGCTAGGCCTAGGGACTCTATCCGTGCACGAATTTTATGCACTGGGCCTCTAGTGACATAAAAAGATGCAGCCCCAGTCTGCAGGCAGCGCATAGTCTGCAGGCAGCCCGTCGGGACACTGAAGGGTCTGTGCGGATGGAATGGCTGATGATTTCACAACAGTAACACACTCCCTCCAGCCCTCCAATAACCACCCCATTACTCAGCCAGGCCAGCTCCCTCTCACGGAGCCCAGACTGCTTCAAATCTTTTACTAGCGTGTTTATGAAAACAAACATAACCTATGTTAAGATGGTTAGATAGGAAGATCAAAGACTTCTAGCCAAAGAGTCTTCGACAACCAAGTGCTCCGTCTAGAAACAAACCACAGAAATCCAGCATCTGATGACATGCAAATGAACCTGGAGCAGGAAGAGGAAACCAGTTTGATATCCCCTAGAGAGCTGCTGTGTAGAAACTCATAAACGGCGCCTTTCAAGCATGCGAGGCATGACGTGGCTGGAAAAGTCCACCCTCACACCGTAGCCGTAAGGACCTCTTCCAGCACGGACCATCAGTCCCTCACGGACACGCTGAAGATGGCCGCCAGGCCTTCCCTCCAGATGGACCCAGGGTGGTGGCCTGAGACCTTATCAAAGAGCCACATGGAATCAAGATGTTCCCTAGAAGTGCCCCAATTCCCGAGTGAATAGATTTCATTGTAACCCAAGACCCATTAGTGATTCAGAGGACTGTGGTTTCTAAGTGAGTAATACGTGAGGGTTTAACGATGTGAGTCATCTGAAGGGGAAGAGGTGTGAGGAAATGAAAACCATTATAGGAAGGTACACCGCAGACTGAGAGCGTGGTTACTCATGCATAAGAGAGCATAGAAAGGGCATGACCTGGTCATTCACATCTTCTCTTATCCGGCAAACGCAGATTACCAACTCTAGGGGACACGTGTAATGAATCACAGATAAAAATCATCATAGATTTTACTTTGTGTGATTCACTCAACATACTTATTGAATCCCCAGTATGTGCCAGGAACTGCTAGGTGCACAACTAACTAGATAGATGGATACATGCGAGGTGGATAGAAATGTGGGTGGCTTGGTAGGGGGTGTGTGGATGGATGGATGGATGGATTGGTGGATGGATGGATGAGTGAGTAGATGAGTAGATGGGTGAGTGGATAGATGGATAAATAGATAGATAGATACTCCTGACCTCAAAGGACTCCCAGTTCGGAAAAGGCATCAGACAAATAAATATATTTTACTGGCTAAAAGTCCAAGAACACGAAGTACCCAGGGCCAGAACATGAATTTTGAAAGCCTCGCAGGGGATTCACATGCCCACACATTGAACTGGATTAGATCTTGATATATTTATAGCACTCAGTGTCAACTTTCCCCTGGAGCATAAAATAATGTTAAGCTCTTGAGTTCCTTGGGGATAACCCTGAAAGTTAGTAATGTGTGTTCAAAATACTCGCTCATTCGTTTGCCACCATAATGACAGGACGAGGGAACAAACACATCTCTTATGAAAATTGCTTGGCGTCATTAAAATGGCAAATTTCTAGGCAAATTTTGATTACTGGATAGCCCGGGAGTTATGTCTGCCTTTCCCAACAGGCACACAGAGCTCTGTAACTGATCCCCAAGCCAGGGACACCTGGAGGGAGGTCATTTAGAGCAAGAACTGGGACCTGATTTAGCGTGAGGATGCTCCAGTGCCTGCTTCACTCACCACAGGAACTCGGTAAACTTATCTGCATCGAGTGAAGTCCAATAGTAAGGGATCATAGGACTACATCTATTAAAGAGGTATTTCCCAGATTGAAAAACTGGCTCTTCAACGTTTCCCCTTCTTTTATTCATCCGTGCCTTTCCTTCTGGGTTAACGTGTTAGTTCATTCAGTCCGCTAAGTGCGTACTGCTGCCTGCAGAACGAGCACTGTCACTGAGGAAAACAAAAGCACATCAGCGTGGGCTCCTGACCTCACCTCCTCCACTGTCCAATGCACATGCAGCATTACTGTCCACACTTCAAACACAAGACACACCTCAGCCCCATGAAAGGGAGAGCCCAGTGTCAGCCCCAGGGGAGCTCCTAGCCGCGGGTGGCCATGAAGCACATGGAATTGGGCGTGTCCCAACTGAAATGTGCAGAAAGTGTCAAGTACACACTGGGTTTCAATTATGAAAAAAATGTAAACATTCTCATTAAAATGTTTATATTGATTCCGTGTTGAAATTATAACATTTGGCATAAATAACTTGCTAAAATGTTTTTAAGACATCCTATCTAATTAAAGAGTAATATGCAAATTAACCATCATCCCGCTCAAGCCACGCCCACCAACCACGCACACCGGCCAATCAGAGTGGGTATGCAAATTAACCCCAACCAAGATGGCTGCAGCCACAGTGAACAATTGAGAGGCTTGGGTTTCCCTGGCAACGGAAGCCAAGCTTTCCACCTACCCTAGCCAGCCTAGGCCTCCACTCAAGGCTACAAAGTTTTAATTATAGAAGATACATAAAACCAAAAAGAAATGGCAGCCAGAGTGAGCAGGGTGCTTGGCTCCTCTCTAGGCTGCAAAGTTTCAATTGTAGAAGGTAAATAAATTCCAGATACCACCGGACGGACGTGGCTGGCCTGCAAACCACCACAGGCCCCTCGCCCAGCCCGTCCCATGCCCCCGGGCTCTGCCTTTCATGGGGCTGAGGTGTGTCTTGTGTTTTATCTGGGACACCCTTTGGGGCGAACCAGCTGGCCCCCACCCATGCACCAGGCCTCTATCCTATCTAATGAAAGAGTAATATGCAAATTGACCATCACTCCAACACACAAGCTGGCTGCCCCCATGTGGTCAAAGATCCTGCCCCCATGTGAACACAAGATGGCCACCACAAGATGGCCAGCAGGGGAAAGTAGTTGGGAGGGAACAGATCTGCAAGGTAAGGCAGTTGGAGGTGATCAACCCTGTAGGGAGGGCAGTTAGGGGTGGCCAGGCCGGCAGAGGAGGGAAGTTAGGGGCAAACAGGCTGGCAGGGGATCAGTTAGACATCAATCAGGCTGGCATGGGAGTGGTTAGGAGTGATCAGGCTAGCAGGCAGAGTGGTTAGGGGCAATCAGGAAGGCAGGCAGGCTAGAAGTTGGGAGCCAGCAGTCTTGAATTGTGAGAGGGGTGTCCAACTGACCATGGGCAGTTTAACATCCCTCGATTGAATGAGGGTGCAGGCTGGGCTGAGGGACACCCCCCACACACACACCTTGTGCACAAATTTTGTGCACTGGGCCTCTAGTTTGACATATTTAAATAAAATATTACCATTACTCAACCCTGGCCCAGCTGGCATGTCAGTGGTTGAGCTTTGACCCATGAGCCAGGAGGTCATGGTTCAATCCCAGATTGTGGGCTCAATCCGCAGTGTGGGGTGTGCAGTGATTCCCTCATCATGGATGTTTCTCTGTCTTTCTCCCTCTCCATTCCTCTCTGAAATCAGTAAAAAAAAAAAAAAAAAAAAAAGAATAGACTTAATAAAAACAATTACTCCAACCTGTTTCTTCTTCACCACAAAATGTAAAGTCACATATGCAACTTACATGCTCTTTCTATCGGACGGAGCCGGCACGGGTGAAGGGTTATAGATGCCAGAGACTCAGTTCTTCCGCCTGAGGGTGGCCGGGACGAGAGGAGACCGCGGAAGAGCGCCTGAACCAGGGCTCTCTGAGCTCAGACCCTGTGAGACGTGAAGCGAGGGGTCTCGGGAGGAGCACCCCGGAGAGTGACGCTGTCCAGGACCCTAGACCGCTGCTGCCAATCCACCCCTGTCCTCTCGGGCTCCGGGAGGGCCCGACATCCTCGCTTCCCACCTCCGCTCACTCACATGCTCCCCTCGCGGAGCGCCCGGAGAGCCCGCAGGTTCGGCCGGTCTGTACTCCGTCACCAGATGTTCCAGGACATGTGTATCCCCTTGAACTTAACGGGAATCACACGAAGGAGATGGCCAGTGAGACACTCGGGCCCCAAGGCCAGAACGGAGATGGAAAGGGGCATTTCTGATTGGCTCTTCTGTATTGGGCCGCTTCCCTCTCCAGGCCCGGTCTCCCAGGTGTGCGCATCGCCAGCCCACACCCAGGGCGTCCTCCAGGGGGCTCCCCCTGGGGCACCGGAGTGAGCTCCTGAGCTGGGCAGCTCCCACGTGGCCCCAGCTACTCCAGGCTAACCAGGCTGCAGTCAGGGCTCTGTAGCCAAAGGGTCAAAGAGGAAGAAGAAACAGGTTGCCCGTGAGGGCGGCGGGCACCCTGCTTGCCTCTCTGGGGAACCACCTCAGTTCCACCCCACAGCAGCCTTGGGAATACACAGTACGAACTGCATCAGGGCTGGAGACTGCCCACGGCCCTAAGGCTGCGGACAGCAGCACTCACCCACCGCCTTCACAGGCTCCCTGCTGGCCTGGCTCATGGCCCTCCCAGCAGGTGACTCTCCGATTCCCCATGCCATCAGCACATGTGATGGCTGAGCCGCAGGCTCACAGACCAACATGGCAAGGGCCTCACCCACTCAAACGCGTGACCACAGCATCCCCTCGCCTTTACAGCAGCCACCTCAGACCCAGGACTGTCCGTGGCCCACACGCACCGTATGATGAGGGTCATGCTTATCCCATTTGGTAGTCGAGTAGACAATTTGAACAAGGTCACCGGACTTACCCAAGGTCAGACAACAGCAAATGGCAGACTTGGGGTTCAAACATGTGACCATCTGTCCCCCAAATCCAAATTCTTCCCACTGTGTCCTGCTGGTTCCCACCCCTCCTCACTGCCCTGAGCCAGCTGAGAACCCTGTAGGGCCTCGGGACCAGGCAGCCAGGGGGCTCTGCAGGAGCGGCCTCTCTCCCCTCTCCCTCTGCCTGGCTGGGAGGGGGTGGGATAAGGCCCCTGTTTGTTTCCAGCTCCTTCTGAAGACTATTTGCAGCCACACAGCTGTGCTCACTGCACAGGAAGAACTGAGTGGCGGCTGCAGCTCACACCGCAGGGTCTGTGGCCCCTCAGAATCACCTGGCTCCCCGGCAGCAGGGCGGTGCCTCTGTGCCTGTCCCTCGGTGCGCTGGACCATCCTGACGAACTGCCATGGTGTCAGGCCAGCTGCTCTTCCGTTCCCACCACCTGATATCACACAGGGAACAATGTCCCGGTTCTGACATGTGCCAGCCCAGGGCAGAGCCACTCACGCCACCCACACGTGGCTTCCCGCTGGCAGGGGCCGTCTGACGCTGTGCCTCTGACGCCTTCCTCCTGACTCAGGAGAGGACGTCACACCTAACTGAGTGCCGGGACGGGGGAGCTCTGACCCCCCGGGGCGTGCCTGTTCCTGGGTGGGTGCTGGGCGCTGGTGCAGGCGTGTGCCTGCGTGTGCGCAGGGCAGCGGCACGGCTTGGAGAGCAAGTCAACTGGAAATCACGCTGGATAATTCCGTGTAGCCGTTAATCTGGTATTAAAATGCCAATTGCATAATGCTCTTTATTTGACTTGGCTTTCTCGGGTTTTTATGCTTAAAGAAAAAAAAATAAAGCCCCAGTGAGACTCAGGATGGATCTGGCTGCTCTCCCTGTGTCTGCACGCACACAGCACTGCGCCTCACGCTCACCTGCCCTCCGGGAGCCGCACACACACCGCCTCGCCACCCTTGGCCTGCGCGGAGCGGACAGGTGATGGCAGCGCAGGGCTGCGGCCGGGACCCTGCACGGACGGCTGTGCGTCAGCGTCCAGGGGCTGTGCTGGGAGCTCCCGGGACACCTGCCCTGAGGGGCACTCTGCGCCCTCTCTCTCGAGGCTCAGAAGACTAACAGCCGCTTCTCATCAGGGAGCCAATGGGCCCGGGGCCGCCACACAGGGAGATGCAGGTGTGAACACAGAACTCCAGGCTTGCTCTTCATGACAGGATGTCTCTTAAGTGAACAAGGAAAACCACTGTCAACACAGAATTCTCCGTCCAGTGAAAATACTTCCCACAGATGAAGGCAAAGTGAAGATGGTTGGAACAAAGAGAGCCTGCGAGAGTCATCGGCAGCGGGGGCAGGGGTGGGGGCGGGGGATCTGGGTTTGTATGGAGGGACAGACAGCACCAGGAATATGAATGTGGGAGTAAATATAAAGAAATAATTTAAGTCTCTTTTAAAAATATGTGTTTAAAGCAATAATAATAACACTGTATTGTGGGGCTTATATGTAAAACTCTACAAAGAATGGGAAGTGGAAATGAACAAATATTATGGTAAGGTTATTACACTAACAATGAAGCGGTCTCATATTATTTGAAATTCAACAGCGGTATGTTACAGATATGTGCTGTAAATCCTTCTCTAACCGCCAAAAAGTGAAACAAAGAGATATCACTCATAAACCACCAGGAGAGAGAATGCAGTCATACAAAATACTCAATTCATCCAAATGAAGGACACACATAGGGGAGGAAGGAATAAAGGAGATATAGGGTAAATAGAAAACATATAGTATGATGATAGATTTAAACAGAACTATACAACAATCACATTAAATGTAAACAGGCTAAACACTCCAGTTAAAAGACAGAGGTCACCATAGTGGATAATAAGGCAAAATCCACTGGTATGCCATTTCCAAGAGACTTGTGCTTTAAACAAAAGGCTTGGGTAAAATGAATCTATAATAATAAAAGCGTAATGTGCTAATTAGATTGGACAAAGCTGGGCAGTGAGGGGAACCTGGGTCTGGGTGCCAGAGGGGAGCTGGCAGCCGGGGGAAGGAAGGCCTGCTCTTGCATGAATTTTGTGCACCGGGCCTCTAGAAAACATCTTCAAAACAGTGTTTGAAAATATTTGAAGCAAAAACCAACAGAACTGAAGGAATAAAGAGCCCATCATTAAAGCCAGAGATTTTAACATACCCTCTCTCAATAACTGATAGAACAAGTAGACAAAAAAAAAAAAAAAAAAAAAAAAATCAGTAAGGAAAAAATGAAGGGGAGTAAAATGTAAGAGTCCAGAGTGTGAGCCCATCTCACAAGGTCACTGGGGCGGACAGGCCATGTGAATGGACAGTCATGGGTTAGTGCGCCATAAAGAGCGGCCCCTGGAGTTCTGAGCACGCGCCCCACACAGCCACAGGAGACAGACGCAGGCCCCAGGGGGGGCCACGTGATGGCCGCCCTGCTCCCATGGTGGCGATGGCATGTCCTCCTGCCCAGATTCTTCTTGAATGCTGTACTTTCTCATGGGGAATTTTGGATGGAGACACTACACACACACACACACACACACACACACACACACAGGCTCCCTTAAGCAACAATACTTCTCAGAGGCAGGGCTGTCTCTAACCAGCTTTAGCATAAAAACCTGAGGCTCCCGCCCAAAGCCCTCGGCGGGCACTGGCTTTTCTCTGCTGATGTCAGGGCCGATGCCTGCCTGCCTAGCCTTGATGTGGGACAGCTCTGCCCAACGAACGCCAGGGCACCTCCTGACCCAGCCCTGGCCTCTGTGATGACCGCCATGTTCCTCCACTCTGTGTTGTCACAGAGAGCACGCCCCCGGGGCATCCTAAAGCAGCCTCCGTCTCCTGGGCCTACGCCACAGGGAAGTGCCAGAGATGTGAGAAGCAGCCAGCCAGAGAGCTCTAAGACTCCGGGGTCTAAGGAGTGGGTGAAGGAGAACAGAAAATACATGGGAAGAAATGGAGACATGAAAACGGGAATTACACTCTGGCATCTGACCATCCAGTAAGCAACGGATCCCAGGGTCAGGGGCTCAGGCTGGGCGTGGGACGAGTTTCGGCACAGAGAGGGGACAGGACGCCATGCCAGCTGAAGCGGGGAAAGAAGAAACGTGAAAGAATGCATGGCCCTTAGGGGTGATCGCCATCTGTGCTCAGGAGGGCGGCCCACTGCAGAGACGGCCATCACAGAATCTGGGTGTGGGCCACGTGCTCACCACTGTGCGGTTCTCCCAGATTTTTCTAAAGGACTGACATTTTTACAAGAAGATGCTGACAGGGAGTAAGATCGGTTGGCGTTGGCGCTGAGTGAATGGCTGGCCCCCGGGAGGCGAGTGGAGGGGGAGAGGGGAGAGGTCGCAGGAGGAGCGGAGGGAGCCCAGCGTGGCAGCTGTAACTGCTGACACTTTTCCTGTGGAACTTGAACTTGACTGCCCAGAGGAAGAGACCGTAGGATGGCGGAGCGGAGGCAGGCTGAGCGGTGCTCTGGTCTGCGCTGTCCTTCTGCGGGCGCTTCCTCGCTCTGTTTCACGTGAGCCACTTGCCGGGAAGGAGCGGTCAGAGAGGCCGGGCACGCACACGCCTCGGGGCACCATTTTCTCAGACCTTCCTGACCCTTAGGCACCGCCCCTCCAAAGGCCTCGGCTGAGGGCTTATCCCGGGAGGGAGCCGCTGGGGGCCCAGGCCCGCAGTCCTGGCCGCTCCCCAGCCCCGGATCCGCACTGCGCCCCGTCGGCGTGGCTGCAGAGTGGGGAGCAGGGCCTCACCTCCTGACTCCCAGGGAGGCTGCGGTTTAAAAACTACTTCTTTCCGGATAGAACCGGGCATGGCGGCCAGGGCTCCCAGTCCTGCACCACGTTCTTTAGTCCGTGATTTGGGCTAACAATGCCCTCAGCCCCCACTTTCTCGGCGACCGAGTGGGGCAGTCAATCACGGTGCCTCCTTCGCAGGCAGCATGGAGGCGGAAAGAGGGGGTGCGCACACGCCCCCGTCCTCTGTGAACAGGGACAGCCGCCCGGAGCTGCTGGGCGCCGGCTGCGTGTGGGCGGAGGGGCGGGCGGCGCTGGGCGCTGCCGCGCTGGCGCTGGAGGGGAGGACCCACGGGGAGAGCTGCAGGTGCCCAGACGCTATTCTTCTGCTCAGACATAATTAGCCGGGCTGGGCGCGGCCGTGCCAAGAACCATGCCGGCAAGTTTCTCCCTGTCTGCGCTCCCGCGGAGCCGGGAGCAGCTCGCAGACGGCGTGCCTGCCCGGACTGGCCCGCAGCCCAGCTGGGCCGCCTGCAGGCACAGGTGTCCTGGTCACCGGGCGCCCTCGCTGCCGCGCGCCTCACTGGGGGTGGGGGGTCTGGGGCAGCCCCGAAGCCTGCGGAGCGGGCCAGAGCCCCGATCGGATGTGCTGCAGAGCCGGGGCTGGAGAGAAGGCTGCCCCCCAGACTCCGGGCTGGGCCTGGGGGATACAGGCAGGTCTCGGGGGGGAGCGGCAGCAGGGACTGGCACCCAGCGCTCCTGCTGTGGCTCCACCGCAGAGAAGCCCACGGGAACGGCTAACTCCACTCAGAGCAGAGCCCGCAGCTGCCCGCGGCCTCACAGTGTCAGGGCAGCAAGATGTGCGGTGTCCGCGGCCATCTGCCCTGAGCTGCCGCTGGGGTATCCGTCATGCAGCACTGCTCCTGGGGGAGGGGGAATGGACACACCACACACACTCTCACACACACTCACACTCACACACATAGACACACACTCTCACACACATACACACTCACACACATACACACACTTAACACACTCTCACACACATACACACTCTCACACACTTACACACACTCACACACACACTCTCACACACACACACACACACACTTACACACACACTCTCACACACATACACACACACACATACTCACACACTCACACACACACTCTCACACACTCACACTCTCACACACATGCACACTCACACACATACACTTACACACACTCTCACACACTTACACACACACTCACACACACATACACACACACACTCTCACACACATACACACTCACACACATACACACACACACTCTCACACACTCACACACATACACACTCACACACATACACACACACTCACACACACACTCACACTCTCACACACATGCACACTCACACACATGCACTTACACACACTCTCACACACTTACACACACACACACTCACACACTCACACACACACTCTCACACACTCATACACACATACACACTCTCACACACACATTCTCACACACTCATATTCACACACACTCATACACACACACTCTCACACTCAAACACATACACACACACACACACACACACACGGCTTCACAACAGCCAGTGTCGGGTTTTCCCTTTGCGGAGGAACAGCAGGAGACGGAGTCTGCGGGAGACAGTGAGCTCCAGCCTGTGGTCCGTGACGGACAAGAAGGCCGCTCACCGGGAGCACGGCTCCCGCCCGGTCTCGGAAAGGGCTTCAGGTCACCGTCTCAGAAAGACCGAGCGAGCGGAGCTGATGGGCTCGCGCTCCCACCCGGACGCAGGTGGGACAGAGCTGATGATGGAGGAGCCGCGGTGGGAGCCCAGGCCGGGCTCCGCTCCCTGATGCCCAGGAGCTCACGGCTGTGTCTGCAGAGAAAGCCCGGCTCCGGGCCCGAGCTCGCCCGCTGCGGGGGGAGAGGAGGGCACACACCACCGCTTCTCTCCGCGGCAGCACCGGGCGGGCAGCCTGATCTTTTAACTCAGGGTGGGGGGAGAGGAAGGGGGAGGGGGAGGGCGCGGTAGGGGAACTTGCTATTTTCAAACTTAAAAAAGTCTTTCAAGCCAAGAAGCGTAAGTGGTTACTGTTAGAGACATATATTGTCATTAACTAAGAATTGGGTGATGCACCATGCCCTCCACCTCCCAAGTGCATCCTAAGAAACAAGCGTTTCCTGACGCTCACTTCCTGTTCTCTTTTCTGTAAAGAAGCGGGAAAGGCACACTGAACTTTCTCACCCACAGCCAACCCCGCTGTCCCCGGGGGCCCAGCTGCGTCCTCAGCGCTCTGTCCGCGCAGGCTCACCCCAGGCCTGTGTGCAGGGCCACGCCCATCGGGTCTGGAGGAGGCTCTCAGCCGCACCCTTCTCCCCGCTGAGGGTCCTCCGTGGCCCCTGGACAGAACCCGCTCTGACGAGGCCTGGGTGGCCAAGCCGGGCTCTAGGCTCGCTCTGTGCTTGGAGGCTGCAGACTCCCGGCAGCTCCAGAGCCCTGAAGCTCGGCCCTCACGGGCCCTCTGAGCACCTGCTGAGCAAAGCCCTCCTCCCCCCGGCCGCCCAGCATCCCTTCATCTTCAGCACGGTCTGTAACAGGCACAACGTGCTGACCCACCGAGAACAGCCTGCTCAGAACTCACCTGTGGCCCTCAGACAGCACCGCACTGTCAGCCTCCTTCCTGCGCAGGGCCGGGAGAGAGAGGAGGACGGAGCGCGAGCACAGCCCAGCGCTGAGCCATGGGGCTGAGAGGTCGTTCCTGAGTCCAACCGGAGTCCTCCCAGCACCACGCCCGCACCCGCCTCCTCTCTCGTGGGTTAAACAGCTGAGCAGACAGACGGGTGCACTTGACTCTTCATCACATGCCCACAACCACACACTCCCCTGAAATGGAAATGTGTGCAGGGCTGCTCCTGAGCCCTCCCAGTGACAATGAATTCACCCCACAGCATTCTAGGAACAACACGGAACGCGCATAGTACTAGCATGTCCACAGCATTCTAGGAACAACACGGAACGCACATAGTACTAGCATGTCCACAGCATTCTAGAAACACGGAACGCGCATAGTACTAGCATGTCCACAGCACTCTAGAAACACGGAATGCGCAGCAGTAATAGCATACATAAGACATTACAATTCTATGTGGGAACCAATGGTTTGGAGAGTTTTTCCCACTAAAAACCAAATGGTGGGATCACAACATTTAAGACCCGGCAGAGACCATCCAATCCTAAAGACCCCACTTACAAGCAATGATCATCACTCAGGGAGGAGAGGTGACTTGCTCAAGGACACACAGCTGGCTACTCAGAGACCCAGACAAACACGTCTTCCCAGAGACTCGCAAGGCCCGGCCACCGCGGGCGCTGCCGAGGGCCGGGGTGGCCAGCCATGCCGCGTGGAGACAGATATTGGAGCATTGGGTCCTATCGTGAACGCACTGGAGACTATCCCACATGACGTGCAAACTGGAAGTGACGCTTATTCAGAGAAGCTGATTTATACAGTGGCTGCTCTGGTTTATTGCTTACGAAGTCTCTGCTGTTCATCTATGCCTCCCAGAAGGGGAGGTTCGTTGTTTGAGTGACGTACGCCAGGTCCCAGGATGCTGAGGAGCACAGAGAGGCTGCTGGCAGCCGGTGGTGACCAGCTGTGCTCCCCGGGGACAGGCCTGTGAGAAAGGACAGTGTCAGGACCAGTCCGACCACCAGCCACAGGGCCAGCTGCCCACGTGGCCACACATCCACCCTCCGGGTCGTCTGGGCCAACCCTGCGTCTCTGGAGGAACTGGGTGTCTGTGCTGAGTCCTCCTGCTGGCCTGGGTCTCCGGTGGGAACGCTGGCACCAGAGCTGGCAAAGGGCCTCGCCTTTCTGAGGAGGAAGAGTGCGAGGGGGCGGAGGGGGAGGCGCTGCAGGAGCAGCAGTCCCTCAGGCCACACGCTGGGAGCCACACCCGTCACTGGCCGCTCACCCCACCCCCGCCTCCCCAGCGGCCAGCGGCTTGGGTCTGAAGAGAGGTGGACGTGAACCTGAGTCCCGGCACCGCTGCCTCACGCCCAGGGCTCAGCGCCGAGGCTGTGCTCGGCCCTCGCAGGCCTGGTTTGGGTGAAAGGGCAGTGGACGCGGTCACTCTGGAGTCCGGGGAAGAATGCCTTCCCAGGTCGTCAAGGCGCTTCATAAAGGCAGCGCAGTGGCCTCCACGTGGTCATCAGAGACCGGTGTGGGCAGGTCAAGAGCGACACCGCATGACCAGGCAAACTGAGGGCCGGGACGGCACTCCGTGGTGTTCCGCCTGAACTCTGCCTGGCACCGAGAGTGAGACTCTCCATCTCCCGTTCTAGAAAAGTCCTCATCGGCAACTACGCCACTGGACTCTCTGAAGAAACTAATTACCACTGCATCAGCCACAGCTTTCATCGGGGGTCAGCGAGTTCAAAACAAACACTAAGATCTGCATCTGGGGTGCTGGAGTCGGGGTGGGGGTGAGCCCGGGCTCACTAGTGCGCAGAACCGTCAGGGCCCCCGGGGCCTGCACACAAGAGGCCCTTGTGCTGCCGAAGGGCCTGCTGGCTCTGAGCCACCGGGCACCTCCAGCCACGCAGAGCCAGCACACCCTGAGGACCTGTCTTCTCCGCATGCGTACAGGCGCACCCCGAGCAAAGGGGGCTGGGATGAGGTGTTCTCGGTGCTCGCTGGTTCCTGCTACTAACTGGGAGTATAGGAACGTGTGCCTCTGACATGCGTCTGTGGACATGCATCTCGGCTAAGGTGTGCTCCTCCACATACGTGTTCCAGGAGAATGGGATAAATAACCTCCATGCATTTCCTCCTAGAATCCAGGGCTAAGTAGGGGAAAAAACCACACACCATCCTCTGAGGACAAACTTTCTATCAGCTTTGTCCAGACAACACGGAGATGTGTCAATCAAATCCCAGCCGCGATCGCTGGTTGGACCTGGGAAGATGGAAGTGCTCCGGTGGGAGGTGGTCCGGTGACTGGAGTTTAGGTCAAAGTTCAGTTTTATCCGTGGCTGTGTCAAGCAAGCAGTGACCTCGGGGAAATCTCTTCAGTTTCACTTTCAACCAGTTGTCATCTCCGACTTGTTGGGTCAGATCCTTCCTGTCCTCCCACCTGAGACGCAGGTCCCATCCGACCACATCCTCCTCGCCAAGACACGCCTCCTTGGCCTGCCCCAGCCCCGTCTCCCCCTCCAGCTAAGGTAACACCTAGTTATAAACTAAGTGTCAAACGACGGCTTGTCTGAGGGGAGATGCCGTTGCTTGTCGGGACACACCTTTGTCAGGCACCCCGAGGCCGGCCGCCAGGTGGAAGAAGCATTGCCACCGCATTCCTGGTGGTCCGATCACCTGGACTCATGTGGAAGGCATCCTTAAGACAACACACACACCTACGGAGGGATGAATAGGCTGCTGCTAAATAACGTCTGGAGAAGGATTTCAGCCCCGAGAGAAAGGTATTACATAAACGCAAGCTGAAATAGTCTTAAGACTGATCTACACCCAGCTCTGTAGACACTGCTTCTCCGTAAAGATCCCCGGCTGGAGGCCAAGACTCTGAGTAATCCCCGCGGGGTAATTAACTCTCTCTCCAAACAGATGCTATTGATCCAGATGACATGAGGATGCGAAGACAGGGTGAGCAGAGAGGAGGGCTTAGACCACGCAGGAACACTGTCAAGAGATGAAGAGCACAGACAGACAGCAAGGAAGTCAGACAGAACTGCAACAAGAAGTGAGTCCCACGGAGAAGTCCACAACCTGCTTATCAAACACTCAAGAGCACCTTTTCCGTGCCTGGCCCCGTGCTAATGCTACACACCGAGGTGAATAAGACATGGTCCCTGCCCAGCCAGAGTTCACACTCTTGTGCCTTGCTGCTTACGCTCTGCTCAGTACCCAGATCACCCGGCTTCCAGTTAAAAAGCGAGATTCCAGTCCCCACCTCCCACGCCCGCTGGATTTGAGGTCCAAGGATGAGGCCTTTGTGTTTCACAGGTGTCTCTGATGAGCCGAAGATTAACGAAGTCCATTACATCCATCTGCCTCTCCCACACCGGTCCCTGACTGACAACCATGGTCTGTATTCCACCTACCAAACAGAGCCAACATAGCAATGCTGACCAATCCCATCTACAAAGCGCTGACATTGTCGCAATGCTGCACACTCCCACCTCAACGCTGTAGGAACCTTCTGGGGCTGCCTGTTCTCCTCAGCACAGCTCTCTGGCTACTGTGTGCTTCACTGGATCTTTCCTGTTTGTTGCATGGTATGGATGTGCCACAGGTTAACACCCATCACAGGAGACCTGAATTGTTCATCATTTTGACTGTTAACAAATAAAACTGCTATATTCATTGTGTGTGTGGGGGGGGGTGGGGGGAGAGGACTGGGAGCGTAGTCTGACTTGGGTTAGGATGAAAACATTGGTAGGAAAACAATTAAACATCTGATGAGTCTGAGAACAATTTTCTCTTTGGCCAGAAGTAATTATTTGTGCAACTACTGAGGAAAGTGAAGGCCGCTCAACTTATCTCTCATAAACAATGGTTGAAGGCCCATCTCAATCTTATACCTTCTTTGGTTCCCAGTGCTTAAAATGGTGCAATGAGCAGAATCAATAAGCATTTGTTAAATTAATACCTAGATAGACAGATAGATAGAAATATCCCTTCAGATTACTCCATTAAGCCTAGCTGGTGTTGCTCACTGGTTGAGTATTACCCATGAACCAAGAGATCACATTCCCATTCCAGGTCAGGGCACAGGCCTGGGTTGCAGGCTTGGTCCCCCAGCGTGGGATGTGCGGGAGTTGGCCAACCAATGATTTTCTCTCATTGATGTTTCTCTCTCTCTCTCTCCCCCTCCCCTTTCTATCTAAAATCAATAAAAACATTTTTTAAATATTCAACTGAAAAAAAGTTCCTACCTAGTTCGGAAGCAATTGCTAAGTAAACACTTTAATTTTTTCTGTAACAAACTGTTTGAGTTTTTCAAGCATATTCGCTTGGTGGCCTTAAATCATTTTTTGGAAAAAAATAAGTGAGCTATAAATCAACATGTAAATAAGCAAAATAAATTCCTGAAACGTTCTCATCACTGCATCCCATAAAGAACGTTTACTCAGTGTTTTTTTGTGTGTGTGTTTTGTTTGTTTGTTTTAGAAGCTAAAGACTTTGTTCACCTTTTGCGAGGAGCAGATGACCCGACAGAGACAGTTCTTTCTCCCGCATCTGTCCCTGAGGCGCTGGCCCTCCTTCCTTCTGCAGGGAAGCAGCTGTCTGTGCCAGTGGTTTGTAAAAACATCTCCTAATGATTTTGTATTTCCTCCAAAATACAATTATATCACACGAAATGGTAAGGAAAAGAGCATCCAAGCTTGTTGAGGAGAAAATGGACGTCTGGCACAGTTAACAGTACAATGCACGGCACATACTCTCTTTACCTTGAACTTGGGCAGGGGTACAGATGTTCAGAGTGCATGTGAAGTCTTTAGTGATTTTAAAAAAATATATTTTATTGATTTTTTACAGAGAGGAAAGGAGGGGGATAGAAAGCTAGAAACATTGATGAGAGAGAAACATCGACCAGCTGCCTCCTGCACACCCCTCACCGGGGATGTGCCCACAACCAATGTACATGCCCTTGACCGGAATCGAACCTGGGACCTTTCAGTCTGCAGACCAACGCTCTATCCACTGAGTCACACCAGTCTCAGCTTTAGTGACTTTGTATTTGAAAGCCTCGCACTATTGGAAAAGTTACATCTTGAGCTCTGGTGTGGTTTGGCTTTGAATTGGTTGAACCTGTGATAGACGGATAAGGCGAAAACGAAGCTCTGGCAGCGCTGGCCGCAGGGCTGGCCTTGCGTTCCGGTGAAGCCATGCCTCGCTTCCTGAGAAACAGTCAGCAGCATCGTTTCATCCCTCGGTTCCGTGAAGCCAAGGCCCGTTCAGAGCGGTGGCCGTCTCATCAGTCCCGTCTCCTCGTCCCTCGCTGCTACACTTGTAGAAAGAAATGCACTTGAGGTCACTTCGTGTTCACGGCAAAGCGATAGCATGTGGCCAGCGGAACGAGGAGCAAACAGTCCCGCCCGACGGCGATCCAAGCCGCGCAGCCGTGGGACCTCCTGACCCCGCGAGCGGGAGGGACGCGGCCCCTGAGGCTCCCGCCGCATCGGGTTCAGCAAGGCCGCTCTCCCGATTTCACAATGTTCCTCCTGGCGCCCAGCGCTGCTGGAGGCCGTCCAGAGCGCGTCTCAGAAGACCAGCGAGCTGCCAACGAAGAGCCGAAAAGCTGTGTCTGTTGGACAAAGAGGAATGAGCGTGTCCCCGCGCCAAGGTCCAGGCCGTCCTCGCTCACTCGGAGGCCGCGCGGGTGCCATGTCCTCGCGCAGGACCAGCCTGACGCGCTGGAGTTTTTTCCGTTGGATGCGCTCCTCGTTCCTCATCCTCACGCTGCACACCGGCCTTCGGAGGCAGGGTCCAGACTCGCCCACCCTGGCCACATGCAGACGCCCCCAGCATGTGTTTCTGCTCAGGCCGTTATTCTGTAAAATCAGTGCCCACGCCCAGGCTCCCTCTGCCCACCCAGCCTCAGGCTCCCAGGCCCTCCCAGGGCTCCCTCACTCCCCGCTATCACCAGCTGGCCAGCCCCACTCACGTCCACATCAGCATCCCATCAGCACAGCGCCCATAACTATGTCTCTTAAACTCCCCTCAAATTACTCCATCCCTTCCTCCTCACCACCACTCCCCTCTGTGGGGCACTCCCCATCTCTTCCCGGGGTGACCGCAGACCCCCTGTCTCCGACTGGCCTTGTTCAGTCTGCCCCCCCCCACCCACCCACCCACCCCCGTGCTACCAGTTTCCTCCCGAAAGGAAAAGCCAGCCATGTGACTCTGTACACGAAAGCGCACCCCAACCCCAAGCTTCTTCAGACCCGTCTTCCCTGCCCCCGCCCCATCATGGCCCCGACGACGGGGAATGTGCGTGAGCTCAGCACGTGAGACGCCCTGGAAAACGCTGCCCTTTCTTCTAACTGAACTCCTCCTCCGAGTCAGACGCCCCTGCTCTGAGCTGGAGCGAAGGGGCCTCGTCTCCTCTGAACACGGCCCTCCCGTCAGGTGGCGGGGAGCGCTCCCCCCTCCACATCCCCCGAGGGATCACTCTCACCCAGACACTCACACCGCTGAGCAGGCCCCGCCACCAGCAGGGCTGGGAGCCGGAGACGCCCTGGTGAGCGGCACCGACCGTGCCTCTGCCTCTGAGCAGCTTAGCCCCGGGCGGGGGGCCGGGGGGACGGGGGGGGGGGAGACACAGGTAATAAACGCCTCAGCTGCAGCTCAGTGGCACTGCCTGCATTTGTTCGCATGTCCGTCTCAACATCGTGTCTTTAACCCACGAGCCTGATTGTGTCGGAAGCCGGGAACTAGGACCCTGCGCCTCTGTGCCCTGCCTCCCGCTGGGAATAGGAGAAACACTCCGAGATGGCGGTAACTGAGTGACTGAGCCTACAGCTGGGGCCGCTGCTCTCTTGGACGCCTCCTGCACAAACCCCAGGCCAGGGAGGAGCCTGCAACTGAAGTACATGCCCTTGACCGGAATCGAACCCGGGACCCTTTGGTCTGCAGGCTGATGCTCTATCCTGAGCCAAACTAGCTAGAGCTTTCTTTTTTTTTCCTTCCTTCCTTCCTTCCTTCCTTCCTTCCTTCCTTCCTTCCTTCCTTCCTTCCCCCCCTCCCCTCTCTCTCTCTGATTTATTTTAGAAAGAAAGGAAAGGAGAGAGAGAGAGAGACACTGGCTTGTTATTCCACTGATTCATGCAGCCATGGGTTGACCTGCCAGGTATGGAACCCACAGCCCTGGTGTGTTGGGACAACACTCTAACCAGCTGAGCCACCGGCCAAGGCTTTTCGCTGGGATTTTGCGTTTCTCCTCTGAGATGGACACCTCGCCTCCCTGGCACATTTACACCGTGGCTGTGGCTTCACTACTTTAAAGACAGGTGTCTGGAAGGGTCCGTTAAGGTCTCTGGGTTATGTATTTGCAGATCACTCAGCACCTGGGCTTGAAAGTAGGGGGTGGGGTGCACTCTGATGACAAGAAAACTCTTGTTTCAAGAACATGGATTAGTTGCTCTAAACCGGCCCTGGAAGCTAGGTGGCTGCATGGTTCAGGGAGCAGGCATCGAATAGCGGGTGATGTTCTGTACTAAAGGATGGCTCCCAGATCCAGCTGTAACAGCTCGTGGGCGTGTCTGCCTGGGAGTCCCGCTGGGTCTTGGGGGCACCCCGAGTGACAGACGATGGAGCATCTTGCCCAGGAGGATGGAGGGGGCAGCAAACCGGAGCTCCTCCTGCCTGGCCTTCAGGAGTGGGAGGGCAGGCCTTGCTCTGAGACGTGACGAAAAGGCAGGTAACCTAGAGACCTCCTCCACAGGTCGTGGTGACCTTCAGCAGGCTGAGTGAGTCATCCCGCCCGAGGCGCCTGTGGTGCTGGGAGCATCTCTCTGATCAGCCGGGACACCCAGGGCACAGCACCCTGCCGCCCCTGAGGGCTCTGCCAGGAGTCAGGCCAGGAGATTGCCGGAGGAGCCACAGAGCCCCTGCCTGCGGCTGTCTCAGCATCTGAACATGCACCCACGCCGCAGTGACCGGCCACTGTCGGCCCTGGCTTCCACCTTTGAGCTCGCTCCTGCCTGTTGGGAGCGCCCTTCTACTTTACCAGCTCTGCCTGCGAGAAGCCACCCACACACAGCCCCGGGCGCAGAGCCCACAGGGTCTGAAGGCCAGGCCGGGGCTCCGTCTCCCCCAGGCCAAAGCCAGCAGCCTACGTGCTCTGCCGGTTCACCTGGAAGCCAAAGTTGCCACCAAGCTCCAGGGCCGGCACCTGCCCAGACACAGAGAGCATCCAGACAGACAGAGCAGGGCTGTGTGCGCGCCGCTGGGAGGTGACGGCGAGGGGAGGTGGCCCCGCGCTGCCCTGCCAGGGCTGAGGACACAACTGCTTTCTACCCAGCGTGGCCTGGCCGGAGGGCAGGCACATTCTGGGCCGTCCTGGCCCCTCCGCATGGCTGGCCCCGGGAGAGGGCGCAGGCCGACCACAGGACACCGACTCCTCACAGGAGCCTGCTCCCAGCAGTCCTCACCCCGGACACGGAGGCTGCGGCCTCAGTGAGGCCCGCTGGGGGTGTCGCGCTGACTGTGAGTGGGTGGGCGTCAGGCAGGTGTGCCCCCAGGCCCTCAGAGGTGGCTCTCACATTCTCCTCCAGCACAGAGGGCCTGGCGTCCCCGCCCGCCTCCGGCCTCACATGACGGTCTGCGTGGCTGTCCGCAGCCCTGAGTGCGCCGTCAATGCGCTGCGCGCCCGCACGTCTGTGCCCCGTCCCCACGCCCGCCCGCGGCCCGGGCGCCGTGCTTGCCGTGAGTTTATTTGGTCGGCAGCTGGTTTTGAGGGACCAGCAGGCCTGGGTGATCTGCATGAGGCTCTTTGTTCAGAGGCAGAGGCAGAGCCAGCAACACAGGGAGGGCCTTTCCAAGCCCCAGGCCAGCGTAGGGACGGCTCCCCAGTCCCTGTGAGCCCCTTGTTTTTCATCGAGCCGATTGCTCTGACGAATGAGAAAAAGGTAAGCTGGGTCTGTTTTCACAGCTGGAGGCGATCCTCACGTGCTTCCCCCAAGCTCTAACTCAGTCCCTGGGAAGCCGGCGTGTGAGCTACGTCTGGGACAATACGCTCATGTGATGCTGTGACGTGCGTGTGCCGTCACTGCATGTGAGGGTTTGATTTCACCAGCGTCGCAAACCCATCCTAGAGAAACCTGACCTCCCGGTGTCGGTGTCTCCTCGCTGCCCTGTGAACTCGGTGAGACAAGGTGCGTGACGGAGGGAGGCAGGCTGAGAGCCCTTTTCTTGTTCGAGGAAACCCCATTTCCACCAGCAGCAGGGCTCAGTGGGCCCCTCTGCCTCGCCCGTGACCCCTCTCCGTCATTCCCGGCCTGTGGTTCCATCAGCAGAAGGCGCTCAGCCATGGGACAGCCGGAGCCGTGCCTGCCTGTGGCTTCCAAGTCCTTCAGCCGCTTCCTGGGGGCTGTGTCCGCTCCGGGTCACGGCTCATCTCAGCGCTGGGGGCGAGGACGGCACAGCCAAGCGTGTCCCTCCGTGTCCACTTGGAGGGCAGCGGGCCTGTGCCCTCCCTCCCTCTCTCCCTCGGTCACACCCGCGAGCCCTGGTGAGCAGGCCCAGGTGACTCAGGCCAGGCGCTCACGTCACCACCAAGTTCAGGTGCAGAAACCCGGCCAAATTCCAACCCGTGGAGATTTCTCACCTTTGGCAGCCCCTGGCAAGTTTGGCCGACGGTGGTTTTTAACCAAACCCCAAGCAGGTAAGTTTTCATTGGATTCTAGTTTCACCGTATAATCCCTTTTTGTTTAGACAAGCAACACGTGATGTAAGAAGGAAAAAAAAAACCACTACATTTTGACTAAAATGAGCTTGGACCTTGTCTATATAAGGCAAGCACTTTCAAACATAATATATTTATAACTCCCACCCCCGCCCTCACTCCCAGCCTGAATCCCACGTTGGCTCACACACAGCTCGGAGTAAAAATGAAAGAGAAGTGTCTGGGAGTGAATAGTAGCACAGAGGGAGAGGAGAAGTCTTGGAAGTACAAATCAATGTTCTTGGATCTATGTCACATGTCTCCTGGCCGACGGGAGGCCCAGGCGAGGCTGTGGGGAAATGCACTCCCAAACTATCACAGCCTGAGGGGCCTCCGACAACCCGCAGTCACTGTGTGCGGCTACGTGACAATCAGAAGCTTCATTTCAATATAACTAATGGAGAGGGTCAGCCTGGCCAAGTGGCTCAGTGGGTTGAGTGTCATCTTCCAGGTTTGATCCTGGTCTGGGCGTGTGCAGAAGGCAGCAGACCAACTCTTCTCTCCCAGCTCTCTCTCTCTCTCTCTCTCTCTCTCTCTCTCTCTCTCATGTTCTTGGGCAAGGATTCAAGAATTTTTTTTTTTTTAAGTTCTAGGTAAAAAACAGCAGTTGAAAGTTTCCTCCTGACTGTCCGGTCTTTGTGTCCAGGTGCCGAGAAGATGGTAGACAATTCGTTTGCTCTGAAAATGCTCCTTTGCCACAGCAGCAACCTAGGATACTGACATCTCACAAGTCTGAGTGTTTTCTAAACAGACGGAGGATGATGTGGCTCATTTACTAATGAAGGTTTAAAAAGCAAGCCAGACACCATGTGCCACACACGCATCCCGGCCAACCGTGCCTACGGGTGTGCAAACAGAACAGGCTGCGAGGCAAGGATGACTTCTTCCCTTCGCTTGTAAATACAATAATTTAAAAAAATGTAAGCACATAAACATTTACCTAAAAAGTGTAAAGAAAGAATAAAGTTATTTTGATTTTGCAAAAAACAAAATGAAAAAATATTTGTCAAAATAAGTCATCACTGATGTGGAGATCTGGTCCTCTCACCTCCATGCGAATTGCACCTGGAATTCAGGGCGCAGCCTCCTGTTGGGGCTCCACCACGAGCTCCGATGAGTCGCTCCTTCCCACATTTCTGCCGCGTTCCTCAGCATCCTGTAGGTGTGGCCGGGAATGCATACAACGCACCGGTTTCAGCATCTCTCAGCCTCTGAACGTCTGTGTTACTGTCACCGCGGAGGAGCACACCACTGACCAAGTCTCCAACTGCAGCCCCGTCCCCACAGGAGATGAGTCACAGTCACTTTCAAGAGGGACAATGGAATTTTTTCTGGTAACGAATGCTGAGAGGGAAATGGCTGACTTGTCCCAACAGCTCCAGCAAGCTGTAACCCACAGCGTGAGTGGGACAGAGCCAAAAGCTCTCCTACAGCGAGACAAATGCCAGCGGCGCCAGCGCAGGCCAGAGGCACCGGCTGCGCTTCTCGGGGCTCACAATGGGGGCATTGTCTGTGGAAAGCGGGGTGTCTCGAAGGGAAGACAATTTTGTGGTGCTGGTGCTAGAGAGACCGGGAGGGAGAGGGGCCGGCACCCAGTGAGGGCGAGCCCGTGGCCGCAGGCCTTGTCCAGGGCGTCTGTGGAGTCCTTCTAGGAGACGGTGCCATCTCCAGTCCGGATTTCGTTTCCATGGCAATGACAGGGTAGGTGAGCATGGGGCTCCATGGTGCTGTTTTCTGCAGACGCTGCCTCCTGGCGTCCACGCTGAGTCTGCAAAGGCGGCAGTGGTGCACCGGCCTCTCCCTCTGCCTCACAATGCGTTTCCCTCCATGTCAGGGCACCAAATGGCCCGTCTGAGCTCGATTCTATGGAGCCATCAGCCTCAGGGCCTAACGTGAGGGGCCCCCTCTTCCTTATCAAGACGGCAATAGTGGCCGAGTCCTTCCTGGCTCCCTCCCCGGCCCAGGGCCAGGGCAGACGCCTGGTGCAGGGCCCGCGTCTCCCGCCTCCTCCACTTCACTGAGTCTTCTCTCTGCCGGCGGCTGGCCTGCAGGACAGGCGGGCTCCTGCCATCACCTGGGTACTCGGCCCCGCGCCTAACCTGGTTTTCCCTTCAAACCAGGAAACGGAGGGTTCTTGCTTGTGTGGAGGGAAAAGGTTGATTTCCTGCCAACACCCTCTTCCCCCAGGATGACACCAACGAGAAGGGACAATGAGCAGGCTGCTCCCAGGACCCGGGGCCTGCGAGGCAGGGGACAGATGACCTGTGGGTCTGTGCGGGGCTGCTAATGACGGTGGAGGGGTGCAGAGGCATCGGGAATCGCTGACGAGGCAGCCTGCCTCCCAGCCTCCGCAGCAGCTGTCACCCATGGGAGCAGCCATCACCATTCGTGGCTCAGTACGAACTTGCACCTGGGACCCAGGCCAACATGGTTTCTGTGGGCTCGCCCAGTTCCAACTTGTAAGGCGTGTCCCCCTCCACACTACCCCCAACCGCACCGCCACACACATGCACACAGACACCTCCCCGCGCGCCCAGCCCGGGGACACTCATCAATCAGGAGGGAGCACTTCGTTTTTCATGCCGGAGCGCACGCCGCTCTGCAGACGGCCTCGTCACGCTCCGGGCCGGCCCTTGTCTCCGGCGGTTGATGTGTTTAATTCGCTGCCTTCGAAATAGAGCTGCCAGGGGAACACGTTTGAGAAAAAGTGCACGGTCACGTGGTGTGGAGCAGCCCCGGATGTGAGGTGCAGCGTAGGGAATGCGGCCAGTGACGGGGAGAAGCGTGACAGTGCCAGGGGAACTAGACGCACGGGGGACCACCGCATAAGTTACAGGAATGCCTGTCCCCGTGCTGGCCACCTGAGACCCACATAATGTTGCCTGTCAGCTGTAATGGGGGGGGGGGGGAGTTTAATTTAAAAAAAGAAGAGGAGAAAGAGAATGTTGGCTTCCACATTCCCCCACAAGTTATCACTCTGGAGAGAGGAAGCTCCGAGTCTGAATCCTGGAACAGAGCATTAGGGTGGGGACGTTTTGTAAGAACGGGAGGACTTGGGTGGTTAGTGTAGGATCTCAGCAGCTGAGAGGCAGGAAAAAGCATCATGAGAGGCCTAGGAACGGGGACTGCTGGGCGGGCCAGCGGGTGCTGACCTTGGAAGGCCAGCCGCCATCAGTGTCGGTGACACGGGAGACGGAGGGCTTTGGGGCACAGAGTCCCATCTCCCGCAGACAGAGGGCAGGAAGGACTAAGAGCCAGCCCCGGCCCCCGGCCCCTGGCCCCGCCCTGAAGACGCTGGCGCCTGCTCGGCAGGCCCTGCTACCGAGAACGGGCTAATCGGGGAGATGGACCCTGAACGCTGGCGTGAGAGTATCTGAGCTGATTCCTCTTACCCGGGGCCAGCCCACTCCTACCCAGGCCTCCACGAGGGCCGCCTGGGGCTTTGGGACAGTAAGGGTGTCACCACATCTGCTCTGGAGAGCAGCCACAGGCACAGACAACAGAGGAGGGACTAGGTGCGCTTGTGCTGCCATAAACTTTACTTGCAAAGTGGGCCCGATGTGGCCTGCAGGCCACAGCTGTTTCACACCCATCAGCTCTCAGGCACAGAGGAGGAGCCGTGAGGATGGAAGCCATGTCTAGTATGAAGAATGGCAGGACAGCCTGGCCCGTGTGGCTCAGTGGTTGAGCATCGACTATGAACCAGGAGGTCACGGTTCGATTCCCGGTCAGGGAACATGCCTGTGTTTCAGGCTCAATCCTCACTAGCGGGTGTGCAAGAGGCAGCCGATCAGTGTTTCTCTCGCATCACTGACGTTTCCATCTCTTCCTCTCTGAAATCAATAAAATATATTTTGAAAAAGAATATCAAAACAACAAGCATATCCTGGTTCCTCGATGACATTCTGAGCACTGACATTGGACTGGTGACCCCCTACCCCCGCCGAGTCTTAAAACTCCACCTGT
The DNA here is from genome assembly GCF_014108245.1 of Pipistrellus kuhlii. Classification (NCBI taxonomy): domain Eukaryota; kingdom Metazoa; phylum Chordata; class Mammalia; order Chiroptera; family Vespertilionidae; genus Pipistrellus; species Pipistrellus kuhlii. The sequence continues at coordinate 1,399,028 of NW_023425540.1, read as the reverse complement.
GGCCCCGGTGTGGCTACAGGCGGCTGAGCAGATCCTAAGCTCCAGGCCACGCAGAGGGCGCAGGGCACAGCTCCCCTCCCTCCTCCGTCCCAGGGGCGGCACGGGGTGGGTGCCTCCTGGGCCTCCCTCGGAGGGCCATCCGATGTGTGTGTTTTTGCCGCTTCTCTCCATGCATGAGGTGCCCTGGAGTTTCGTGTTGAGAAAACATTTGACAAGAGAAGCCTCCATCCTCTGACTTGACAAGCCATGAGATGGCACATGGGACCTCGGTGTCAGGGTCACAGGCAATTCACAGGTAATTAGTAACTTGTCATAAACGTCCCAGACCAGACTGAGGCTGTCACTGCCTCCGCTCCTCGGGGAAGAGGAATGCAGGCCGGGCCAGCGCCCCTCTGACAGGTCTCTGAGCCCGAAGCCCCGGAGGAAAGGGAGAACTTCGTCCCCCCGCCCACCCCGCCTCTCAGTGATCATTGGACCTGGATTAGTGACGTCAGGAGCAGGGCTCCAAGGTCACCGCACCGGAAAAGGTCTGCACGACCCTCCTCCGCTCCGCTCCGCTCGCTGTGAGGCCCCAGCAGCTCAGGCACAAGGGAGAGGAGCAGCGATGCTGCTGAGAGCCGCACTGAGGAGAGAAGGGGGAGGGGGGGGCTCAGGAAAGATACCTAATTCCACACCGAAAAGCCTCTTTTAGAGCTTTCCCCAAGCATGGACTTCAGTTTACCTTCTGTAACATGGGATCGTACCGTGTCTGATAGACCACACTCTGATGTTCCTTTTCTGTCCGTTTCTTTTTCACATATTTGTATTAACATCAGAGAGGAAGGGAGAGGGGGAGAGAGAAACATCGGTGATGAAAGAGAATCACCGGCTGCCTCCTGCATGTCTCCCACTGCAACCCGGCTATGTGCCCTTGACCGGAATCCAACCGTGACCTCCTGGTTCGTAGGTGGACACTCAGTCACTGAGCCATGTCGGCCGGGCGATGCCCTGGTGTTCTGGAGAAAAACATCCCATTGATGGCAGGGAGCATCCCCCCTCACGAGGGCCCAGCGTGCACACCCACCGTGCCCGCGCCTGAGCTCTGTCTTTGAAAAGCAGGAGAGGAAGCTCACAGGATGGCTGGGAGAGGGCCGGGATCTGCCTGGAGCTCCGGGCCAGCGGTGAGCACTGCCCGAGTTTGAGATGACCCCTCAAGGACGCGCTGGCCTGGAGCGGCGTGGCGGTGGGCGCTGGAAACACGTGTGACTTCTCGGGTGCACCTGAGCCCTGGGCCCCACTCCCCAACAAGCACCAGCTTGATATGTCAGAGGCGCTTTTTTCCTTCCTGCGACTCAGACAGGTTTTCTCCGTCTTAGCGGAGCGGCGAGACGAGGTAATCCACATAAGCAGCTGCTGCAACGTGATCTTCCCTAACACTTTCGTGTGGCGCTGGCACCGCCGGGCTCGGGGCTGCGCTGGGAGCAGGTGGAAGTGAGGGTTTGCTGCCAGCAGCTCTGGCTTACCTGCCTCGGAGGAAGGGTCCGCACCCACGAGGCCACGCCAGGCTGGAGACCCGAAGCCGCTGGCGAGGCGGCGCTCGCTAAGCCTTAAGAAAAACACAATGCCATCCTCGCCCAGCTGGCGTGGCTCCGTGGCTGAGCTTCGGCCCAGGAACCAGGTCACGATTTGATTCCCTGTCAGGGCGCATGCCGGGTGCGGGCTGGATCCCCAATGGGGGGGCGAGCAGGAGGCAGCCGATCGACGTTTCTATCTCGCTCTCCCTTCTCCCTCTTCCTTCCTCTCTCCCTAAAAATCAATAAAGACATACTTTCTAAAAAGGCAAGGCCTCATTCCCCCAGCCCTCCCCCTCCAGAGCCCTGCCTGGGCTGGCTGTGACCTTCAACCTTCGTGACTGTGGGCCTGTGGCTTCCCTCCCCGCTGGGACAGGAGGTACCGCTGCTGAGTCTCTGTTTCTCAATCCGCTTCCAGGCGCCCCCATCTCACCACAAGCCCCCCCAGAGCCCGGCCAGGACTCTGCGGGAGGGCCTCTCCCTCCCAGCCAGGACCGCTCTGGTCCGGGAGCGACGGAGCCCACTCTGCCTCCTGGGCCCCCAGGACACCCTCCACTCCCCAGGACAGGCTCTTCCATAAGACGCTGGCGTTTCCCTGCTGGACTCCACTGCAGGAGGAAGCTCCCTGTGAGACCATCTGTGCGTAAAGTGGGCAGAGCTCCATGTGCGGGACATCCCTCAGTCCAGGGCTGGCAGCAGAGGAGGCAGCTGGGGGGGGCGGCTTCCTGGGCTTTGGACACGGACCCCACTTCCGTCCCCGGCTTGCCTCTGGGGCGAAGATCTCCCAGAGGAGTTTGGTTGGGGTCCTCTTGCTCCACAGGCTGCAAACTGCCTTTCGGAGCCACTTCCTCCTGAACCAACTCCACCAGGCTGCTGGCGTCCTCCGGAGCCTCACGTGGACACAGCTGGAGACGGAGTCACAGACGTCTCTTGGCTAATTTTGCATGTAGCCCTTGTCCCAGCGTTCTGGGGCCAGCCCAGGTGCCTACAGGGCCAGCCCAGGTGCTGCGGGGCCAGCCCAGGTGCCTACAGGGCCAGCCCAGGTGCTGGGGGCCAGCCCAGGTGCTGGGGGCCAGCCCAGGTGCTGGGGCTATGGGACTCGGCTCAGAGGAGGGCATTTGCCCAGGTCACGAGTGATGCCGCGGCAGAGGCGGGCCAGCTGTGCCCCATTCTGTGTGCCTTCCTCGGCCACCTGGTGCCCACAGCAGGGCCTCCCGGTCTCAGACAGGGCCTGGGGAGGAGCCAGTCCCTGGGGCAGAGCCTCCACAGCTTTGCCCTAAGGGACTCCCCGTGCTGCGGCCAGCGGGACTGGCTTCACCAGAATCCTGTTGGAAGCCTGGCGACGCAGGCTCTCGGCACCCAAGCTGGGAAGGCACAGTCCGGTTTGGAGCCAGGACTCTGCACTGTCACAGCGTCCAGGTGACGGAGGCATGGCTCCCAGGTCACACTGGGAAATACTACTTGAGCAGAGAGGGACACGGGAGGCCACGGCTGGTGCAGGGTCCTCGCTCAGAGTGCCCACAGCATGCTCTGCAGGGAGCGAGTGACGGGAGGTGCTCGGCTCTCTCAGAGATGCGTGGTCTCCCCGCCTCCTGCGCCGAGTCCACGCAGCACACCCTCCCCGGGCGGAGCAGGAGAAAACGGGAAAACAGGCCCAGAAGCAGCTGCGCCTGTTCTAACAGCAAGTGATGGTTACAATTTGGGAAATGTAACAGACCAAGAGAGAAAGACATTTGTTTGACTGAACTTTGGCTAAAAAGATTTCTTCTTCTTTTTTTTTTTAAAAAAAATATATATATATTTGTATTGATTTCACAGAGGAAGGGAGAGGGAGAGTGAGAAACATCAATGAGAGAATCACTGATTCGCTCCCTACTAAGGACGGACCTCACAACCGAGCACATGCTCTGGCTGGGAATCAAACCATGATCTCCTGGTTCATAGGTCGATGCTCAACACTGAGCCACGTCAGCCAGGCTAAAGGGATTTCCCCAAACTCTAAGGTGAAGACGTTATTTTGTCAGCATCACCCAGGAACCTCATTTTCTTAAGTGTTATGCCTTCCTGGGTTCAGCAGGTGCTGGGAGAGGACTTATGGAGCTCACACTACTTTCCCAGAACAACAGGGGTTCACAAAGCTGTCCAGGCCACGCCGACGTGCCTGCAGGCCCCAGGCAGGCAGCCTTCAAGCTCTCCATAGCGTCCCAGGGACAGGGCCTGGCTGCCAAGACTGCATGTGCCGTGCGAGGACCTAACACACAGGCTCACGACGGGTCCTGGAGGGCCACCCACCTGCCATCTGCCAGCTTCCCATTGGCCCACAGGCTGCGCCGGCTCCAGCCACAGCCAACACGGGTCGTGGGAGTCACGCACTTCTAAACCCGGACGTATTTCTCCAAACACCTGTGGAATGTTTTCAGAAAACGGAAAGCCACGGCTTCGACGACAGATTGATTCTCAGACAGTGGAAGAGAAAGGAAGTCACCTGGAGGAAAGACGGCCCGCAGAGAAGCCTTCCGGCAGGGAGACTGTTGGGCCTATGAGTTTAAATCCACAGACGGGAAGTCTGCCTGAGTTTCCCAGCTTCTCCCAGCGTCGGCCTCCTCCGCGTTTAGGTGCTAATTGGTTCGTCTTCTGTTTTATTGGAGTGAACGTCGCTCCAGTCACTATTTTTAACTGTTTTCGCCTCGCGGCTCCTCCCCCGCCATGTGCTCCCGCACCCGGGAATTATGCATGCTCTCCCACGTCTCATTATCGCACATTTCTGTGCGTCCGCAGCTGCCGGCCGACGTGCCTGCCGCGGCTTTGTTTGGTGCCAAATCGCTGTTTTTTCTAACACTTCAAAAACACATGGCATTTTTTTATGGGCACAAGTATCTTCACTTCTGTCAAATAAAAAAAATTGATTCATAAGGAAAACATTTTAAGTATGTAGGTGTTTTTAATGAGTGGCTCCTTAAAAAAAAAAAAAGAATAGGGAGTATGTCTGAGCAGAGAATGGAAGTGGAATGTGCAGACATTTGCTTCTGAGGGAACAGGCAAGCCCCCCGGGGACCTTCCATCAGCTGGTTCCACCTTCCGTGTGAGCACTGAGTTCTCGTCCGTCAGATCCTGGGCCCCACACAGAGCGCAGCTCCCTTCGCTCGCTCAGGCCGTCTCTGCCTGAAGTGGCAAAGGCCACACTGGCCCCCGGGGGCATCTGTCCTGCTCAGGCCAGATCCTGTCGGCCTCGGCCTGGTCTCTGAGGCCGGGCTAGTGACGAGATTCAAGCACGAGACCCGGGGTGGTCTGACAGTGATCTGGCCTCTCTGGTGAGTCCTGGAGAGAGAGTGGCTGCTGTCTGCGTCTTTTTATTTAAAGTATAAATACGTACTTTTTAATTGATTTCAGAGCAGAAGGGAGAGGGAGAGAGAGATAGAAACATCCATGATGAGAGAGAATCATGGATCGGCTGCCTCCTGCACACCCCACACTGGGGATCCAGCCCGCAACCCGGGCCTGTGCCCTGGCCGGGAATCGTGGACTCCAGGTTCATAGGCTGATGCCTAACCACTGAGACACCTGGCCGGGCTGCTTTCTGCCTCTTAATTCTGACCCTTCTCTCCACGTGAATGTAATGTGGGCAGTTAATTATGGCGTCACAATCCTGCCACGTTCACAAGGTCTGGGAATGGAGCAGGTGGCGCTCCACCCAGGTCTTCTCCGAGTCCTCCCCCATGTTGGTGCCCATTCCCCTGGGGTGCCCTGACTTCCCACGGCCGTCACCCTCAGAGGGGACTCGCCCTCAGGCCTCCCGAGTCCCTGGCCCGCGGGCCTGGGGGGTCAGAGGGTCAGGGCCTGGGCAGAAAGGGAGCAGGGGAGACGAGGTGGCCCTTCCCAGGGGACAGGGCAGGCAGTGCCCCGGCCCGTTCATGGCGACAAACAACCAGCGCCCCTGGCAGGAAAGGCCGTGGCTTTGGCGGGACTTTGGCGGAGAGGGTCTTGGCTGGGCCTCCTCCCCTCTGTGCTGCTCCAGGCCCCTGGGTTTCGCAGGGACACGTCCTGGAAGACAGGGTGGCGGATGTGCCTCGGGCTCTGCTCCTGGGAAGCCAAACTAGTGCACCTGGTGAGGCTCACGGTGGCAAAGGCCCGTCCCTGAGCACAGAATCAGCAGGGCCCAGCCGAGGCCCGGCTGGTGTCAGCAAGGTGACTGACGGGCCGCCTCCCCCAGCGAGGAGGCTGTGCCCACCACAGTGCGTCCCGGCCGCGGCCCCGTTTCCCAGAGACCCTGCTCCCACCCCACTCGTGGTTTCCGGCCGGCCTCGCCGCCACGATGGCCGGCCGGCACAGACAGTGAGAGGTGGACGCAGCGAACTCAGGACTGAAGTGTTTACTTCCGATGGAGCTCCCAGGAAGGCACAGGTGCGAACTCCATTCCAGTTAACCCAGGGCCGCTCTCGCAACGGACAGGTGGCAGACGTCCCCTCCTCCCCCCTCTCTCCCCCCTCCCTGTCCCGTGCGTAACCAGCAGTACCAGCCAAGGACGCACTGTGATCGACGGAGCCCGCCCGCCCCCGCAGAAGCCCGTGTGCCTGCTGCCGCAGCACACCTGTCAATCACACACAGGAACAGGAGACCCCGCAGGAGACCCCACCGGACGCAGACCGGAGGCCGCAGACGCCCATGCTGTTGGGAAGAGAGCACATACGTGGGCATGAGCACGGCTGGAGTGACGTGCACGCAATGCAGGACGAGCCCCCGCCCCTCCGTCCTCCCAGAGCTTCTTCCGTGGCACGTCCGGTGCCCCGAACCCCGCCCGGACCAGCCGGCCCCGCCCGGACCTGCCAGCTGTCTGACCGTCCTGGCCCGGCAGGCCCTGCTTCGGGCAGGCGCGCTGCTCAGGGAGCCTCTGCGGGGGCTGATGTCTCAGGTCAGGGCTCTGAGACCTAAGACACAACTTCACTTCAGCCTGTCCAGGCCTATTTATTATTCCACAAAAGAGGAAGAAAAAGCCAAAGCAAGACAATTTAACAAAACAAAACTAAACATATTAGCATACCCAGATACTCAATCACGTGATCGGAACAGGGCTCAAGGATCGATCCTACTTCCTCTCTCCCCTTGGACTCTCTCTCTTTCCCCACCTCCCTCTATTTTATTTCCCTTTATTCATAAAGTACCCCTTTGTTGCCTTGAAATGTAATGACATAGGTGTAGCTAGAGACTTAAGACTACCTACCAAATTATTGGTTCTTCTACCTCTGTGGTCGGCAAACTGCAGCTCAAGAGCCACAAGTGGCTCTTTGGCCCCTGGAGTGTGGCTCTACCACGGCCTGGGTGAGTCTATGTTGAAGAAGTGGCGTTAGAAGAAGTTTAAGTTTAAAAAATGTGGCTCTCCACGGAAATTTCAATCGTCCTGTTGGTATTTGGCTCTGTGGACTAATGAGTTTGCTAACCACTGTTCTACCTGCTTCTAAATATCATGTTGATTCATTCATGGATTCCACAATTCACATGTGAGTCCTCTGTGCCCGGACCCTGCTAACCAGGATGGGTGGGTATCCGCACACGCAGAGGGAACATTCTAGATCCCAGCTCCTCAGAAGCTCCCCTCAGCTCTCTCCTGTCTTCCCAAAGGCGAGCTGGTGGGTCTTAAAGAGGTGAGGTCCCCACAGGGAAGGGATGCTGCAGGGTTTGCGCTGGGGTGTGCAGCAGGATAGCGTGCTTGCTCCGGACCAAACGGCTCCGCTGGACCTGGCCCCGGGGCTCAGGGCAGACTCTGGGATTCTGAGGGTCATCCTCCGTGGCTATGCCTCGGGCTGAGGTGGTATTACCAGGGCAGCTTTGGAAGTCAGAGAAGGGAGCTCTGAAATGCAGATACAAGTCAAGCCGAGGAGGAAGCACGTGGCCTGCGGCAGCAGCGGGCCTGCTGCCTTTTCATGATCTCCTCCAAGGGTTCGTGCTTGCTGACCTTGCGCGGAATCTAATAGTCCCAGTGACACATGTGCCGGGCCCCGGGGCCAAGGACAGCATCATTAGGAGTCATCCGTGCCCAGGACAATATGAGTCTCCCCACGGCGCTGCCGCCGTGGCCTGTGATCCTCGATGGATTACTTACGTATTTATTGATTTATAAAAATGAGCTGTCAAGCTCTTCCTAAGAAGTTCAAGGGCACATGACCAGAATGTAGGAAATAGAACGACCACAGAAAATAAACCACCAAGCATGAACCAGATCCCCTTCTGTCCGGGGCACGCTGCTCCGGGAGCGGGCACATCAGAAACACACTTCCTAGACACACCCCGAACGTCAACAAACACAGACTCTGTAAAGCCCGAGGAAGGACGTTATATAACCAGGGCTTATCCGAGGCACGATATACATTGGCAAGGCCCCGTCTGAGCGCTATGGATTTATTTACTCCTGGCCCGCCTTCAGAGGCGGGCCGGAGAGCTCACCGGAAAGAACGAAGAGCATGATATGTGAGAACCAGCAGGGCCAGAGGTCGTGTCCTTGGCTTTCGGCGTTTAATACCATTTCAAGCCAATTAAAATAACTTGGTTCCGCAGCGGATGGTCCCAGCAAAGAACCGCTTTGTTCACTGCGAGTGTGGGCTGTGCGGCTCTTTATTAGGACAGCGGTGGGGAGACAAAGGGGAGAGATTTAACTCGGGGCAAAGGCAGGGCGACGTGTCTGGAACTGCCTCTGCGCGAGGGACACAGGGTGAAGCCTGGCGGGGTGCGCCTTGCCCACCCCTCCAGCGGCCGCTGCTGCTGGTTTTTCTCTCTGACCTGAAACCTTAGGACACAGAACATCTATTTTTCAATCAGCATTTAATCAGTGTCAAAAGAAGTTAAGTATATGGTGTTCTTCACTCTTCATTTTTAATCCCCGCTGAGACACAAGGGACTTCATGATTTCCTGAATAGGACTCCATCTCATCCCGCTAATGACAGTCCCTTGTCCGAAAGCCCATGATCGCTCCCTGGTCCGCCATCGACGGCCAAGTCCCACGGGCTGCTCCGGCCAAAACAAATCAACTCGGGTCCAGAGCCATCCCACTTAGCTGCTGGCACAGAATGACTTACCAGACAATTCCTGAACTCACCACTTCAATTTGGCTGCGTACTTCGATGTTTTCGACCAAAAATACCAAAGTCTGCATACAGTGATTGAATACCCCGAATTCCCTGCAATCAGATGGGCTTTAAAGGGTCAGAGGCTGGTCAGGGCCGTCGCCAGTGGAAGGAGCAATGCCTGGGTCACCCTCACATGAGGGAACTGAACGTGGAAGGTGGCACGATGGCCCTGCCCCTCTAGGGAGCCCGCCCATCGGGTGCGCCTGTGGCTCCCGCAGAAGGTCCCCCCCTCCTCCGTCATTCCTCACCGCCAGGAGCTGCGTGGCATGGCGTGTCCTCCTCTCGGCGTCTAATGCAGAGGAGCACCGCCCGGGCCTCACCAGGGTTTCCATGGAGCTTTGCTTGCTGTTCTTTCCTGCCTCAGAAGCCAGCAAAGTGACTCCGGCCTGGCAGCCCTCAGGGCCCCAGGGGAGGAGAGGCTGGGTGCCCCAGAACCCTCTGACTCCTGCACAGAGAACTCGGCTCAGAAGTCCCCTTGCTCTCCCGTTGCCATCACTGCGCCGGCTCAGTGACACTTGGCAGCACGAGTCCAGAACACCCCGCCTGGGGGGCTAAGACGGAGCCCAAGGGACAGCGAGTCGAGCCCAAGCAGGTTTCATGGCTGAGCCCAGCTTCTCGCAGGTGAGCCTGTTCGGACTAAAGCTGCTGCTCACGGGGCCGGGCCTGGTTTGCCACCATTCGCTCCAGCCCAGGACCGCGGCGGCTGCTTTCTGAAGGTGGATGCTGACAGCTGACCTCCAGTGGCGGCCATGAGAAACCAGCGAAGCATCATAGACACAGTGATGGGCCAGGGCATGGCCAGGCCCACAGCCCAGCAACAAGGAAACCAGCAATGGCATCTGTGCAGTAGTCTGGCCCCACACAAGCCGGGAAGGCAGAGACGCAGGCACGGCCTGCCACCCAGCTTCCTCGCCTCTGTTTCCCTCTGTGGCTCCTCCTGGGACTTGTTTCATGGCTGCGTGTGCCGAGGGGCGGTGAGAGCGCTGATGGCTCACAAACGCCCCCCGCTCCGAACTCACCCACCTCCGTCCAAGCCTAAGAACCAGGTCAGGCCAAAAGGAAAGGAACTGGCGTTTACAAAAACCAGCGCTACGTGAGGCCCCTAGCGCGAGCGGGTTGTGTCACCAATTCACAACTGACACTTTCCTGGGGGGCCTATGCCGGGACAGGATCCCGAGTTGAATGCCATGAGATTGGTGGTGAAAGCAACTAAATTCATAGAATGGAGAAGTTACGCGTTCATGTTTGTTTTTATTCCCTTGAGTTGAGTCCTTGAATGCAAAGGGAAAGACTGACATGTTTTTACAGAAGCCATGTATCAAAGCAAAACCAGACCAAACCGAGCACTGTCTGAGAAAAACTAGGAGATTGCTCTTTGGGCAGAAAACGCCGTGAAATGCCGCTACCATCTTTCTTTACCAGCATGAGGCTCCGAGCACCAGTGGGAAGCGCCCCAAGGATAAGCCCGTGTGGAAGCATAGAAGGAAAATCCCAGCTATTCTCCAGCGCTTCCTTTGGGAGCGAGCGGAGCCGATCTGGCGAGGAGAGGTGGCCTCCCAGCCACGACTCTGGGAGTGGCACGCCAGTGCCCTGCCTGGCACTGCACGCAGCCCCCGAGGTCCCCGCGCCTGCCGACCCAGGTGTCGGTGTGGCAGGGATGACAGCGACCCACAATGAATCTCTTTGTCCTGGAAACTGAACCGGAAATCTCAAGACTGTGTTTTCAGTGATTCTTGGCTTTCGTCCTCTTAGAAATCCTGCCACATTTCAGTATTTTCATTCTTGTCCTGGATGAAACCAGAAAGCAGAGAGGCACTTGAGAATTCTGTTTTTAAATAAAAGTAAACATTTCCAAGTGGTCTCTGTTTAGTTTTTTTTGTGTGTGTGTGTTTTTTTTTTTTTTTTGCGACTTAATTACTGCACTTAAATGCTCCACAGATGTCCTATTTCTTTGTGGCACAAGTTTTATTGAACCAAGATGGTTAATATTAATGAGAATGTTAATATGTGTCTGTAAGGTATTTAATAAGCATTTCATGTCATACGTTTCAGTGCTGGGTCAGGTCTTGTGCAAACAGCGGTTTGTGTGTTTTATTTTCCATGGCGACTGCAGAGCGCTCCCGGGGAGGACTGGAGTGTCTGGGCACCGAGGGCACGGCGTCTTCTGGTTCTCCTCCTTGTCTGTGTGAAAGCTGTGCAGATGGCGACCAGGCCTCTGAGCCCGTTTGTCACTCGGCAAACGCACTGGTCAGTGGGAGCTAGGAGCTGTCCTTCAAATGCACCAGTTCTTTCAAATGAAAAAGATGCCCCTGAGTCTGAGAGACCAGCGTTGGGAGGGAGGACAGTTCTTGGATTACCTTCCTACTGACACCTTTTTGAGGTTGGAGCTGACTTTTTTCCCCCCTTAATATATTTTGTTGATTTCTGAGAGGAAAGGAGAGGAAGAGAGAGCAAGAAACATGGATGAGAGAGAATCATTTATCAGCTGCCTCCTGCACACTCCCCACTGAAGATCGAGCCCGAAACCTGGCCATGTCTCTTGACCAGGAATCGAACCGTGACCTCCTGGTTCATAGGTACAAGCTCAACCACAGACCCATACCGGCCAGGCTGCATCTGATTTCTAATAGGAACATCGCCACGGGAGGAGCCATGCTGCCGAGGAACTGTCATTATGTGGCTGTTCCAACTGGCACAGAAGGAGGGGCTCAGTGTGTTCAAGGCAAATGGAGGACAAGGAACCTCTGCAGCAGCTGTCCACATGACCTCAGGCCCACCTGGGTTTCTCTGTTCTGGTTTTCCCCTCTGGGCTCCGTGAGGGTGAAAGCTTGCAGAGTAACCTGAGCAGAGTGGGGTTTGCCTGGGAACCCTGACAGGGTTGTACCCGGTGCTGCGGTGGCCAGCAGGAGTGGAGACCTCTGCTGTCGCTGTGAGCAGAGGCGCCCGCACCCAATCCTGCAATGGCCGGGATGAGAGCTAACACCGACGACTACGGAAGCGCAGGCGCCGTGCTGTGTCACTGTCACAACCCTTCCTCCCTCCCTCCATCTCTCACTGCAGATGGCAGAAGCTCCGGCTTCTGAACCAGCATCTGGACCGGGTGGGGAGGCACACTGATGGTCTTTGTCTGGCTTTCGCAATGCTGCCACCAGCAAACAGACTGGCTCCTATGGCAACGGCGCAGATTACCACGGTTCAGAAACACCTTCCCGATCACCTAATGGTTACCCACACGCACAAATAATCTGTGAGTTTTATTTGTCCCCTGCCCAGGATTCTCCCCATGGATCTACCTGATGGTCTCAAGAGAGACTGTCCCTGTGGGATCTCTGAGAAATCCGGCATTGGCAGGTGAGAACGGCAGAAACAGGAGAGAAGAACTAACCTGCACCCGGAGAGAGAAGCATGGCCTGGCTCCTCACTGCAGGCTGGGGTCTCGGGTGTGGCGCCCGGCTCAACCACTCTCTAGGCCAGGCGCGACTCTTCCTCAGAATCGGGCACTCCCTCCAAGGCCCTCCCCACAAACAGCTGCAAAAGGCGCTCTGCCCACTGGGGAGCCCGGCTGGCACGGGCTCATGAACATTGACCTATGAACCTGGAGACCACGGTTCCATTCCCGGTCAGGGCACGTGCCTGGGCTGTGGGCTCCATCCCTTACAGGGGGCGTGCAGGAGGCAGCCGATCAATGATTCCCGTCACTGAAGCTTCTATCTCTCTCTCCATCACCCTTCCTCTCTGAAACCAATAAAAATATTTTTTTTTAAAGAAGAAGAAGTTGAGGAACACAATAGAAAGTCGCTCCAACTAAAATTTAAAAAGTGGTGTGTATGGGGTGAAACGAAACAGAAAGATTAGCGTGAAATAGATTCGCCTTCTACTGAAGCGAGCGAAGTCAGAGAGGCAGACGGAGAGACTCTGCTTAAAGCCTCAGCGTGGAAAACACTGTTACAAAAGGAAGACTCTCTCCTCGATGCCTCCTCTCAGGTTAGTTGATCAAAAGAGAGGGCAGGCTTCCAGTAAAACTCAGCGGGCACGCGCACGAGCAGCTCAGGGACAGGCCTCGGAGGACCGTTTCGGGATGTCAGAGGAAGACACACGATGACTAAGCACCGGAGACCGGGCAGAGAGGCTGGTTTCGCTGTGGCAGAGGGCTTCCGGTGTTAGCTCCGCCAGCGGCTCTGCTGAATCCGCCGGAGGGAGAGGTGGCGGTGTGGCCCGCAGAGTTCCGAATTCCTCAGCACTGACTGTGCCACACGACCCCGCCTGCTTCCATCCGCCTCGCTCTTCCTGTTCCCTTTGACTCCCGAGGACAAATATGCGAGGAATGCTGCTAAAATCCAGTTGGCACTTCATTATCTGAGGCTGCTCTGCGATGCCTAAGTTTTGAAGTATTTGATTTTGTTATACTGAAAACAAAAACTGTGATCAAATCTCCAGGGAATGTTAGGACAACATGAAGATTGCTAAATTGAGACCTAAAAATAATCACCACCAGGGTCTTATTTTCGGCCTGCGCTAGGAACTCCGTGAATGTTTTATTGGAAAGTTATTCAATCTTTCTCAAAACTCTTATAATGATTATGCAAAAGTAATAACGTTACCTGATATTTTGCTAATGGACTGGCTACTAAATATGAGAACTGAAGATATTTCCACATCTCCAGTGCTATTATATATCTCCACATAATTACTAAAAGGACAGGAGGCATGAGTAATTCCATTAGTCTTTACAAAGTGTCTATACTTATAAACTTTAATATGCATTCCACATACATACTAATGTTTCACTTCATCGATGACCTATGCACATATATGACCAAACACACAGTCATACAAACAAGCACACACACACACTATATTGGTCCTCTCTCTCCTCAGCCCGACAGTCACTGGGCCGCAGGGAGAAGAAGGCTCATGCATCACGCACAGAGTATCCTGGAACTCTGACTTAACTCTCTCCACTTTTTATTGTAGAAAGTTTTAAATGCTGAGGAAAATAGAGAGAAATAAGAGTTCCCATACACACAGGACACAGCTTCAACATGATCAGCTCATGGTTCCTTTCAGCTGACCTGCTTTCCTATCTCCTCTCCCCTCCCTATCATTCAGAGCAAATCTCAGACCCTATTTCATCCCTGAGTGTTCCAGCATATATCTCCATACAGTGACCATGCTTTAAAAATTAACTCTGTATTATATCAAATTGCCACCCACGTCCAAAATATCTAACTGTCCCTCCTTTTAACAATTGGAGTCATTTTGGCAGATGTGCTAGGACATTGTCTGCCTTCTTCCTTTCCTGAGCGTGAGCACCCATCTGTGGTCAGTGGACAGACTATGATGTGGGTCACAGGGCAGTTCCACCTGGATATGAGGTCCCTCCCTTTCCGGGGAAGCCTCTCTGGGTGGAAGGCTCACACACTGTATGCAGGATCAGTCTCTTCTGGGTGGAACCAGCCCGCATCCCTCCGAAAGCAGGCAGGGAAACCCCACAGGCTCTGGGGAGAGGAGCATCTTCAAGCCGAAAAGCAGTGAGCGTCTGAGAACGCGGCTGCAGGAGGGCCTGCCACCGCAGGGATGTGCGAGGCCAGGCAGGAGCGGGCACAGGCCAGCCGTACTCTCTTCCCAGACCACCTCCAGGTCACTGCACCTTCCTCGGATGCATCCCACCGCCCCCACAGCCTCCAAGGGCCTCCCACTCCGGCTGGCTGCTGCTCGGAAGCCACCCGGGCGGAAGCACTGAGGGCACCCGCAGGCCCCTGACCCCGAAGAATGACACTCAGCCGGCGCCGAGCCTGCTGGCTGCTCTCCTCCTCTGGAATAGGGCTCTGGGGCGGCCCCTGCGTATTAGTTACTGATCAGGAAAGCATCCTCTCTCCGAGGTCTGTCAGCATTACATCCTCACAGCCACCCCATCACTGTCCTTTGACTGCCCCAGATTCACACTGCGCACTGCTCCACGTCCCAGGCAGGCCTCAGGCCTCGACGGGAAAACAAGTCTGCCCCGGGGACAACCTGTGTCCGCACATGAGGGCTGTTCTGGTGCTTTGTGTGGTGGGGCGTGCACTGCGGACCCAACCAAATACAAACCGCGAGGTTCCACAATGCAGCCACAGGGCGGGAAACTCCATCCTTCACCATTCAAGCCCTGTCCTTCTGAAAGGGATTTGCGGGTAGATTAACACAGTGACCCGTCACAATAAAGCATTCACACACGAACATCACTGAGAAGGAGACAGATGTCCTGGAACGCAGGCCGCCCCCGCGCTGAAGCACAGCATGGATGTCTCTGCCCCCTGCCCTCCCCCTCCCCCACACCTCCGCCCCCCAATCCAGGAAAGACGGCTTTCTCTCCTGTTTACTTATAAAAATGTGAAGGCTTTGGAATACCTCCAAAGACATTTCTTAGCTTCGAGTAATTAGAAAAGTTTGGCAAAACTGATCAACGTATGTGTGTCTGTTCCAAACACGGATTCCAAGGTAATCAGTCAAAACGTGCTCCTTTCTTCAAGAACGTCAGCGACTTCTTGTTTCACTCGTGTCCTCACGCATCTGGCCTGGTCAGAACAATAGGATATGCGTGCGGTTTGCACTCGGCATTTCCTCAGCGTCCTCTCACCCTTGGTGCGACAGCCAGATGGTGAGAGATGTGGGTGTCCCCACCTTGGGCGCAGGACGAGGTTTCCTGGGAGAGCTTGGGAACACTCTTTTGGGTCATTTAAACCAAACCAAATCGACAGCTGTGACAACCAGTCATGTAATGCAAATAGCTCATGCCTGTCACCCTTCTCCTGGCTACCGCAGTCCCAGCCATCTTCATTTCCAGGTAACAAGACTACATAAACTCTTCACGATTGTTTAATTTATCCCGAAATACTTCTGTGCGTGCTAACATGGGTCAGCTGCCTTGAACAGCCAGGAGGGAAGTGTCCTCAGCGGCCACGGATCCCATGTCACTCCAACACGCACAGCATGGGGCCCAGCATCCTGGGCGCAGTACACAGCCCCGCCTCGTTCCGCTCCCTGACGATGAAGGACATGCCGGAGCGGCAAAGGCGTGAGGGAGGAAGCAGGACATCTTGTGAGGAGCACGGAGCTGTCCCCAAACCGTTCGGCTGGCTTAGGTGGGGCTGGGATGGTGACAGGGACCAATTTGTAAAGGGCTTTGCCTCAGGAAGGCGTTTTTAGCTTTTATTGTTTTCTTTTTTAACTTTTTAAAACATGTGTTCTTATTGATTTTTTTTTTTTTAAGAAAGGGAGAGGGAGAGAGTATTGGATATTAAAGAGGAGATAATAAGGAAATGAGGTTCAACAATGAGATCCAAAGAAACACTGATGAGAGAGAAACATGGATGGGCTGCCTCCTGCACGCCCCCTGCTGGGAACTGAGCCCGCAGCCCGGGCCTGTGCTGCCGGGAATGGAACCGGCGGCCTCTCGGCGCTCGGGATGACACTCAGCCAACGAAGTCACATGGACCGGCTGGAGAGGAGTTTAACTCAGTTACCGAGGAAGGAGGGCCCCCGCCGGGCTATTGGTGACACCGGCCAGGGCACAGGGGCAGTTCCCAGCGTGACCTGGGCAGCCAGCGGGCGGGGGCGGAGACGCAGCCCCGTGTCAGGAAGGTGCCTGGCAAAACCGGGGAAAAGCAGGCCAGTCTAGTCACGTCCGGTGCAGGACACAGCCCAGTCCACGGGGCAATCTAGCACAGCGCGGTGGCAATAGGCCCGGGAGAGGAGACCCCCTTCCTTTCCTGGGGGGGCTCCTGTTTCTTTTCTTCTTCTTTTGCTTTTGATTATTAATTTTTTGGAGAGAGAGGGAGAGAGGGAAAGAGAGAGAGGTTTGTGTCCCACTTGTTCATGCGCTCACTGGTTGATTCTTGCAGGTGCCTGCCTGGGGACTGAGCCCACCACCCTGGGATGATGCTCCAACCAGCTGAGCTACCTGGCCAGGGCGGCATTCCTGTTTAAGAACTGGCTTCCCCTCTCTCACCTGCTTCTTGATCTTTGCTCGCAAGACCTTCCTGGTTTCTATCACCCTGGCAGCTTCTCCTGGGAGGTCTCGGGAGGGCAGGCCCTGGACCCCGCACGCCCGTTTCCATTCCCAGCTTCCTGAGGGCACAGCGGCCAGCACACAGACAAGGAGAGAAACCAGTCACTCTCCCACAGGCACCAACTGTGCAGACGCTCCTGGCTGGACCCGCTACCTTTCCCAGAGGAAGTGCCTCCAGCGGGGAACGAAATCACTGCGCCCGACGGCGCCCTCCCTTGGTGCAACTACCTTCACTGCGACTTTTCTCTTCCACCTAAAGCACATGGCACACTGAATCTTTGGGCTTCCACACCGACACCAAATCCCACCTCCACATATGCCGTACTCTCCAGCTAAGCCCCCCTGCCCTCTGTCTGAGGAAGCCCCAGATACTAACCGAAGGAGGGTCCTGCCCTGGGTAACCTGGGACTTCTCGGCACCAGCTCTCTCATTTGTAAAACAAAGAAGGGGGAAGAGAAGAAGGAGGAAGAGGAGGAGAAGGAGGAGGAGGGGGAAGAAGAAGAGGAGGAGGAAAAGAAGGAGAAGGAGGAAAAGGAGAAGGGTAAGAAGAGGAGGTAGAAGAGGAAGAGGAGGAAGAAGAGAAAGAAGAGGAAGAGGAAGAAGGAGGAGGAGGGGAAGGAGAAAGATGGATATTGACTCTGATCCAATGACAAATGCCCACAGGAAGCGTGAGAGCCTGGCGGGAGGGCCAAGTGCCTACGGGACGCTCAGGGGGCCACAGAGTTCACCCGAGGGCCCCCCACAGGCTCGCCAGGCCCTGAAAGCAGCAGCCACGTCAGAGGCCAAACCCCGGAAGCAGCCGCCTCCAAGCTTCCATGTAGTGAGGGAGGCAGGGCCCCCTCAGCCTCTGTGTTTACTTCCTGCGGCTTCTCCTCTGAAGAGACAGCACAGGCCCAGCAGACAGAGCCCCAGGGCCAAGCTGTCAGTTTTGCTCTCCGCCCCCCACTCAGCCCCGGTGCCGGTCACCAGGATGGCGCGGGCACCCTCACTGCTACAGAGGAGCCCTCGGCGCCCGAGCAGCGCCACATCGAGCAGGTGATTCTGGTAAACATGGAGGCCTGTGGGCCGCTTGTTTGCTCAGCTCCTGCCTCCCCGTGTCCTCTGCGGGAGGGCCCGGGTGGAGCCGAGGTCACCGTCTCGCTGACTCAGTGGACGGCTCTGGTCCAGCAGCTGTCTGAGCCACCTGGTGCGCAGGGTGCCGGGCAGGGAGAGCAAAGAGCAGGGGCCTCACAATGACCCTCGACTCCAACCACCGCCTCTAGAATCGGAAACACCTGCTTGGACAAAACAACCTTTCCTGAGGGCCTAACCCCCAGAAGAATGAGGGGGGCCCGGTGTAAGTCTACGGAAATGGTGAGGAGCTGGTTGTAAGAGGAGCATGTTGGCTTCTCCAGGCTGCAAGGACTCTGGCCCCCCAGCCAACCTTCCAGCAGGAAGGGGCGGCTCCGTGCTCCGGAGGCCGGAGGAGCTGGCCCAGCCAGTCTGTGCACCCCTTGGCACCGACTCCCCGGCAGAGGCAGGGACACCCTGCAGGCAGAGCCTTCTCCCCAAGAACATAAAATCGGAACTTTAAAGATGAAGCCAACAATGATGCAACACAATGCAGAGCAGCGCCTTCAAATGCTGGCGTGGTTACATTCCGGCTCCGCTCGGAGGGCTGAACGCTATAAAGAGAGAGAGCTGGCTCCCTGACGCAAGAGGATGCGGCTGATCAAACACAAGCCCCAAGTCCAGCCTGTCTCCGCTACCTCCCGGTGCCAGCTGCGGGGCGACCTCTCAGTCTTTATTGGGGAGATCTCCAGACATTAGACCTTCCCGCACAGTGGTTTCCACAAAAGCTCCTCTAACAGGCCTTGGTGCGGGCTATTAAAAAGGAAACAATGAGAAAAGGAGGTTCGGAGCTGGAACCCAAAGAATGTTTGTGTAACTTAAGTTTCATAGACTCCTAAGCGCCGAAGCAGACGCCGTTTGGTAAGCTGCCAGCGCTCACCACCAGCCTCACCTGTGCCCTCCTCTCCGGCTGTGCTCCCAGGCTGCGCTCTGCACACGCCTCACGTGGGAAGAGGCCTCTGCTCTCCCTGAATCCAGGGGAGCACATGCCTCTGGGCCTGGCGCACAGCAGACATGCAGCGAGGTCCCGGCTGACCTGACACCGCAGATGTGAGACGCTTTCCCACGTGCCAGCCGGAGCCACTCAGCGGAATGGGGGCCGTTGATAGATCTGATCTTTTTGTTGGATCTCTTGAAAATGGAGGTGTTATTTACAGAAAGTTAGTTAGAACTTTGCGATGTATTTTATTGTTTGTTTGTTAAATGATGTATAACTTAGTTGACCTCCTGGTTAGTTGCATTGATGTCAACAGCCCTCAGTCCTGGAAAACATCAATTTCAATGCCCTCATCCCAGACCATCACAGATCACTGCCTCCTCTGAAACATTTTACATGGATCACCCACATCACACAGACATACATATTTAGACATATACGTATCTATCTGAAACAAAATCTCACACAATAGGACCTTTACTCGCAATTTGAATACATTCAGATATTTTCTGTTGTATGTCCAGTGGGTTCTATGGTGTTCTGGAAAGCCACTGGAACTTTAATTAGTGAATATTAAATGCTGCTTTCAGGGGGGGAAAGTTATGTTCCTTTTAGTGTCTGGTCATATTTTCATCAACAGATCAAAGCATAATCTTATTTTATGTTTGTTAGTCCTAACAGACAGCAAACAACACATATTGTCGTCTCCTTAACATTGAACTTGTGGCAGACAGCACTCCGAGCCTGAACAAAGCCTACCCCTGGCTCCTCCTGCACGCCCGTCACTACCCAGAGCTTCCACACCAGTGTGGGGCTGTTGCGACATCGCAGCCACCAGCCAAAATGCAAAAGCCACGACACCAGGTCCGCTGCAGAAAGGGCCTTGTCAGCGTGAGGGGAAAGGGACAGGGAAAGGGCAGGGGGGCACTGCCTCGCTCCTCGGCTGCCTCAGCAGGTTCCCCTCGTCCATGCTCTCTGCGAGTCTGCAAACAACTTCCAAAAGCAGCGTCAGTCTTGGGTTTGTGGCTGCAAATACATTTTAGGGTGTAAGTGGGTTCACTTACACCCTAATATAGAATCCACAATAGTAGGATGTAATGTAAATACATGTATGGACATGTAATTGTGTGTGTGTGTGTGTGTGTGTGTGTTTCAACAAATGAATGGTTGTTGATTTTACAAGAAAGTAATATTTTCTTTTTTAAAAATATATTTTATTGATTTCTTACAGAGAGGAAGGGAGAGGGATAGAGAGCTAGAAACGTCGATGAGAGAGAAACATTGACCAGTTGCCTCTTGCACAAACCCTACCGGGAATGTGCCCGCAACCAAGATACATGCCCCTGACCGGAACCTGGGACCTTTCAGTCCGCAGACCGACGCTCTACCACTGAGCCAAACCAGTTTCGGCAGAAAGTAATATTTTCTAATTGCAAAATCCTATAATAAGATAGGCAATGGAATGTTAGGATTGGGACTTGACCGCCATTTTATGTCCATATTGAATCAATGGCAAAAACATTGCCATGAGTGCCAGTGCCTCCATACGGGCTCATTAGCTGTGACTGCCATGCCACAGGTGTGTTAGCACAGAGGACGGAAGGGGTCGGGGATGGAGTGACACTGTAATATTCCCACAACTCTTCCATAAACCTGAAAGGATTCTAAAATAAAAACTTATTTTTAAAATGCCCTCCTCAACTATGACAAAAACTTTGAACATGGTACAGGGAGGAAACTGGAAATATTCAGGAGAAACAATAAGTGTTTATTTCTGAAACTTCCCTGTGGTTTTCTTTCATCCAGAAAATAAAAACAAAGAGAAAAGTTGGACGTCTTGATTTCTTGTTGAGGCTGATGGTCTAAACTCTGAACTCAAATAGACCCCCATGCAAAGGCCTCTGGAGAAGTCCCGTGGTTTGCCAGAAGCCACTTCCCTTCTTTCCACCTCCGACGAGGTGCCCGAAGCACCAGTTTATGTAGCGGAGTGACTGAGCCAGGCGCTAGAGACACAAGAAGGAACCCTGACCTCAGGAGCCGGAAGTCACATCCCTGGTCTCAAAAGGAAGACAGCCGAAGCCGGTGTGGCTCAGCAGTAAGAGCGTCGGCCTGCGGACTGAAGGGTCCCAGGTTCGATTCCGGTCAAGGGCATGTACATTGGTTGCGGGCACATCCCCGGTAGGGGGTGTGCAAGAGGCAGCTGGCCGATGTTTCTCTCTCATCGACGTTTCTAGCTCTCTATCTCTCTCCCTTCCTCTCTGTTAAAAATCAATAAAATATATATATTTTTTTTTTAAAAAAAGGAAGACAGAGATAGAAGCAGAGGAGTGGACACACCCCAATGACAAGCCTCAGACAAAGGTCACGCTGGACCTGAATCCGTGTGACTGAAGTCAGAAAGCAAGAGCACTCTATTATCAAGACGCCAGTCCCTCTACGTTTACCACAGAGGGTAACGAGACAGCTAGCTTTGTCCATACTGGCCATGACCCTCCTGGAACAGGAGAGTCCTCGTAGCTAAAGAGCAAACACAACTGAAAGGGCATTCGCCTAAGAAAAAGAACACTTTCTTGGAAGTAAACTACTTCTTTGGAAAGGAAATTAGGCCGAGCTTGAGTTGCTCTCTTCAAATTCCAGTTAATTTCTTTCTAAGGATGCATTGAATCTCCCTGGACTGGCCCATGGCAGCAGCTGCTGAGGGGTCTCTGATGGAGCGAGGGCCCCTGACGGAGTGACTCACCGGCCCCAAAGTCACCTGCAGGAGGAGGTCTCAGGGGGCAGCTGCCACGGAAGGGAGCCAGGTGCCTCCCTGGAAGCTCCTGGCTCCGGGACCCCTGGCTCTTCCCGGCGGTGGGATGGGGACAGAGCAGGATGGGGGTTAAGGAGCAAGGAAGCGAGAGAGGAAAGACAGAGGGAAATGACAACAGACTTCTAAGAAGATGTATTTATTTTGGTTTCCTTTGAGCTGACTACTTTGGGCCATCGTGTTGAAGTCTTCAGATCTCTCAGAAACAATTCCTTGGGTGGAAAGGAAGAAAAAGGATAAATCTCGGTCCATTTATTTTAGCCACTGGCCTATGGGTGCTGTTTCGCTTACACAGTGGCTTTATTTCATAACTTAAAAACAGAGAGAAGAAAAGCTGCAAGGATTGATTTCATTTCATTCTTTGCTCTGAAAATAAAGTTCCTGTTCATCTTTAAGTCAACAATTTCCTTATTTTTGTTAAATAAATCAAGAAGGGTCAAGTCCTGGCTCAGAGCCGCACGGCATTGCTGTGTGTGCCGGAAGGGAGGCCTGGCACTGAGCACGTGTCCCACCAGACTCAGGCAGCGATGAGGAAGGAGAAGAGAAACGAAGGGACAGCTTCCAAGGAAGACTGCGGACTGCAGAGCTGGTGCGTGGTGGTGCACAGAGCCTGGCTGGCATGGGGGTGGGGGGGGGGGGTGAGGGGAGATGGGGGCAGCTTACTACATTTGAAGAGGTGAAGTGAGGACAGAATGCTAAAAAGGCCCTCGCTGTTGGCTGGGTGCTCCCGGGTGGGCTGTTTCTATAACCTCATGCATGGGGGGCCCGGAGCGGAGATGTCAAAGCACAACGCGGCGGTGACCTGAGTGTTACGTCGCTGCCCTGGCATCGCCCAGCGGAGTGCGTGAGCCGTCACCGGTGGGAGAGGGAGCTGAATGTCACCGGGGAGGGGTGGGGAACCTCACTCCCTGTTACATCAGCTCAGGTTTCCAGTAAATCATCCCGAACAGTCAGTTAAATTGTTTTCATCCCGTGGATACACTCAGATTACCCACTGATTAAGAACAATAAAATATTATGAACTTCAGTCTGGGGCGGAAGGCCGCCCGTCTGCCTGCCCACCCGTTGCTCCCTGTCCATCCGGACTGGCCCTCGGACTCAGCCTCCCTGTGGGGTGTGTGCAGAGCACTGCTCGGTCCCCAGACCTCTCCGATGTAAACACGGTTTGGGGAGATGCTTGACCTACTTAGGAGGACAAACTGCCTCCCAGGCCATGTCACCGCATCCGCTTGTGTGTAAACAAGGAGTGCGTTACCTCCCAGCCAGCGTGTCTACTCAGCAAAGCCCCGCGCCGCCCGCCCTCGCCTGGCGGAGCGTGTGAGCCGGTAGCTCCAGGTGCTCTGGTCTTCGGAAGTGGCGCCTTTCTCTACAGCTAATGCGTGACCTTTACAGCAAGTCACTCGCCTCCCCTTTCCAAGTAATTCCGTTCTTTTTTTAAACACACACGCACATTTTATTGATTTTTTACAGAGAGGAAGGAAGAGGAAGAGAGAGTTAGAAACATCAATGAGAGAGAAACATCTGTCTCCTGCACAGCTTCCACTGGGGATGTGTCCACAGCCAAGGTCCATGCCCTTGACCAGAATCGAACCTGGGACCCTTGAGTTCCCAGGCCGATGCTCTATCCACTGAGCCACACCGGTTAGGGTGTAATTCCATTCCTGTGCAGTATGTCTCCATGTGGATGACGGCACCGGTGATGGCAGGACGTCAGCTCCAGGACTCTGCCTGCTGATGTTCCTTCCATCCCAGAAGATTTGGGTGGGAAACAGTAACTGTGGGAGCTGACAAGAACTAGGTAACCAGGGTGAGATTCAGATCCCAGAGAGGCAGTTGAGTCCTCCAAGACCCTTTCCAGAAGGAAGCTGGGGATGGTCTTCAAAGTTAACCGTTTCCACAACTTCACTAAGTCTTCCCTGCAAATGGTTTCCATGTTCAATGCGTGTTTGTTTGTCTGTTTGTTTGTTCTGTTTTAAAATATATTTTTATTGATTTCAGAGAGGAAGGGAGAGGGAGAGATAGAAACATCAATGATGAGAGAGAATCATTGATCGGCTGCCTCCTGCATGCCCCACAGTGGGGATCAGGTCCACAACCTGGGCCTGTGCCCTGACCGGGAATCGAACCCTGGCCTCCTGGTTCATAAATTGATGGCTCAATCACTGAGCCACACCTGCCAGGCCAATGTACTTTTTAAAAATCTCTGCTCTAAAACTCCTCTGTCATCTGCCTTTCAGTAAGTGTCCCTCTCACCAGAATGTCAACTTAATCAGTTGCATAAGATTCAACCCCACTCACTTTCTAAATAAAGTCACTCAAATCAAGATAACGTTGAGCACTTGCTTCCGAATGATGTTCCCAAAGCCAACTGTTTATGTTGCTGAGAAACGGGCTCTTGAGTGGGACAGTCTCACGGTTTGTATCTGGGGGATGGAAGCCGCTCACCATTTAATCTACGGTCATGACTGTGCGGGGCTCACCCAGGCCTCCTGGCTGATAACCACAGGCCTGGTGGTGCATTATAGATTGTGCAGGCACTGTGTCCTCTCCTGCTGTGCCAATCACTTTCTACTCTACATTGTACTTATTCGAAGTGTTAGACCTGAAACAACACTTTTAATGACGGCATTATACACCTCTGATTTCTCTGTTAGGCTGTTTCTTTTGCCTCTGAGTCACGAGCACCTAGCATGGCAAGTTAGGCGGCTTGGTGGACAATACATGTTCAAAGGATGATGAGCCTACGGGGACTGCTGGCTCACTTCTCTCGGCTACACAGTATTTCACATCTATGGCTTTTCAAAAGGTGCGCAGACTTTAACACTACCAGATATTCGAAAGAAGACATTTCAACAAACTTAACAAACCCTGTAGGTACCAGGCAATGTAGTTTGCTATCTTATTTAATTTTTTTATTTTCATTCATACACACACACACACACACACACACACAAGAGTTTGAATATATATGTGCATATACTAGTAATGGGTATGGAAACTGATATTCAGAGAAGTTAGGTCATTTCCTCAGACTGTGCAGGTAAGGGCTAGAGGACCCCAGTCGTGTTCTCCCCAGTATTATCCATCTCCATGCCTGACTCACATCCATCCCTCCACGCCAGGGCAAGCTCCCCACATACCATGTAGTTCCAGGGGCAAAGCCAACAAATCATGGACTCTTGTAACCATTCTCTCTTGGCCCACCTTACTCTGTTCCTGGACCTGGTTTTATTTCCTACTCAATTCTGCTGTTTAGCAAATATCCTCCTACCATTTTTACTGTTTGAAGCTCAGATTTACCCTTTAAACTAAAAACTATTCTACTTCTTGTTGTTGGCATGACTTGGCCTAACCCACAGGACATCAGCCCAGCCCTGGCCAGACTCCCCAGTCACACGCCTTTTGTGGGGAGCCAGCAGAATAAAGGGAAGGAAGAAAGACTCCACCCACATGGGAATCACTGGGCACATGTCCCTACCTCGCACCCTGACTGCCATCCCAGGGCGTCCTTGGCCCACCTGCTAGGCTATGTTTCTTTTGCCTTGGAGTCAGGAGCACCTAGCATGGCACGTTATTCGGCTTGGTGTACAATACATGAGGTCAGCAAACCACAGCTGGCAAGACACATGCAGCTCTTTGACCCCTTAAATGTGGCTCTTCCAAAAAATCCACATGCGGCCGCACATGTACAGTGTGATTGAAACTTTGTGGCCCATGCACAGAAGTTGGTTTTCGGCCTGGAGAGTCTATTTTGAAGAAGTGGCGTTAGAACACTTATGGGGCCAAAGAGCCGCATGTGGCTCACGAGCTGCAGTTTGCTGACCACTGACCTAAATACTTCAATTATAAATGTATTAGAGGCCCGATGCACAAAGACTCGGGCGAGAATGAGCCTTCCTTCCCCAGGCTGCCAGCTCCGCCTTTGCTCTGGCAGGAGCCGCCTTCCCACCTGCCCACCTGCCCAGAGGCCCCCCGTGGCTGGGGTGGTGAACACCTGCGTTGTCACCATGATGACCACACAAACATCCAGCCTGGCCTCTGGCAGCTCCGAACCTGTATATGCAAATTAACCCACCATTTTGTTTGGTTCATTTGCATACTCACTCCTGATTAGCTGGTGGGTGTCTCGAGAAGGTACAATCAAATAGCATGTTACTCTTTTATTAGTATAGATATTATTGATTTGGAATATCCAAGGTGCGCTTAACTGGCAGTAATCTAATATCATCACCCATTGTAAATGTTTGCCATTTTCCTTCACTTTGACATGGATCTGTTCATTCACATTTCTCCACCAAATATTTATCACACATCTGCTCTGTGTGAGGCACCCTTTTGGACCAGCAGTTCAGTAAAGAGTAATACAAGGTCACGGCCTCCTGGAGCCCACACGGGGAGCATAAGGAGAGACCAGAAGTAAACATTTAGCAGAGTGTGTCATAACGAAGAGGGTTGTGATGGGAACAGCACACGGCAGAATCAGAAGGAAAGTGATGGTGATATTAAACTAAAGCCTGAATATAAGGAGGCAGCCATACAAATATCTGAAGAAAGAAGCTACAGACTAAACAGAAACATAACGAAATACCACACCTCCCACAGCTCTCTAAACCAAAGAAACTAATAAAAATAAAATATGTACATCAGACCAGGAGCAATGGTGACTTAAGTCAGGGACCCAAACATGTGTCCATACAGTGTCAGTCTCAGAGGTTTAACTTGGACTTGGGCAAGCTCCCTGAAAATATTACATGAATTAAAATTCTCTCCTCCCTAATACTCAAAACAAAGACCCATTGGGCTTGGTTTACAGTATAAAGTTACAGAGTTCTACCAGGGGTCCATGTACCCAAGACAATCCAAGAGTCTGGCCGGTTCTTGTGGCTACAGTGCAATTTACCTTTTTGCTCATTTCGAAATGCCCACGGATAAATGTGACAACACCGTGGGGAAATGGAGTGGGTCAGGTCTTGGAAACTGCATCCAGGCACAATTATAGAAGTCTCCCCTTCTGCCTGGTCATGTTAATTCCACGAATGTCCACACAGTGTTCACACCTGCTCTGATGTTTAAAATGACTGCGCTGCTCTGGGAGAGTTAACCATGCCATCCTTCCTCAGTCCCTCCAAGTTCCACCTCTTCACCATGATAACCGTGATCCTAGATCAATGGCTTCTATTATATAGTCTGGTTCCTGGCCCACCAGACAACACAACGCATCAAAAGTTCACCAAAAAAATGAAAACCCTGTTTTCAGAGGGAGAAGATAATTTTTATTTTACTTTAGTTTTACATAGCTTATAACTGGGGTTGGGGGGGGTGTCCTTTTTACTTGCAAAATGACCCAGTAAAGGCTATTGAATGCGATGTTCACAGTCAGCATTAGCACAGGCCTCTGGTTTTCAGAGGCCTCTTCTTCCACCAAGTCAGCTCTCATCCCATTTCTGAAACGGGGAAGGTGTGCTCTGCCTGCAGGTGTGGGAAGTTACAATCCCGCAGTGCAGGCACCCGCAGCTACTGATGTGTTTTTTCAAGTGGTTTTTCCAGTTCTGTTCTTCTTGCCATTTAAATAGGAATCAATGCTCATTTAGTCTCATTGTGTTGAACTTTTTTGTGATTTGTTTAGTTAACTAAGTGTGTGTGTGTGTGTGTGTGTGTGCATTAAACTGCTCTTGTGGAGTATAATTTTCACATATACATATATATACATATACGTATACAAATACATATACATATCCCTAATATGCAAATAGACCAAACAGCGGAACCAAACAACCTGTTGCTATGACGTGCAACCAACAGGGGGTGCAATTGGAACATGGTGGGCATCAGACACGGCTGGATGGTGGAGCAGGTGAGCAGGGGTGCCAGACCAAGGCTGCTGTCATTGGGGTGAGCCTCTGGTGGTTACTGAAAATTCTTTGCTCCTGCATGCTGTGGTCCCACACGGGACTCGCACCTGCTATCAGCACCGGCCCTAATCACTCCGCGCACCATTATTGGGTATGAGCGGGGCTGGCGCCTTCAGCACCTGGGGCTGTCAGCAGACATGGGGCCAGGGGGCCAAGGCAGGAGGGGCCAGGCGGGAGCGCAGAGAATGGTTTCAGACCCGCCCATGCGTCCACTGCAGCCTCACAGCCCACAGTTCCTTTCAAGGTGCACAAATTCATGCACCGGACCCCTAGTTTAAAAATATAAAACATGAATATGTTCTAAAGCATTTTCTTTTTCATAATAGAACTGCAATCTCTCAGCCAAAACTTTTAAGATAAGAGGTGTTCTAAAATTCAGCACTTTTCAAATGTTTGATAGGTAGCACAGGTAGAATGCCATGCATGGGAATGCCAGCTCTGGAACTGGGGCAGCATCTGTACTCAAGCTCACCACCATTTCCACAGTGACATGTATGAGCACTTACACTAAACCGAGAGTAAAAGACTCCGAAAAGCCTCACACTGGATTCAGTTTAGTTTTGCAGCCAAATAAATCTGTATCAAACTTTCAGAAAAACTTCGTTTTCAAGGGAAACAACTAAAAATGTTTTTAAAAAGTATAATTGATTTGCTAAAAGAAGAGATAAAAGAAATCATATCAAATGATCAATTAAAATCAAGGGGGCCCTAACCAGTTTGGCTCAATGGATAGAGTATTGGCCTGCAGACTAAAGGGTCCCAGGTCCGATTCCAGTCAAGGGCATGTACCTTGGTTGTGGGCACATCTCCAGTAGGGGCTGTGCAAGAGGCACCTGATTGATGTTTCTCTCTCATTGGTGTTTCTAACTCTCTATCCCTCTCCCTTCCTCTCTGTAAAATATCAATAAAATATATTTTTAAAATAATCCTATCTAATAAAGAGGGGATATACTAATTGACCATCATGCCCTCCTAAGATGGCAGTGCTCATAGTCAATAGAGGGAATATGCTAATTGACTGTCACACTCTCACAAGATGGCAGTGCCCACAGCCATAAGATGACTGCCCAGTCCCCTCATCTCTGACTCATCCAGCCAGAGTCCTCCAGTTTCCTCAGCCCCATCTCATTCAACCTTAGTCCCCCAGTCATCTCAGCCCTGCCTCTTCCAGCTTCAGTCCCCTGTCCCATCAGTCCTGCAGGGGAAGGCAGTTGAGGGCGATCAGGCCACCACGGAAGGGAGTTGGAGGTGATTGGGCTGGCAGGGGAGGGCAGTTGGGGATGATCATAGTGGCAGAGGAGCAGTTAAGCATCAATCAGGGTGGCAGGGGAGCGATTAGTGGTCTATCAGGCTGGCAGGCAGGCAAGTGGTTAGGAGCCAGCAGTCCTGAATTATGAGAGGGATGTCCAATTGCCAGTTAAGGCTTAGCAGGATCAGGCCTATATTGGCAGTTGGACATCCCCTGAGGGGTCTCAGATTGGAGAGGGGTCTCAGATTGGAGAGGGTGTAGGCTGGGCTGAGGGACACGCTCCCCTGTGCACAAATTTCATGCACCAGGCCTCTAGTAATAAAATTAAGATCAAAGGGAAGCGGAACAAAGAACAAATTTTTATAAATAGAAAATAGCAATATTAATTAACCTATATCAATAATCACTTTATGAATGGTATTAATATGCCAATTAAAATACTACAATTATCAAAGTAGATTTTAACAAAAACCAGGATCCAACTATATGATGTCACACAAAACCCAATACAAAGACTCAGACAGGTGAAAAGTAAAGGGATGAAGAAAGATATATCATACTAACACTAATCAAAGCAAGCTGGAATAGCCATATTGGCTTCAGACAAAGTTGATTCCAAAACAAGGAAAATTATCAGGAGTAAAGATGGACATTACATAATAAAAAGGGATCAGTCCTCTAGGAAGACATAACAATCCTAAACATGTGCACACCTAACAGAAGAGTGTCAAAATATAGGCAACAAAAACCGATAGAGCAGCAAGGACTCAACAAACCACCAGTACAGCTGGAGACTTTCATTCTCTCTGTCAGTCACTGACAGATCAAGCAGGCAGAAAATGAGTCAGGACATGGTTGAACTCAACAGCACCATCAATCAGCTGTTTCCAATTGACATTTAAAGAATACTCCATCCAACAACAGCAAAATACTTCTTTTTCAAGCTCACATGCAAGACAGACCACATTCTAAGCTATTACATACACCTTAACATGTTAAAAAGAATAAAACTCATACAAGGTATGTTCTCAGACTACAATGGGCAAAGTAGAAATTAATTACAGAAATATCACTGCAAAACACCCAAAATTTGTAAACTGAACAACATACTTCTAAATAGCACACAATTTATAGAAGAAATCTCAAGAGAAATTAAAAATAATAAACTAAATGGAAGTAAAAATGCAACTTTTCAAAACTTGGAGATATAATAATAACAGTGCTTAGAAAGAAAGATAGAGCATTAAATGCTTTAAAAAGTAAAAGGATCTAAAGTAAGTTAAACTAGGAAAAGAAAAACAATTTAAGCCTAAATTAAGAAAAAAAGTAATAAAAATTAGAGCATAAGTCAATTTAATTGAAAACAAGAAAATAATAGAGAAAAATCAGTGAAACCAAACACTGGTTCTTTAAGAAGATCAATAAAATTGGCAAACCTATAATAGGCCAACAAAGAAAAAGAGAAAAGACACAAACAACCAATTTCAGAAATGAAGGAGAGCCATTACTAATCCCATATATATTAAAAGGGTAAAAAAGGAATACAAAGAACTCTATGCCCACAAATTTGATAAGTTATGTTAAACTGACCAATTCCTTGAAAGACACATAAACTACCAAAAGTCACACAAGGAGAAATAAGTGGCTTGAATATCCTTGTATCTACTAAATTGACGTCAATAGTTAATAAACTTCCCAAAAAGAAAATACTGCAAGCTAAGATCGTTTTACTGGTGAATTCTGCCACACATTTAAATAACAAACAACACTAATTCTTCACAATTACTTCAAAAAACAGAAACAGTGAGAGCACTCTTAACTCATTTCATAATGCCAGTATCACCCCACTACCAAAGCCGGATGAAGACATTAGGTGAGAGTAAAGCTCCATACAGACCAGTACCTCTAATAAACAACGATATGAAAATCCTTCGCAAAATACTAGCCAATCAAATCAAATAGGGTCTAAAAAGAATTATAGGATACACCAAAGTGGGCTTCATTTCAAGTATGTGAGGATGATTCAACTCACACGCACACATCAATGTACCTCTACATCAACAGGCTACAGTTGAAAAATCAAATGATTATATCAGTTATGACAGAAAAAACATTTGACAAAATCCACACTAAAAACCCTCTCAAAACTAGAAACACAGCAACTTCCTCAGCTTGATAAAGCACATTGCATAAAAACTAAACCTACACCACACTTATTTGGGAGAAATGGATGCTTTCCGCTCAAGACCAAGAACAAAGCAAGGTGCTTTCTGCCCACACTCCCATTTAGCACTTACGGAGGCTCATCATACTCGTTAGCCTGCTTATATTCCTTGTGTAAAAGTTGATTTTATTTATATTAATATGGTCACGTTAGCCTTCTTCTTTTCACTACTGGCACGGTACATCTTTCCACCCATGTGCTTTCCCAACTTTTCTAGCATCAATATTTGACATGTGTAAGTCTTTAGAGTTTGTTCTCTAAACCCATTCCGGAAACCTCCCTTTTCTTGGAGTGGTTAGCTCACTAACGTGGGAAGACTAGGGAGTTAATTCATTTGATATAAAATGTCATGGAAGAAATTCTAACCAGGGAAATACCTGGGATTTTATCTTGGAAAACTTTTGATTTTTAGAACAGTTTTAGATTTACAAGAAAATTATGAGGATAATGCAAGGTTTGCATTTACCCACACCCAGTTTTCCCTGTTACCCTATATATCCTATATAATAAAGAATTAATATGCAAATTGACCATCACTCCAACACACAAGATGGCCACCCCCATGTGGTCAAAGATGGCTGCCCCCATGTGGACACATGATGGCCCCCACAAGATGGCCAGCAGGGGAGGACAGTTGGGAGGGACCAGGCCTGCAGGGGAGGGCAGTTAGGGGCAATCGGGCCAGCAGGGGAGCAGCTAGGCATCGATCACTTGGCGGGGGAGTGGTTAGGGGGTGATCAGGCTGGCAGGCAGAAGCAGTTAGGGGCAATCAGGCAGGCAGGTGAGTGGTTGGGAGCCAGCAGTCCTGGATTGTGAGAGTGATGTCTGACTTCCCTCGAGGGCTCCCAGATTGGAGAGGGTGTAGGCCTGGCTGAGTCATACCACCCCACACTGAGCATGAATTTCATGTACCGGGCTTCTAGTCATTTAATAACCGTATGCTACAGTTGTGATGGTTATTGAACCGTATTAGTATATTATCATTAGCTAAAGCCCACACTCCTCACGTTTCCTTTTTCTGTCCTAGGACATCCCACTGCGGTCTCTTGGGCTCCTTCCCTGTGAGGGTTCTGAGAGTGGGTGTGGTTCCCCTGATGGTCTCCAGAGCTACAGCAAGGTACTGAGTAGAACGTTTGTCGATGGGAATGTTTCCTCTCAGGGTTAGATGTGGGTTATGGGTCTGAGGCAAGGGACAGTCTCATCACGTCATATGCAGAGTGCCTATTAGCAACATGACTTTGGCTGTTGATGGTAACCCTGCTCACTTGTCTGAGGCCGTGTCTGTCAGGATTCTCACTCACCATCCTCTCTCCCCCCTGCACACCAGACTTTTGGGAGAAATCCCAGGCAGCCCACACCTGCAGAGTAGGAGTTAACTCTCCTCCTGATAGGAGGCTATTTACATACATGATTGGGAATGTTTCTGCACGGGGGCCTTATCTTTTCCTCCACTTATTTATCTGGTTACTTGCTTGTGTCCATAAGGACTCAGGGTGTTTATTTTACACGTTATATCATACCCCATCACTACTTTATTTCTTGCGCTGCCCAGATCATTTCAGTGTTGGCCATGGGAAACTGTTTGTTTCTATATCCCTTTGACCTACCCTTATAACATGCCCTCATCATCCTGCGGTTCTTTATACTAGTCTACATTCTGAGAATTTCCTTATTCATAGCTCTACAAGCCCAGCCAGTCTGGCTCAGTGGCTGAGCATCCAGCCATGTAACAGAGGTCCCTGGTTTGATTCCTCTCAGGGTACATGCCCAGGTTGTGGGCTCTATAACCAAAAGAGGGCAGCTGACTGATGTTGCTGTTTCTCTCCCTCCCTTCTTCTCTCTCTAAAATTCAATTTTTAAAACATATTTATAGCACTATAACACACCACTTGCCCCCATCCTAAAGGCAGCTATCTCCTCAAGGCACCCGGCTCTTGTTATGGAGAATGATATAGAAATTGTGACAGCTGTCCTCACAACTACTGAGATGTCATCACTGCTAGGATCCCCTCAACTGACAGAACAAGAAAATATGTGTGAGGACCAACTTGGGTGCATATAGCCATATCTGTAATCATTTCTATACATAACAATCTGTATCTGCATTAAGCTTAATGTGAGTTCACACCAATGTCTCCAGCTCTAGGCCATTACCACACAAATTATCCCAGCCTCCTCCACTTACTTAGCTGTGACCTCCAATGGTGGTCACACCTTGCTCCCAACACCTGCCAGCTATTGATACTTAACTATTCAACTCCAATATGAACATATAGCAGTCTCAGAACTGTTAGCCTGAACCTATGAGAAAAATTTAATCCACTAGGGCAGTGGTCAGCAAACTCATAGTTAACAGAGCCAAATATCACAGCACAACAATTGAAACTTCTTTTGAGAGCCAAATTTTTTTAACTTAAACTTCTTCTAATGCCACTTCTTCAAAATAGACTCACTCTGCCCGTAGCATTCTGTGGAGAGCCACACTCAAGGGGCCAAAGAGCCGCATGTAGCTCTGGAGCCGCAGTTTGCCGACCACGGCGCTGGGGGAAGTGACTGAGACAGTTCCTTTGGCAGATGACACGCATTTCCAAAGTCACTCAGGCTAGTACCGTTCCCCCAACCCTTTTAGAGCCTGTCTCATACATTCTAAAACAATCAGAGCGGTTTGTCATATTCTGTGTTACTCCCGGGACCTTCTAATCTTATGATTATTTTAAATTAGATACATTAAAAGGTCTGTGGGTTTCAGCAAATGCATAGTGTCATGCACCCACCATTACAGTATCATAGAAAAAATATGAATACAAGTCATATTCCAGGTATGTGTTCTGAATATTTCCTTTCCATCTCTGGCTGATCTTTTCATTTTCTCAAAAGTCTAAGGTCACCCAGCATTTCTCCTGTTATCTTCTGGAAGTTTTATAGTTTTGCATTTTAAATGTGGGTCTGCAATCCATCCTGAGTTCATTTTAAGGAAGGAATAAGGTCTGTCCTAGACAAGTTTTGCATGGGGATATTCACTGTCCCAACACCATTTGTTGAAAAACTATCCTTGTTCCTTTGAATTTCCTTTGATCCTTCATCAAAGACCAGTTGACTATGTCTATTTCTGGGCTCTTTATTCTGAACCATTGATTTATTTGTTTATTCTCTTGCTAATACCATACTACAGCTTTATCGTAAGTTTTTAAGTCAGACAGTATCAGTCTTCTGACTTTGATCTTCAATATGGTGCTGGCTATTCTGGGTATTTTTCCTACCCATTTCACTTTAGACTTAGTTTTTCAATATCCACAAGATAATTGGGTTATTAATTGGGATACAATGAATATATACATCAGGTTTAGAACTGAGTTTTTAAAACTACTGAGTTTCCTAACCACAAATATAGAATATATCTCTACATCTATTTAGATCTTCTTTTATTTCTTTCATCAGAGGTTTGTAGCTTTTGTCCTTTAATTCTTGTATATATTTTGTTAGATGTATACTTAAATATTAAAATTTATAATGTAGAAGATGTGTTTTACATTAAAATTTCTAATTTCTCATTACTGACATATAGAAAAGCAACTAATTCTGTATTTTAATCTTATGTCCTATGACCTTGTTTTAATCACCTATTAATTACAAGAGTAATGATTATCAGTTCTTTGGGAACACCGGTGGGCGCCGCGGAGAGGACCAAGTTGAAAGGATGGTGGGACTCGGCAACATTTCCCTCAGAAACACAGGCGTTTCCTGAGCCCCCACCTGAGAATGCCATGGCTCGGAGGCCAGAGATGAGGCTTGTTTTGTAAGAATGTTCCATTTTTAGAACAGAAAGAGAGACATACTGAGTGGTTTGGTGAGTGCCCTACTACCCAAGCCAACTGCTCAGGGAAATAATGCCAAGGAATTCCGTGGGCCTCTGGACACGTGACTGGGCAGGTGCTTTCTACTTAAAGGCACACGGGGCTTTGTCAGATTAGCCCAAAAATCTACTCCCACCCCTGGGGAGTCAGTGCCTATGCACCTTAACTCCATCCCAAGGATACAGGGAATCTCCTGAAAAGTGGATAACGAGCTGTGAGCAGGGACGGGAAAGTTCTTACAGCATCGGCATTAACACCAAAGAGTGGCCAGGCCAGTGTGGCTCAGTGGTTGAGCATCAACCCATGAACCGGGAGGTCACAGTTTGATTCAGGCAGGGCACATGTGGGCTCAGTCCCCAGTGGAGGGCATACAGGAGGCAGCCCATCAATGATGTTTCTCTCCCACTGATATTTCTGTCTCTCTAGCCTCCCACTTCTTCTCTCTCTAAAGATCAATAAAAAGCATACTTTTTTAAAAATACCAAAGAGTTTATCATGATGAACTTTAGTAAAGGCCAAAGGAATTAGGCCAAGGTACCATAGTGCAAAGCTGCCATGAATACTCTGCTTGTTAGAAGGCCACTGAGATGGCAGCACGGAAAGTGCATTGGTCTCCAAACTAGTCCCCGCGGCTCTGACAGGATCATTGTTTACAGCACAGCGCTGGCTGGCCGTGGGGGTCATTCCAAAGCTCCGCTGACAGAATGGCCCCAGTGTGTCCGTGCAGAACACTGAACTAGACCAGGCTTGGCTAATACTTGAGTCCTCTGAATTCCCGAGGGGTTGCTTTTGATGGGAATCTGGCCCCAAAGGCTTTGTAATGTTCATGCTTGACCTCTACAACTCAACCCAAGAACTATCTAGCCCCGATTTCATGTCCAGTCCAGTATGTCATCCTGGGCGAACAACTGCAAGAATATTCTGGTGAAGAAACATGGAACTGACTATGACTGAAGATGACTGCTTTGGGTTAATGATCCCTCCCCCCACGGCCCATGACTGTGGGACCGCCAGTGTCCACAGAATGCCCTTCATAACCACTCCATACACACACACACACACACATACACACGGCCTGGAATGCTGACATGAGTCTCCATTTATGATCTTCGGTTGTCTTCAAAGACCACAGCTTCTTCCACTAGAGGACCTCTTGGGCATATGAGCAAGCGGCATTTCCACCACAGACTCTAAAACCCCTTTATAAAACATTTCAAATTAGCATAGATAATTAAAGCTTATTATAATAGATATTTACCATAATAACTAGAAAATATGAGAAAGCAAAAAGATGAATCCATAATCCCACCATCTACAGACAACCTCTATAGACAACCACTATTAACATTTGGATGCATGTCCTAGCATATATCTTATACGCTATATTAGGGTTCTCCAGAGATACAGAATAAACCAATAAGATAGATAGTTGGTAGACAGATGTAGATAAAGAGAGACAGGTTTAGAGATAGATGGTGGATATAGAGACAGATAGATGATAAAGAGATGGATAGATATAGACAGAGAAAATTTAAATTGATATAGAGATAGACGGATGATAGATATAAAGATAAATAAGATATAGATAGATAGATATATATATATATATATATATATATATATATAGAGAGAGAGAGAGAGAGAGAGAGAGAGAGAGAGAGAGAGAGAGAGATTATAGGAATTAGCTCACAAAATAATGGAAGCTGAGAAGTGCAGGATCTGCCATCTGCAAGCTGAAGAACTAGGAGAGCCAGTAGTGTGATTCCATTCATACCCAGAACCATACCAGCTGTGTCCAAGGACAGGAGAAGATAGATGGACATCCCAGCTTAAGCACTCACCCTCTTCTGGGTTTTGTTCTACTGAAGCCCTCCATGAACTGGATGATGCCCACCCACACTGGGAGGGCGATCTTTGCTCTGTCTACCAGCAGAAACACTGTCTCTTCCAGGAGTGCCCTCACACCCCCACCAGAAATAATGTCTCACCAGCTCTCTGGGCAGCCCTTAGCCCAGCCAAGCGGACACATAAAATTAACCATCACACGTGCATTTAGGTCAACACTACCAAGCAGAGAATCCTAAGATACATCTGAAATCGTCCCCAAGAAAGAATTTGCTCTAAGACAGGTTGGCTTTACACTTGAGTGGGTCAACATGTATTTTGGGTCAACATGTTATAAACACTAATCCTTACTTAAATTAACACACATAATTACCTGTACCTAAATTCTTACAGATTAGTCTACTGAGATGCTTAGTCAGCCATGGTTCTCTAATTTTCTAACAGATCTTATGAGATGTAGCTATGGGGCATCAGTTTTAAGTAACTAAGCCCCCAGGGCTCTCAGAGCTTGTGACGCAGCGAGAGAGGAAGCGGATCTGTCCGTCGGTGGGCCTGGTGGCTTTGTTCATAGGTAACTGTGTTTGGACAGCCCCAGATGCCCCGCCGAAGCTCCCGAGAGTGCTTGACAGACAGCTTCTGAAAGGAAGTCTCTTCTCTGTTACTTAGGAATCTGTTCTTCTGTTACCCTATCTCCATTTCCTTCTAATTCTGAAGTCAAAACAGAGTCCCTATATATTTCAAAGGAGGGTCAGCACCAAAGAAATAAATAAAGGAAGAAGAGGCTATCCCTAATCAGCAAGAAAGAGCTTAAATAAAAGGTTTTCTGTGATTTTGACCAGAGAGTATTATGATAGAATTTGAATCCTCTGAGGAAAGGCTCCTCCAGTCTTGAAGCAGAGCCAGGCAACACCCCACCGCTCCCTCCTCTGAGGGAAGGTTGGAGAACCCCCCAGGCTCTTTCCCCCGAGTCTGTTGTCCCTTACGCAACAGACCACAGGCACCAGGGTGCTCGGTGCCCACAGCCAAGGAGCACAGCCTCCGTCTCTCACGTGTTGGATCATTAGAAGGAACAGAACCCGTCCTCCTTATTTCTCTGAAAGGATGGCAAAACCTCCGACCACATCTGTCCTCCGCCCAAGCAGGAAGATGAGAGGACAATAAACATCGACCGCACATCATCACCACTGAGCTAAGGACTGGAGCTTCCATTCAAGAACCGGGTTCGAACAAAAAAAAGCACCGAACAGATGCACCTACGCCCAGCCCTGCTCGGGCCACTGACTCTGCTTCAGTGAAACGCCTACTCTTTTAGGCACCGGCCTCCGGGTAACTGTGCTCTGTAAACACTGCGAAAGGAAACCACATGCGTTTACTCAGAACACACCAAACGTGGGCTGAAATAAAATAAAAGTCCTCGAACCTTCGTGGGTAGCGGTCCGTGCAGGGTGGTAAACAGAGAAGTAGCTGTAAACACCCACTCCGCCCCCTCAGCCTCCACGCCGGCTCTTCTGGCTGCTGGTTGTCACTGACAATGTTTGTGTGCCACACAGAATGTAGGTCAAGTTGTTGGTAAGAGCCAGATAAGATCTGTTTATATCAAAAGTAAACAACCATATCCTTCCAGCCTGACACAGTTTAAAACGTCCTCCTGCCCATGGGCCATTCTGGGTGTCCCCAAGACATCGGACCTCTCTGGCGGCTGGCTCTCGGTCACCATTATATAACTTCCGCTAGGGCCAAGTCCTGAGGCCTGAATCCACCAGACCCTCTCCTGCTGGGGACAGCGAGGAAGAGCATAACTGACATCGTATTCAATGCTCATGCTTTATGTCCGATGACATCATGGGAAGACCCTGTATGCAATCAGGGGCAGGAGGTGTGTAGAGACTGAATGTTTGCATCACCCCAACATGCACACTAATCCCCAGAGTGCTAGCTTTTGGAGGTGGGGCGTTTGGGAAGTGATCAGGTTTAGCTGAGGCTGTGACAATGGAGCCCCATGCGGAGATCAATACCCTGAGAAGAAGAGACCAGAGACCCTTCTCTCTCCACCGTGTGAGGCGACAGCAAAAAGCTGGCATCTCCAAGCCAGGAAGAGGCTCTTGCAGAAACCAACCCTGCAGCCACCTTGATCTTGGACCCCCAGCCCCCAGACCTGTCAGCTGCTCCGTCTGTGATATCCGAGGAAGCAGCCCAGCAGACGGTGAGCAGGGGACCTCCGACACAGGAGATGAGGCGGCAGCCACCAGCTTCAGAGAGAACGGCCCAGCTCACACGGGCCCGTCGGCACACAGCCCTTCCCAGGCATGCCTTCTGGGCAGGGCTTTCCCAAGAGCCTGGGGCGGGAGGGGCAGCCCTCGCGGGGCATGCGGGAGAGCAGGGTCTAAGCAGGCAGGTTCTGAGTTCACAGGTGCACAGAGTGTGTTCTCTGGGCCTTTCTGGCCAGGGTGGCCCTCTTCCATCTGCACACTTTGGCTCCAACAAGAACATGTTCCTGTGGAGCAGGACTTTGGTTGCCAAATGACAGCATTTCCCCACGAGGACCCAGACCTGGTGCGACCCCGGGTGGACTCCTCAGCTGAAGCTGCAGGCGGAGGTGCTGGTGCTTAGAGAACAGGGCACAATGGGAGACGAGGGAGCTCTTGGCTGCAGCATTTCTGCCTAAGTTATGAGCAGCACAGACGGAAGACCTCTTTGTTCAGAGACCAGAAATGAGGAAAGTCTGCTTTCTTACAGAACAGCACCACCCTCCCTGTGCATACTCTCAAACATCGCCATCTTACTTGTTTATGGCCACGTAAGTGCCTTCACTCTGTTCCTTGGAGCAGCTCTTACCTGGATGAGTCACCCTCTCTCGGGGGAGCCTCAGGACTCTTGACTCTCGGCCCTGGAGCCAATCTAGAGCCCGGCCAACGGGAGCTGAGGAGATGCCACACTCCTGAGGGGAGCCCCGTTCCTTCAGTTCAGACATGCTGAGGGCCACCCCCCGGGGGCGGGGAGGGAGCAGAGAAACCTCGCACTAGGGGTGGAAGACGGCTGGCTCCTGCTCTGAGCAGAGAGAGGCCCGACGCTGAGGCGGGTGCTGGGGATGAGACACTGGAGAGCAAGTCCAGTCCAGTTCCACACTCGCGGACATTTCCATGGCCAGGCGCTGTGCCGCGTGCTGAGGAGAGCAATGACCAGTGGGGACAGGCGTCCCCACTGCAAGAGGCTCACCATCTGAAACGTCTTGTAAGATTTTTCTCG
Organism: Pipistrellus kuhlii; assembly: GCF_014108245.1. Classification (NCBI taxonomy): domain Eukaryota; kingdom Metazoa; phylum Chordata; class Mammalia; order Chiroptera; family Vespertilionidae; genus Pipistrellus; species Pipistrellus kuhlii. Next base: position 1,359,126 of record NW_023425540.1, on the reverse strand, counting down.
CGTTTTCCTGAACAATGTTACAGCCGTAGCTCGTAGGTTAGGTCTCTGGGCCACACTGAAGTCAGTTTTGCGTGTGATGTAAGAGCAGAGGCTCGTTTCTCGGGCACAGCAGTCCACCTGCTTCAGCCGCGTTCGTTGAAGAGCATTCTTTCTCTTGGGATTGGGGTGATAGCTTTCCTGGAAATCAGCTGGCCATACACATATGAGTCTACTTGCGGACTTTCTGTTCCATTGATTTGTTCATCCATCTTCACAGCAATGCCACCCTGTTTTGGTTACTAGAGTTTTGCCATACGTCTTGAAATTAGGTAACGTCAGTTTTCCAATTTTGTTCTTTTTAAACAAGTTGTTTTCATTTTTTTAAATCCTCTGCATTTCCACATAAAGTTTAGAATCAGTTTATCCAGCCCTAACTGGTTTGGCTCAGTAGATAGAGTGTTGTCCTGTGGACTCAAAGGTCCCAGGTTCAATTCTGGTCAAGGACATGTATCTTGGTTGTGGGCACTTCCCCAGTAGGGGGTGTACAGGAGGCAGCTGATGGATGTTTCTCTCTCATTTATGATTCTAACTATCACTCTCCCTTCCTCTCTGTAAAAAAAAAAAAAAAAAAAAATCAATAAAATATATATTTTTTAAAAAGAACCAGTTTATCCAAAAATAATAATAATAGCTTGCTAATAATTTCAAGTTGAGCTTGAGTTGACCTTATAAACCAATTTGGGGAAAATTAACACCTCACAGTGCAGGCCATGGACCTAGAAGGCTCTCGCCAACACCAAGGCCAAGGGCATCTACATAGATCCTCATGGGCTATGCGCTCTGTTCACTGAAATGGAAACACACGGTCCACGGACACTGGGTTTGCTCCTCAGCGAGTCCCTGGGGCCGCAGTGGATGAGCTGGGTCTATGGACGGCACTCCTGCTCACAAGGTCTCTGCAGACCCTGGTGCCCCTGGCCCTGCCACACGTACTTTCAAGCAGTTAGTGTTGTATTAAGCCTTGTCAGCTGCTACAGATCTCAGGGAAAGCTTCCATCTACAAACAAGTAGATCAGAACACTTTGGGCTAGAGAAGAAGAATGAGCCAGCCACAGCCCACTGACCGAATCTGGTCTTAGTTTCTTTCTTTCTTTCTTTCTAATATATTTTATTGATTTTACACAGAGAGGAATTGAGAGGGACAGAGAGTTAGAAACATCGATGAGAGAGAAACATCGACCAGCTGCCTCTTGCACACCCCCCACTGGGGATGTGTCCGCAACCAAGGTACATGCCCTTGATCCAAATCGAACCCGGGACCCTTCAGTCCGCAGGCCAATGCTCTATCCACTGAGCCACACCGGTCCCGGCTCTGGTCTTAGTTTCACTGAAAGACAGCCATGTCCACTCATTACACGTGGCAGCTTCCTCCACCTGCAGATTCCAGCCGGGACCAGAGAGACTCTGGTCAGCACGGGCTCTCTGGTCCTCACAGAAGAGTCTGACTCTGACCTAAACCCATCCTGGGCACTGCACCCTCCCTCCTCACTGGCTCCGCTCCTGTCCCTCTTCCTCAGCTGGCCAATGTCCTCTATCGTGTTAGTGCATCGTTAATGGTTGGTCGGATCTTCTTACCTTCAGGCCATTACGCCTGCTAGTCATGGTCAATTTTTAAATGTCACCCCTCTTCTCCCACTCGATTTTGGCCCCCGTGTATGTACACACTGCGTCTGAGTCGCCCAAATTCACAAGGAGCTGGTTACATGGCTGTTTTCTGTCTGGAAGTGAAGAACTTCAGACTCCTCACAGCTCGGTGAGTAGCACTCCGGACATTCCTCTTCCTCTCCTTCCTGGTAAATATTATGCTGATCTGTGTGGCCACAGTCATTTCCATCACAAAAGACTCTCAACCCAGGATCACCTCATCCCAATAGAAAGGAAGGGGAGAGGGAGTTAGGCTGAAGGGAGAGCTAAAGCGAAAGCATTCTCCATGATATCAAAGTGAATTAGAAATAAAGTATAGTTTCTTCAAATAGATGTACTCTTCTTTCAAAAGGCATGTGGCATAGAAAACTATCTTTGGAGTCCTAAAAATTGCCATTAAATGCAAAAGGATTTTTATAAAAAGGATCATTAGTATTATAAAGCAATCAGAGAAATTCTAAAATTTAAAATAGTTGCCTAAATTAAATTAAATAACACCAGAGAAAACCCACAGCTATTTAAGAAGTGCATATAAAATTGCCTCCTAGTAAAACTCCAGTTAGTTAATCACTGTTTTCCAACTGACGTAACAGGGATGTACTTGCGTGTACTATTTACAAGACCAAATACATGCTGAACAGAAAGGCGCAGATTAGAACACCATCTCTTAATGTTTTTGTTATGCAAGCGGGCCCAGCTTTGTGATTAAAACTCACCAGAGGAGCTTGTGAAAAGGGGCGTGAATCATGACTGATTTCCTGCCGGCTTCTTTCCAAAGAAACCCATCCTCCTCTCCAACCCAAACCACATAAAACGCTGACAGCTAGAAAGCCATGAAGAAAGCAAGCAATTTATTTAAAAAGAGAGAAAATTTTACATCTCTAGTACAAAGCCTTCTTACTTAATTCCTCATGTCACTGAAGCTCTTCCTGGAAGTACAAACGGGGCTCATAGTTTAATACACTTAGCGAGAGCTTTAGAAAGAACCCCCTTTGTTTCAACGAATGCGAGACTCTGGCCAACCCTGGGGCCACTCGCATCGCTGGCACGCTGACTCCTGAAAGGTGAGCTTGTCATGGGGAGGGCAAGGAGGACCGTGCAGGGAAACGCCTGAGGACCTCCGGAGGCTCCTGGCTCTGTACCTGGAATCTCCCTGTCCGGCAAAGCCCCACGGCTGCCCAAGTAAAAATCAGCTTTCAAAACTCCACAGCGTGTGGAAAGATCCAATTCCAAGTTTTCATCTTCAGGAGTCCTTCCCAAACTAACATCCTCTCTGCCTTTTTCACTTTCTTCCGTGTACTTTGGGAGTGGGGCTTTGAATTCCTTTTTCCCCTCTCCACCATCACCACTCCCACTCCATCTTGGTCTGCTGTTTACAAAGTGTAAGAAAGGGTCAGTCTTTGACCTCAGTGACCTTCCCTTTCAGTCTTTCCTCTCTTAACTTTCCTCTTTTCTTCCAAGAATCCAACTTCCTGTGCTGGGCCCTGTGTTATTTATCTATTGCTGTTTAACAAATCGCCCCCAAAAGTCATAGCAGCTTAAAACAATCGGTGTTCGCTATAGCGAGAAGTTTCGGGGCCAGGAATGCACATGTGGGCTGTCTGGGCAGGACTGCATCCAGGTGTGTGGTGACCCTGGTGTCCAGGTGATGCTGGGAATCACGGTCTTCTCAAGGTTTCCCCCTGGCTGGAGTCTCCGTGTCCATGACTCACGCAGGTACTGGCTAACCAGTGCCAAGTGTTGGCAGAGGCCCCAGTCCTCGCCATAAGAAACTCTCCACTCAGCTGCTCGAGTGTCCTCACAACATGGCGGCCGGCTTTCCCTGGAATGGTTGATTTACGAGTAAGGCAGCAACCTCAATGTCTCTGTGACCTAACTTCGGGAGGCATTCCAAATGTCCGATGGTTACAGAGTGGTACAGACAACACAGAGCGAGAATCGTAGGGGCCATCTGGGAGGCGCCACCAACCCTAAGAGCCAGCACCCTTCACCCTCACCGTGCTCCTGTCCTGGGTCCTCCAGATTGCCTCCTCAGCCAAAGCAAACCTTCAGGGCATCTACCCTCTCGGGTTCCTATTCACCGTGTGTAGCTTCACTGAGCCAATGAGTTAATTCCGTGAAAGTGTCAAGAGCATGCCAGGGGAAAGTATTCCTCTAGCTCACAATCCTTCATCAGGAACAAAAGAGCAAAGTTCTCGACCAAGCGCTAATCCTCCTGCAGGACCCGTGGGAACGCTACTGACAGATGACAGATGAGGGAAATGTCCTCGCACTGAGTCCTAGCCTCTCACCACTCAGCACGACTGCTTCCACAACGCCTACGTCCCCGCCTGTGGGGACACTGGGGACAATAGAGTCATTCCAGCCACGGGGTTCACTCCGGCTTTCTGACTATCGGCTGGGACAAACGGGACCAGGCCCTGATCCCTGCACACGCTGCGTCTCCTCAGAGCCTGGCCGAGAGTGCTCGGCCAGCAAATACTCGCTCGAGGAAGATCCAGACAGGCTTCATTCCTGACTGAATGCTAGAACTGACCAAGTGACCACTTGCTTTCTTTTCCTAAGTGTTTTTTCATTGATTTGGGAGAGGGGGAAGCATCGATAATGAGAGAATCATTGACCGGCTGCGTCCTGCACAGCCCCTACTGGGGATTGCATCTGCAACCTGGGCATGTGCCCTGACCGGGAATCAAACCGCGATCTCCTGGTTCATGGGCTGATGCTCAACCCACTGAGCTACAACAGCTGGGTCCCACCTGCTTTCTAGAAATTCAAGAGGCACAGCTTCAGTGAAGAAGAGCCGAGGAAAATCAAATGAAAAACTGTTCCCCACACTTTAACTCAACGCACCAAGCCACTGTGGAGGAGAAGGGGGAGAAGGAAGCTCTCTGGAATGTAGAAGCCAGACAGGGATGACTTCATCTGCCCTATGTCTTTGGGATTAAAAATAAAAGAGTTACAACCAGCGAGTATCAGAGACCAGCAATAATAATGCCACTTGCTGAGCCTCCAACCAGGCCCCGCGGTTCTCACACATTAGCCACAGGCCTCTTTCAACAGCCCTGCGGGGCAGCGAGCAGGCGCCGTGCTCCAGAAGGAAAACAGATCTCGGGCCAGATGGCTGTTTAAGGGGCTGGCTCCGACGCCCGGCTCCGACGCCGCAGAGCACCGGCTCTGCCCGAAGTTACGCTGACAGATGTGTGACTGCCGCTCCTCGAACTGCCGTCCCCGGGGCTGCCAGTGGGAATGAAGACGGACCCTTGCTCCCTGTCTTCTGCCTGGGCCCCCACACACGGGGTGGGACTGGCTCGGGCAATGCGGGCGGGCTGAGAGGCAGGCCTGCCAGACCCGGAGGTGCATCGCTGACCATGTGCCTTCTCGGGGAGGACAGACAAAAGCATGGCGAGGGTAAAGCTCCCCTCAGCAGTGCAGCTCGTAGGCTGACGTGTAAAATCGGACTGAGGGAGGACAGGGACCAGAAGAAGGTAATAGTCACACTGCTTGCAAAACAACACTTCACATTTACTTCTCCCTGCTGGCATAGAGACATGTGAGAGGTGACAGTCCTGTAGCAATAGTCATCTCTGCATATTAAGGAAATTACATAAAAGGAAATGATTCTCCACGTTCACATATGGCCACCAAGCACACAACCTCCAAAGGAAAAATCACCTGTAAAAATACAAATTCAGAGCTTCAAGAATGCTGGAAACATACTGTACTGAATTCTATCATCTGATCCATCAGTGTTCAACAACACTAAAATCCTTGAGAAAGGAGAAAGAAATGAAGACATTCTCCCTAAGAGGACTATTAATAAACTTAAAACTATTTAATCCTCCTTGGCAACTGTGGCTTTCTATTTCTTAACATTTCACATCAAACTTTGAAAGTGTTTCCCTTCTCTTCTTTGCATGTCATTAAGAACTTGTCTTAAAATTCAAGTTACCTAGAATTTTTCAAAATATACTTTTGTTGATTTCAGAGAGGAAGGGAGCAAGAGAGAGAAACATCAATGATGAGAGAGAATTGTGGATCGGCTGCTTCCTACACACCGCACACTGGAGCTCAAACCCATAATCGGGCATGTGTCCTGACTGGGAATCGGCCATGACCTCCTGGTTCACAGGTCGATGCTCAACCACTGAGCCACACCGGCCAGGCATAGGGCTTCCTTCCACAGAGCGAGGCCAACAGGAAGAGCCATGGACAGAGGGGAGACGTAGGTTGGCCCCACGTGGGTTGAAAGAGGAGGAGCCGCCCTGAGAAGAGACTGTCCACATCAGCACTGGCCCCCTGAGGCCCGTGGGTGCGGAGGAGCAGGGAGCGTGGACCAAAAGGTCCGTGGCTTTGGGGGCCAGTGGAGTGGTGTTGTGAGTGACCACTCGGTGACCACTGAGTGAGAATTAAAGGCAATGACACACACCTCTGCTGGGAGCCAGGAGAGGCCAGACAGAGGGAGACCCCAGCTGACAGCAAGTGCCATGGTCCAGGGGAGGGACAGCCTGAACGGGGAGGCGGCGATGGAATCAGAGGAATGGGCCGTGGAAGGTGGGGAAGGTAGCGACTGGCCCACACCAAGGCTTGCGCCACGGGGAGGCCGGGGCCAGGGCACAGGCCGGGCCCGCACAGGAGGGCATGCAGACCTCCCTCCTGGCCGCCGCCCAGGCCTTTCTGCTGACAACCCCTCTGCGCGCTGCCTCGCGGGGAGGGAGGGAGGGCCGGCCGGGCTGGCAAGTGTCGAACGTTCCCTGATCTCGCAGGTCAGGGTTTCAGGTCTGAATCTCATTTGTGTCCAAACCCATTTAAACTCTTTAAAAAGTGATTTCCTGTTAGGATAGAGAAAAATATACATATTTTTAAAATTATTCAAAGGGCCTAAATACTTCTTAAACATCAAACAACTCTTGAGAAATAATATTTTGATGATTTAAGTAAAATTAATCAAAGCCATATGGATTGAATTTCCTTTCCAATACACAGCGTGTTTAGAAAGCGGGGGGCGGGCTGCGGCAGGAGCGGGTTCTCTTTCATCCGCCCAAGATGGCCGGCTGCTCCCACGGCCCCGCCTGGCACCGGGGTCCGCCCCGCGTGCTGTGAGCGAATCTCGGAATTTCTCAGGCCATTTTGCTCTTGTGGTCAATGCCCCACAGCCCTGCTCCCACAGGACACTGTGTCGTGGACTATTCTGACTGGCCATCTGCCCAGTGAGGGGCCGCCGTGGGCACCGAGTGGGAGAGATACCACACATGGCCAGCAGTCCCCGTGGGCCATGACCTCTGATGGTGGGTTCCTATTTGGCAAGAGAAACTATTCTCCCTGCTGAACCTCACTCCCTCAGGAGCCACGGGGAAGCTGACCAATTTGTTAGCTGTGGCCCCCTCAGCACCCTACCTCCAATCTGCGCGTGCGCACGGGGGCACACACACACACACACACACACTCACACACACACACACTCACACACACACTCACACACTCACACACACACTCACATACACTCATACACTCACACTCAACACACACACACACACACTCACACACTCACACACACACTCACACACACACACACACACTCACACACACACTCACACACACACACTCACATACACTCATACACTCACACTCAACACACACACACACACACACATTCACACACACATGAGCAAAACCATGTGTCCTTTGTGTCTTTGTTGCCCAATATCCCTTTAGCACAAACTCATTTCTCATCTTAGACTTTGCACCTTCAAACCCCATACTTATCTTCCCACCCTCCTAACCAGCACCCTCGTCCCACATGGCGTTCCTTCAAAGCCCAGCTCCCTCCCTGACACACAGGTGGGAACCGCCATTCACTGCTGAGTCCGTTCCTTCACGGCAGAGGGTAGGACGCACCTTCGGGGTCACGTGGCTCGGCCTGGGACAGGGGGTGAGGAGGGTCCCTGGGGAGACAGCTGGCCGGCGGCCTGCCTCTTGCTCCCTCTCCGTCTCCCCGCACGCCGCCCTGCCCAGGGCACCTGCTCTCACAGTCACTGCCTCAGCCCTCAGTGGCTGTCCTCCCTGAGAGCACAGGCGCCTGCCCTGGCTGAGGGCCTGCCTCTGCCTCGCGTCCACAGCTTCTCCCCGCAGGCGCGGTGGGCCCAGGCCGTGTGGGTCCAGAGGGACCCCCATCCCGTCCTGCTGCTGGCCCCAGCGGACCCTCGCCGGCCTGTTCACACTGCAGTCCGGGGAACAATCCCAGGGGCACTTGCCAATGTCTGAGGGATTTCCGGTTCTCACAACGGCGGTGCCACCCGCACCTGTGGGAGGAGGCGTGGCACCGCGCCCACAGGAGCCCAGCCCAGCAGAGCAGAGGGCCTGGTTCGGGGGCCTGCTGCGGCCGCACACAGCATCTCCCACTCCTCCGGGCGGTGACAGCCACCCTCTCAGAACACACAGTCCACTCCGCCTGAGCGGCCAGGCACTGGGCCCCGCGGCCAGGCTGACACTGGCACACGGGCTGTGGCCGCTGGCGTGGCGCCGTGGTCAGCATCGACCCAGGAACCAGGAGGTCCCAGTTTGATTCCTGGTCGGGGCACGTGCCCAGGTTGTAGGCTCGATCCCCAATGGGGGGCATGCAAGAGGCAGCCGACCCAAGATGAATGAATCTCTCTCATCATGGATGTTTCTATCTCTCCCTCTCTCTTTCTCTCTGAAATTAACAAAAAATATATTTTTTAAAAAACAACAGACTGCGGTCCTGTGAAGCCCTGGCTAAGCCACGCCCATTCCGGGCAGGGAACCCTGGCCGGGGAGGGTGCCACAGCCCTGCTGCGGGGACAACAGCCCGGCCGGCGGGCGGGAAGCGTGGAAAGACGGTGCGGGTCGTCCGGAGCCGGCCAGGACACCCAGCGCCCGAGGAACGCTCGCGAGGAGCGGCCCTCCTGGGGCTGCGGGCTCCAGATTCGGGAGAGCCTCCTGCTGCCTTCGGGTCCCCCTCCGCCAGGGCCTCGGCCGGTGCTGGCCGTTCCTAGTGCAGCACATTCTTTCAATGTAAAGCAGGATGGCTGGTTCGTATTAAATCTTGGAAAGGCTCTTGGGTTTCAGGCTGATAGCAAAGCCGTAAGTGAGCAAATGGCGTCTCCATTTCTGGGAACTCGGAGCCGTGCTGAGGCAGCCCGGGGCCCACAGGGTGCTCTCTGAGCCGGAGAGTGTGAGGAAGGTGCCTGCCCAGCGGGAGGGTCTGGCTGGTGTGGGGACGCCCCCTCAAAGCCACCCCGGCCCCACGCACAGACGCCCAGACCAAGTCCAGAAGCTTAGAAGCCTCTGTAGCACGGACCCAACTGTCCTGTGGGGGACGCTGTTTCTGAGGGGCTCTCCCTCCTGGGGCCCCCGGATGCCTAGGGAGCAAGACTCGGCCTGGGCTTCACTGCCCTCAGCCTCCCCGAGACCGGGACACCCCTCTACCTGGAGCCCCACAACCAAGACCCCCCAAAGCCAGGACCCCTGAGACCACAACCCCCATGACCAGGACCCCAGTGACCAGGATTCCCGGGACCAGGACACCTCATCTGACCTGGTCTTGGGTTCCGTCCAAAGATGGCGGTCAGAGGTGCCTCTGTCTTTTCATATACTAATCTTCTTTCACCTCTGACACTTGTATTATAGAGAAAGGGCAAAGAGCAATATTAAAATATTTCCTCTAATTAATTCCTTTTTAATGTGCACGAATTTTGTGCACCGAGCCTCTAATGGTGATAAACTCTGGTCTACCCACATGAAGCCCCATGGCCACATGAACACCGACAAGAGGTGTCTTACTCAGTGGAAGGACGCCCGAGTGTTGTTAGGAAGCGAGTTACGGAGCAGTAACACAGGCGGGAGCCCATCGGGTTTGTTTGTTTCTCCTTTGGTTCTTTCTTGTTTTGGTTTGGTTTGGTTTGGTTTGGTTTGGTTTGGGGAGCTTCGGGGGTTGGGGTGTGGCTGTATGTTTGTGAAACAGACTTTATTGAACAGCGCCCAGGGCTGACACAGAGGAGGGCGCAAACCTAACCCTCTGAGGTGAGCTGTCCTCCTCTGGCTCGCAGCCCGCAGGCCGGCTCCTGCGCCTCCGCGGTGGCTCCCGCCTGCCCTCTCTGCGCTTCCTCTCCTCCATCTGTCCCCAGAGCGACAGCTCTGAGGCAAACCCTGCACAGTGGCTTCCTCTGGAAGGGATGGAAGCCGGCGGCAAGAGCTTTCCACCCCGTATTCTCCACTTCTCAAACGTCTGGGTGTTTGCGTCTAAGACAGAGGTAACCATGTGTTTCCTGAGCAGTAAAGGAGCACGGTGGAGTGTGAGTGATGGATGGGGATGGGGTTTTGCCATGGTTGGCTGTGCATGGTGGGAATTTACTTTCTTTTATGTCTTCCTGAATTGTTCAAATAAAATTGCTTTTAAAATATTGGAAAGACTCAGTTTCCCTAAATATCCCTTCACATCCATTCCAGCAACAGGGAGAGGGGACGGACAGCGGAGCTCCTGAGCCAGCCTTCAGCAGGCCAAGCCTCTTCCCAGCAGCCCACAGGAGAGCCCGAGGAGCAGACGGCAGAGAGTCACTGACATGGGGGGGCGGGGGGTCAGGTGGGACACGTGGGGGTGAATGAGAGCAGAATGAGTGGTGGTCAATGGCAAGGTGCAGCCATTGCAGCAGCCACCCGGGAACCGTATGGGGGGCCTGCCCCCGGTTCTCTGGGGCAAAGCGCAGACAGCCACCTGCTCCCTCCACAGGCTCCAGACAGACGCGGTGTCTCCTCATAGAAAACACAACACGGACTGATTGCTGTGGTGGAACCCCACCCTAGGACCCTCTCCTTCCACGCCCACCTGCTGTCCAGCCCTCCTTCCATGCCCACCTGCTGTCCAGCCCTCCTTCCATGCCCACCTGCTGTCCAGCCCTTCTCCTTCCATGCCCACCTGCTGTCCAGCCCTCCTTCCATGCCCACCTGCTGTCCAGCCCTCCTTCCACGCCCACCTGCTGTCCAGCCCTTCTCCTTCCATGCCCACCTGCTGTCCAACCCTTCTCCTTCCATGCCCACCTGCTGTCCAGCCCTCCTTCCATGCCCACCTGCTGTCCAGCCCTTCTCCTTCCATGCCCACCTGCTGTCCAACCCTTCTCCTTCCATGCCCACCTGCTGTCCAGCCCTCCTTCCATGCCCACCTGCTGTCCAGCCCTTCTCCTTCCTTGCCCACCTGCTGTCCAGCCCTTCTCCTTCCATGCCCACCTGCTGTCCAGCCCTCCTTCCATGCCCACCTGCTGTCCAACCCTTCTCCTTCCATGCCCACATGCTGTCCAGCCCTCCTTCCATGCCCACCTGCTGTCCAGCCCTCCTTCCATGCCCACCTGCTGTCCAGCCCTTCTCCTTCCATGCCCACATGCTGTCCAGCCCTCCTTCCATGCCCACCTGCTGTCCAGCCCTCCTTCCATGCCCACCTGCTGTCCACCGGCCCCCAGAAACCAGAGCCTTTGCCCGAACTCTTCTGGCGGCCAGACCAGACGTGACCAGACGTGGCCTGAATGCACTCGGTGGTAAAATCTGACCTGAGCTTCCACAGGCCGCTTGTGCTCTCCACTTACCCCTCCCGAGCACCAGACACTTCTCATTGGAAAGCCCTGATGGCCCTGGCTGGTGTGCTCAGTGGATAGAGTGTTGGCCTGCGGTCTGAAGGGTCCCGGGTTCATTCTGGTTAAGGGCACATGCCCAGGTTGCCGGCTCCATCCACAGTAGGCGATGTGCATGAAGCAGCCGATCAATGCTTTTCTCTCATCATATATATATATATATATATATCCCTCTCCCTTCTCTTTAAAATCAACGACAATGACTTTAAAAAGCTCTGATGGATAGCGGGTGCTTGTCCAGACCCAGAGGGGGGTGTCACATGACATAGTGCAAACACCCTACTGCCTCCCTAAATTTCCTACGTGTAAAATCGAAAATACAAAGTATCTAAATCTGCAAGTGCTAATGCTGCCGGGGTCCTGGGTCTGTGGCTAAGAGTCAGGCAGATCACCGAGGGCAGAGCACAACGGGCATTCCATTTCTAACCATGAACATCCAGGTGAAAGCTGTAGTCACCCAAGATCCAACAGTGCCACAGGCACCTGTAACACGACGCTCAAGCCATGGGGTCAGCCATCCAATGAGTGCATGTGTGTGCATGGGTGCGTGCACATGCATACACAGCATGTGTGTTCGCTTCTGTGAAGCAGGAGGCAGGCACAGACGAGAGGCCTCCTGCTCCAAAGCCGTGACCTGCACGATGCCTCACCCCGCTCACCCCTCGCCCGCCTGGCGGCTCTTCCTCACAAGGACCCTGTGACCGGGGGCCACAGAGCCACGTGAAGAGGCTCCGCAATGCTTCCCTTCACAGCCAAGCACCAGTGAGCGCTTTTTAAATATATTTTTATTGATCTCAGGAAGGAAGAGAGTGAGAGAGAAACATCCATGATGAGAGAATCATGGACCTGCTGCCTCCTGCACGCCCCTCTCCACTGGGGATGGAGTCCACAACCTGGGCATGTGCCCCGACTGGGAATCTAACCACGGTCTCCTGGTTCATAAGTCGATGCTCCACCACTGAGCAACACTGGCCAGGCAAGAACGAACACTTTCCACTAGCATGGCGCCAAGGGGAAAAACAAACCTCTCATGCTCAAGGCCCCTCCTGACATGGAAAATCTATGATCCCCCCATTCCTCGCTCTTCCGATAGGTGCGTGGCCCCCGGCCAGGAACAAGTCAGGGCAGAAATATTGTCAAAATGTTTTTATTTTATCTCAGGTGCACTAAAAACAGATCCGCTCAAAATGCAGCCTCCTCCCCCCCTAAAGCAGCCCTTCAATTCATTTAAAACAAAGACTTTTATTTGGCGTTCATTCACTCATTCATTCATTCATTCATTCCGAGTATCAGCCGAGCCCTGAGCAATGCCGAGTGAGGGGCGCCGAGCCCACGTGGAAAGCCCACGTATTACTTTTGACCCCGCCAATGAGCTGCTGGTGGCCTCGTGTGGCCCGGAAGCCTTGCTGATACCAAAAGTCAGTTGCCTGACACATATTTCACATGATACATGTACTACGTACAGTATTCTTACTAGGAAGGGCGCTAGAGAGAAGAAATGTGATGCTGAAGAAAGCCATCAGGAAGAGAAGATACAGTGACAGTATTAACGGACAAGATCTGCATGTGATGGACTCGGCCAGTGGAAACCATGCTCCTCACGGTCACTGGACTGGACTTCCTGAGTGGCCACCAGCCTCGGTGGACAGGACCAAGTCCTCCTCGTTCAGGAGGAGGGTGGAGAGCCGAGAAAATCACCCCATTTCGCAGATGACAGAAACACGACTGAGGGCGAGTCTGTGCGTCAACAATAAAAGGAGAACTTGCCCCCAAGTTCATCATTTCTGGCCTCTACCTGCCAACCACATGGCCCACAAGGCCAAGGCCAAGGCCACCTCAGTGACGGGGCCTGGGGCCTGGGGGCAGGAGGGCAGCCAGCAGGAGAGGACAGAGCCAGGGACACATCCGAGCCCCCAAAGGAGAATGACCCACAAAGGCCCAGAGACGCCAAGAGGAGGTTCGGGAAGACAAGCCCAGCAGAATCCAATCGCGCTCCGCGTAGGTCTCTTCCTGCGGGAGGTGGCGGGGGGTGTCCATAGGGGGTACCCTCGTTCGCGGCGGGGGTGCTCAGGGCCACCTACAGTGAGACACGGGCGGGACCCCGAGGGCAGCGTGCTGACTGCACCGGCCTCGCTCCTGCCGGCGCCTCGGACACGGGGTGAGGCTCTGGGCTCAGAGAGCCATCTCCACAGCCTCAGTTTCCCACAAACAGACGGAGGCAGGCGGGGTCAGCAGAGGCCACAGACACGTTGTGTGAGGCTGATGGTGGGATGTTAGAGGGCCGGTGGGAGCCAGTGGTGCTGCATTCTGTGGGCTTTGGCTCCCAAGGGGCTGAGACTGGCCAAAAACGCTGGTAAACAAAATACCAGCTGTAAACTCCTCTGCAGGAACGCCTGGAACCGCGCACCTGGGTCTGGGCTCCCGCCATCACAAACAGCGTGCGTGGGCTTCCTGGCCCAGCGGCGAGAACACCGTGGGAGAGAGGAGAGCCAGCGGCTCGGGGGCCCGATAAGGGACGTGTTTTGCCTCTTATCTCCTAGCTCCGACTCGGCCCCGATGGAGAGTGACAACAAATGGCCTCCTCGCCGGGGCCCCGGCTGGGCCCTTCCCCTCCGGCCTGGGAAACGTGCACCCTCCCCAGCCAGAGGCCCCGTGAGAGGCCCTCGGAGCTAAGTCCGCCGGGTCTGCCACACACTCCACGGCCGTGAGAGCAAAGAGAAAAGCAGGGGGCACGGAGCCCCCATCTGACCGGGTGCTTAGGAACCGGCAGGAGGCTGTTCCTTTATGTTATCCAGGTCAGAGCGGAAGGAAGAGGGAGATGGAACATCAGTGATGAGAGAGAATCATGGGTCTGCTGCCTCCTTCGGGCCCCCACTGGGGATGGAGCCCGAAACCCGGCCACGTGCCCTTGACAGGAATTGAACCTGGGGGTGCCCTTCAGTCCGCAGGCCGACACTCTATCTAGGGCGGCACAGGGGTCCTGAGTGAAGCTTCGGGGTCGGAAGGGGGACTGTGGGAGGTCCGTGAAGTCAGGAGATGGTCAGTGACGAGATAACAACCTGGCCGGCAAGACCTCAGGGCTCCCGGGCAGAAGGGGGTGTGACAGCTGAAGGGAAGTGAACGAACACCTAGCACAGAGGTGCATCAGGCTCTGCTCCACCCGTCCAATAACTCGAGTCATCTTTCCGCGGGCAGGGGCCCATCTTCCGTTTGTAAAATACACACCTGTCCCTGGCTGCTGTGCTCAATGGTTACAGCATCAAGGGCACTTACCAGGTTTGCAAATCTGATCCCCTCCCCCCCATACTGAGACACATGTCTCTGTCACAGCGATATTTCTCTCTCCTCCCTCTATTCCCCCCGCCTCCTCTCCTCCACGCTCTCTAAAAGATAATAATAAAAATAAAAATTATGCCAAAACCGGTTTGGCTCAGTGGATAGAGCGTCGGTCTGTGGACTGAAAGGTCCCAGGTTCAATTCCGGTCAAAGGTATGTACCTTGGTTGCGGGCACATCCCCAGTAGGGAGTGTGCAGGAGGCAGCTGTTCTCTCTCATCGATGTTTCTAGCTCTCTAGCTCTCTCCCTTCTTCTCTGTAAAAAAAAATAATAATAATAAATAAATAAATAAATAAAATATATATTTTAAAAAGTAATAAAAATAAATAAATAAACAAATAAATAAAAATCAATGGAAAAAATACCCTCACTCCCTGGTAAGTATATAAAAAACAAAGCACGGCCCCTGTGAAGCTGATTCAGAACACACAGTGACACAGGAACACTTCGCCTGCATGTCTGCAGACACCTCCTCTTCCCTAAACCCGTCCTCACGGCCAGCTTCTGAGCTACACCGTGCTTCCGGGCAAGGCTCCGCCTCAGCGCCACTGCCGCCGCATCCGGAGCGTTCCTGGGGCTGGCTGTGCCCTACTGAGCAGCACGCCAGCCTCTGCCAACCGGAGACCAGGAGCAGCGCCCACCGATGCCCCAGCTGTGAGGCCCAAACGTCCTCAGATGCTGCGGAATGTTCCGTGGGGCCACACTGTCCTGGGCACAGATTGTGCCCTCAGACAAGGACCAATGGGCAGTGCAGGGACCTGGGCGCGGAGCTGGAGCCCCGGGGTGGCTCTGATTCACTCCCTGGCGGTGTGGCTCTGGGCAGGGGACTGACACCGAGCCTCACGCCTTTGGAGGCCCCACGCCTGCCCACTGGGGAACTGGGAGGGTTAAACCGGACCTTGCCTGGCACCTGGTGGGTGTTCAATGTCCAGTTGCCCTCCTCCTGGCTTCCTACGGCCCTTTCAATAGAGACCTTCCAGATCCCAACACACGCCTGCTCTCAGCCCGCTCCCTCTCTGCAGACACGGAGTGAGCCTGGGGGCTTGGGAGCCGGCCTTTGCTGGGCACTCACTGGCCGGGTGGGCATGGGCACGCCATTTGACCTCTTTCGGGTTCTCCGCTGCTAAGTGGGTAGCAGCATCTGTGCCCTGCACAGCTGCACCAGGTGCTGCCGCCCCTGCTCGGCGGCCGGCCTGGCCCCTGCTGCCGTGAGTCACGGAGAAGGTGGACGGCGGCTCTTTACGCAGCGCGCTCACTCTGATTGAAGTGCTTCTCAGACATGTCTGTGCACTAAGACATCTTGTGAAGATGTCCGAACAAAGCACCGAGGCTGGAGGCACCGCCCCCAGAGTCTGATTTCATGGGTCCCGTGTGGGATGCAAGCGGCTCGCACTTTTTAAACTTCTCAGGTGATGCTGACGTGCGGCCAGGGTTGAGCCTCACAGTCCTGGACGCAGACTCTCCAGGCTCGTTAAACGCACCTGCTTGCCACCCTAACTCATGACTAACTCCTCCCGCCCCCACGCTTTACACAAATCACTGCCCCCATCTGCACGGCTTCCCCAGATTTCCCAGCCAATCCCTGGCTTCTCCCTCTGCCCAGACCAACTCCCTTTCTCAAGACTTCCCATTTGTCTCTTGAACGGGACTTGCTCACCCATGAACACGTTTAGCACATGCACAACACAGGATGCTTAGAAAATAAAATTTATGTGCCAACAAACATAAGTATTTCCGATATTGTATCCAGAGGGGAGATTCCGGATAAATGCCAAGAAGGCATTGCTCATCAGAACGCCCGTTGGGCCTCTTCTTGCCCACTGGCGGTCAGACTGTCTGCGCGTCACAGCGGAGAGCACGTGGCCAGAGGCTCAGACGCTCGGCAGTTGGTCTTCATTAGCACACCTTGCTCGCCAGCCTTGACTCAGAGGACCAGAGCTCCCTAAAGCAGCGGTCACCAACCTTTCGGACCTCGAGGGCTAACAGTGGTCCGAGGACCACCGCTTGGCGACTGCTGCTCTAAGTATCAAAGGCCCAGTTACAGGACGATGTGTTACGCGGGGGACATTGAAAACTACCCGACAAGCCCTGGCTGCTGTGGCTGAGCTGGCTGAGACGGTCCCGAGCATCAGAAGTCACTGGTTCCATTCCAGTCGGAGCACCTGCCCGGGTCCTGGACTGGAATCCAGTAGGGGGCGTGCAAGACGTCGCTGATAGATGTTTCTCTCTCACACAGATGTTTCTCTCTCCCTTTCCCTCCCTCTAAAGTCAATAAAAAACACGTTAAAAAAGAACGCTACCACAAGATCTGAGCACACTCTTTAACAGCAGAATGGCTGGAATACGAGTGTGGTCTCCACCTGGTGACTTGGATAGGACACTCATTTGAATAAAAAGCTACGATATCTTTGTTTTGAAAAAAAGTTGTCATTATCAATCTAAGCATCTTATTGCTTTAAGTTTTGTTGCTGTTACTGGCCTGAAAGCTGTCTGCCTACAGTGGCGGCTCTCAGCAAGGGCCGTGAGCAATGTCCGCAGACATTTCTATTGTCACAATGCAGGGGGTGCGGGGAGAGGGGCAGGTCAGTAGTGCCATGGCTGAAAACACTGTATGAAATGTGTTCATGGATGTGGCATATTTTCTTATATATTTTGACCAGCTTGTTCTCTCCTCAGAAGAAATGTCTTCATTATACCGCTCAGTGCAGAGCTTTATAGTGAAGGCTACGGGGGAAATGCTGTGAGACGGGCCAGGACCTTTGTCTGGTGCCTGGAAATCGCCATGAATCAGAAGTCACTGCCCTCAGAAGGTGTGCTGGACAAGAGCATAATGCTGTCACTGTGAGTGTGGACCGCGTCAGCCTGCCTGGGTGTAGATCTCAGCTCTGGTTTTTACCAGTTCTGTGACGTTAGGCAATTTACTCAACCTCCCTACGCCCTAAGATGGGAGTAATGCTGTTTCTTAACTCTGATTATTATTGTTTTAATCCTCAGCCACAGACATGCTTAGAGAGAGGAAAGGAGAAGAGGAGGGAGGGAGGGAAGGAAGGAAGAGAGAGAGAGAGAGAGACATCAAGTTGAGAAACACAATCAGTTGCCTTTTGTACATGCTATAATGGGTATGTGCCCTGACAAGGAATCAAACCAGCACCCTTTCTGTACACAGGAC
Source organism: Pipistrellus kuhlii (assembly GCF_014108245.1). Classification (NCBI taxonomy): domain Eukaryota; kingdom Metazoa; phylum Chordata; class Mammalia; order Chiroptera; family Vespertilionidae; genus Pipistrellus; species Pipistrellus kuhlii. The sequence continues at coordinate 1,341,300 of NW_023425540.1, read as the reverse complement.
AATGCTCAACCAACACTGCCATTTGGCTGTGCTCCCTTATTATTTGTGTGGAAGTAAAATAAATTGAAAAGTGTGTATTGCCTGTCATGTAAGAAGTGCTCAATAACTGATAGTTGCCATCATCATCATCATGTCATCGTTATTTTAAGTAAACATCATTGCAAAGACTAGCATGCTCCTCGTTTGCAGAGAGTGCAAAGTCAGGTACGCTCATGATTTGGGCATTGACAGGGGACTTTAGCGGTAGCCCTCAACCTCGGCTGGGCACCGGATCACCCATACTGCAGACCCACTGAGTCAGAACACCTGGGGCTAGGACCCCATGTCAGGACTTTCTTAAGCACGCCATGCTGCCCGATGTGCAGCTAAGGTTTAGGATCCCTACATTAAAATCATGGACAAAGGCTCTCTCTCGGTGGGATGATAACAGGAGAGTAGATTTTAGAAAAGAAAGTGAAGGCTGTGAAAGAAAGAAGGGTCGGGTGGGAAAGAATATTTGAGGAAATGAACACATTCAGATGCATAGAGAGCAGAGAGGTAAGTTTGCCAACAGTTCCTGCCTTTTCCAGTCAAATATACCCGAAACCAGGGGAGTGGCAAGGGAAAGCATGAGACAGCCCCCGGGACAGTGACTGTAACGCACCATGAGGGACGCTGAGTGAGAAGGAAGAGCTCTGAGGGCTGTTGGGAGGTCAGAGCACCACAGAGAGGGCCACCCTGGAGAGGTGTCCCCCACGCGGGGCGACCAGATCTCCCCAATGAACACGCCTCCCTGGACGGTTCAGTAAGGAGTTCTGAGTAACCAATGAAAAGCTACTTGTGGCTGATATTTATTTAATGTTTCATTTCTCAGAGATAAGAAACTTATGTCCACATCCCAGAAAGCACAGCAGACCAACCACCCAACCTTAAACACTGGTCTGCCCACTGCACCCTCGGCTCGTGGCACAGTGCCCACCGTGTGCAGTGTGACCCCGAGGGACCACCCACCGGCGCAGCAGCAGACACACCACCGAGGGCCACGGACGACCAAGTGAGTCCGCTGCTGAGACTCACTCCCAGAGCCATTTACAGCGGGTCACTGTTTTCAAAAGACTGACTAGCATTCCCCGTTTAGTGGATTAACACCCAGACCCACCAACAGAGCCTCTAGCCTTTGGGTCTGGGTGTCGGTCTCTGGAAGCCCGGGTTTGGTTTTATTCTTTCACTTGCCTTCCGCTGCAACTCAAACTAAAAGCACGAGCACCTTTCCTCGGTAAGCAGGACAGTCCCCTGTTCGGTATGACTGGAGGAGTGCTCGCCTCTGCCCGTCCGAAGGCCACTCCACAGATCAGAATGCAGCCCTGGAAGAGACAACGCCCACACTCCCGGAACCAGGCCCACATCCATGTGCCTTCTATGGGGGACCCGGTAACGAAGCAGGACCACCCTCTGCAAACCAGGGCGGGGCGGGAACAGCTGTGGCGGGCGGGACCACAAGGCGCTGGGGACGTTCTCCATGCCCTGGGGTCACCAGCAGAGCGACACCTGTGCAGAACAGGTTGCCTCTGATCCCCTGGAAAGCCCTTCGTGTGATGTAGGCCAAACTGTGTTTGTTGTTCTTAAGCCAGTTCCCGGCCTCGGAATTTAGACAATCATTCAGCCGCTCCATGTCGTGCCTCTGAAAATGCAGCCCGAGAATTCCCGGGCATATGTCACTGCGTCAGTTCGTTCAGGCCTCACCCAGCCCCTCTCTGTGCGGCTCCCGGGGTAAGAGAACGTTCACAGGGATGAGAAAGGAACCGGTGAAGGGAAATTTGCCACAGCTCCGAGGGCATGGGGGGCGGGGGGAGATGGGGCAGGAGGCGGTGGCTCCGCTCCTGCAGGGCCCACTCCCCACGCGCAAGGCTCTCTCCCAGCCCCGGAGGAAATGGCGCTCCCAAGCCGGCGATCGCTTACACCGAACACTGCTGCGGTTTCTGCTTCAAAGGAGTCAGCAGAATGTCATTCTTGGCCAGTCCTGAAAACGTGATGAAGACAACGCTTCAGAGGTCCGCGCGAGGGACAGGAAATGTCAGAATCCAATGTTCAGGCTCCATTATTCATCTCCTGAGCAAATGCCGAAGATGGGCTTGTCTGTGAAAGTCGAGAAGCACCGTGTTCAGCAATTATGCGAACCCTGAAGACTTGGCTCCCGGACCATGTCTGTTGGTCTTGGAATGCTCTCCGGATCCAAGTAGCTGACAGAGTTTTTATTATTATTATTAATAACACGGGGCCTTAAGGAAGGTATGCACTCGGAGTGAGTGAAGAGACCCTGGCTCCACTCCACGTTCCCCATCTCTCTGTGGACCGATGGTGGCTGATGTTCTACTTACACTGTGCTCTCGTGTCTTCTCTGCTCATAAAAATGCATTATTCAATTCGGGATGAATTCAAAGTCAGGATGTGGGGGCCTTTAGGAAGCCTTACAAAAATATTTGCGAGGAGGAGAAGCAGTTAAACTCTCAGCAGGTACTAACTGCTCTCCTGTTTCGTCTGCCTCAGGGACCATGCCCACGGGACAGCTCGCTGGTGGGCATCTACATGAACAGCCAGACACATGGCATCTACAGAGACTCACCACGGGGGCCCTGGCTCGTGTCCTCACTGTGCAGCACAGCCAAGCAGACGGAAAACCTGTGCAGGGCGCCCTGCCCTCCGGCGCTCCCATGTTGAATCAGTGAGCACTGACGTGGCTGGCACTCCGAGTGCTGAGACGGAATGCGCACTGTGCGCTCACACTGTGCGCTCACATGTGCTGGGCACTGCGGGGCCACCTAGAGGAGGAGGAGTATGCAGGGGAGTCGGGGAGACAGGAGGGACTCGGGCCAGGAGACCCACGGGCGCCCGGGGACTGCTCGCTCGGCCTGGAAGGACGGGGAGGTCTGGGTGGAAGGACGGTGTTAGGCAGGAGGCGAAGGTCAGCAAAGACTCGAAGGCAGAAATGAGGAGGGCATGTCACACGGGACTGCCAGGGGATGCCCTGCCCCTTCCCTTTTGGGCTTGTCAGACCCATCTGATGGGACAAGGTGAGAATTATGTGAAAGAATCCTGCTTCATCTGCATGGACTTCCTAGACACAGACAGGAAGCCTTTGAATGAGGATCAGTGAGAGCTTTGTGGGTGGGAATGTCTGAGTCCGGGAAAACAGAAGGAGTCAGAGCTGCCGTGGGGACACGCAGTCCTGGGGGAGCAAGGTCCCCTGGAAGACGTGACTCCTCCTGTCACTCATCCTGGTGACCACACACACACCATCACACACATCACACACACACCCATCACACACACACACCCATCACACACACACCCATCACACACTCATCACACCCACACCCTTCACACATACACACCCATCATGCACACACAGCTATTACACACCCATCACACACACACCTATTCCACACCCATCACACCCACACCCTTCACACACACACACACACATACACACACCCATCACACACACCTATCACACACACACACACACACCTGGCTGCCAATAAGAGGAACTGTGAGAATCTGACACTCCAGGTCTGTGGTCAGCAAACCACGGCTCGAGAGCCACATGCCGCTCTTTGGTCCGTTGAGTGTGGCTCTTCCACAGAATACCACGGCCTGGGCGAGTCTATTTGGAAGAAGTGGTGTTAGAAGAAGTTTAAAAAACTTGGCTCTCAAAAGAAATTTCCATCGTTGTCCTGTTGATGTTTGGCTCTTCGGACTAATAATTTGCTCCGGGTGATGTCCAAATTTCCCAGTCTCCTCTCTGCCTCCACGTGCTGCCATCCACAAGCCACCGGGGGTCCACACTGAGCCACCTCTTTGGCTTCCACCAGCGATCCACTCACACTCACGCGTTCCTGACTCGGTCACGTTATCACAGACGTGGACGTGGTGAAGAGGACTGCAGTGTGGAGCACGTGACCTCTGTCACGCGATGGCTCCACGGCACGTCTCCGCCCCCCTCCAAAGGGAAGCTGTGCTTGTCTAGCTCCAAAGAGTCCCTCCATGTCCTGAGGACCTCACCTGCACCCCGAGCCGTTCCCCAGGCAGGCAGGCGGCGCCCCAGGTCCATTCCAGGGAATGCGGTCTTCCCCTCCACTGCGATGGCTCCCGAGGAGGGTGGGAAGGGGACGGTGCCTCTGTCCCAGCGTTTACCAAAGTCTCCCAGAGGGGAAAGGCGAGATGACAAAGCTCACTGATCATTTGGCACTGGGTTCCCTCACACCACTCACCCCTTCTCTCCACAGCCCTAACTTGGCCCCCATCTCTGTGGCCTTCGGGAATTCCTGTCTCAGAAGAGCCTTCTGGAATCCTCTCCTGGAGTGGCCGCTCCGTGTATTTGAGGGGTCCCTCCCACTCCCCACGTGCAGGTCTCCCAGGCCCCTGGAGAGGCGCCGGCGAGTGCTGAGCGTTAGGGATGCAGTCAGCTGCCTGGCTTCGGGGAGCCCCAAGAAGGGCTGAAACTCCCAGCCTAAACCTCGTGCCCCGTTCCCTGCACCTCCGAGGCAGAGACCACCTGGAAGAGATGCTGTTCGCGGGCACCCTGCCTGTGCAGCCCCCTCGGGCCTCAGCCGCACACCCAAGAAACGCTGGGTGTTTATATGAGCGAGCTTGCTCGCCATGCTGGGCTGGCTTCTTTCCCATTTCCTGGCCTTAATTTCTGGAAAAGCAATGATTTTTCCTGCCGGTCGGAGTCTGCCACAGAAACGTCTCTTCTCTCCTCTCACAGATGCACATGGCCTACCAGCAAGCCCTCGGCGGGCCCCCCTGCCTCGCGTGTGGCGTTACCACCCAGCGCGTTTCACCAGCGCACACCTGGCTTCCTGCTGACGGGGCCAACAGCAGACAGTGCGTTTCCCAAAAGCTCCACTGGCGGCCTCAGCAGTTCCCCGACTTTACTCTCAATTTAAACGGGATTTTCAAAATCATCAAGACTCCTAGTCAGTCCAACACGTCCCCGGTGTCCCCGCACGATGCACCCCCAGTCTGGAGACCAACCCGCGGCTGGACTCCTGGTTCAGCTCCACGTCTTCATGTAAACGATCCCGGACAGGACGCCAGAATGGAACACAGATGTCAGCCAGGGAGCTCGGCGTTTGTTTAAATGTGGCCAGACCCAAACCTGCAGGACCGGGGCAGCGTCCTCCATGGGCTCCCGCCGCCCTGCTCCCCACACCAGTCCCGGCAGCACGCCCAGCCTGGTCCTGGTTTCTGCAAAACTCTACCGACACCCCCACAGCCTTTCTAGCTCAGGGTCTTTGGGAGGATTCTGGGCCAGTTTCATGGGAAGGATCACACCCCATTGTTCTCCATCTTTCGCTCTCCTCTCTCCTCTGAAATCTGTTAAGCTGACCCATGTGACGATGCTAATAATCAAGCGTTTCTCTCCTGGGAAGGTAATGATGCCATCTGATTCTGCCAAACCTAAATAACCAGGCAGTTCGTAGGCGATTGCTCAGTCAGAGGAGGACAGTGGGGAAGCGAGGCTTTCACACAGGGCTCCTTTACTTTTGCCTGGCAGTTTTAAGGTAATGAAAATACAAGCAGAGATTCACATTACCACTAAAATAGGACAAAATGCACTGTTTGCCCTGATTTCTCTGCATCTTCAGTATCTTTTGCATATATTCAAGCATAAACTTTGTATTAAATGAATATGCATACTTTCACTGTGAGATCTAATGGACTACGTGGCAGCCATTGGTAACCGAGGCGGGTCATCTCATCTTCTTTTTAATTCTGAGCCCTGTGTCCAACAGCATGGCCCAGGTCTGCGGGGAGGAGGGTGACAGGACCTCACCATCGCCACGGGGCCAAGGTCAGGGAATGAAAGGACCTCGAGTCCTGTGTCGGATCTTTTCCCTTTTTGCCCGAAAATGCACATGGGGCCTGGTGGGAAATGCTGAGCTTAGGTGCTGGACACTAGGGGACGGGGCCTGCATCCATCGGGAGGAAACAGCTCTTATCAGAGGAGATGCTGCGGGGAAGCGGGAGGGGACACAGTCCCAGCAGCGCCAGCGAGGAGAGCAGGGTTTACTGTGACCAGACTCAGGCCGCTGGAGGATGTCTGTCCCGCACGCAGCTCTCCTTGCTCCAAGAAATGACAAATTGAGGTTTAACAAACACAACAACTTGGGGCCTTTGCTGATTTCTTCTTAAAAGGACAAGCGAGCACAGAAACGCCCCGCTGGGAGCACAGGGCCCGCGAGTGGGTCCGAGGAGAGCTGTCGGTGCCCAACTGGCCCACCACGATCAAACCCCAGCAAAGCTCTTCCAGCTGCAGCCTTCACGGCTCCAGGTTTTGTTTCAGAAAGTGCGGCCGGGCCCCAGCGTCCGATCTGACTCCTTCCCCGCTGCACCGCCACGGGGCTGCTCTCACCGCCACGGAAACGCCCGGCGGCGTGGCTTTTCCCACGACCATGGCGACACCGGCCCGCATTCATTCATCATCTGCTTTCCACCTATGGCGGCACGCCGCGTCCCCGTGTTTTCAGAGGGCTTGGGACAACGCGGAGAAGAAAGTTTACGATGTCTGCTCCTCCTTTCTGCCCCCATGACGCAAGGCTGGCTTTCACATGTTTCACTTCAGGTCCCGCTCTCTAAGACGTTAACAATATGGAAAGATACGTGATATGCTGGAGGACATGTGAAGTTTCCCCAGGTTGTTCAAAGCATGTCCCAGCACAGTATTGCACACGACACCTGCTGCTGTCAGGGGTGGGTCTGGGTCCCGTTGCCCTTTTATGGGCCAGAACCCGCGGCGCAGTAAAGCACCCGAGGAGCAGCGTTAACTATCGAAGCAGGAAGGTGAGTGTGCCCTTCGTCTCGCCTACTTCAATAAGAGTGATTCGCTTCTGTGAAAACATTTATTTCCCCTCGGACTGTATGGGGAGGGAGAGGGAAGAGTGTTTAACACATTCCAGATGACCTATGGAAGAAGGATTATGAAAATCAATTTAACTACCGTGTCCCTGACTTTGTTTTGTTCTATTATCAACCATACGGCACAGAACTTTGTAACTAAAGCAACGTTTAACCTACTTTATTATCCGAAGACTGGTGTTGTGTTATATACGTTAATTTTTAAATATTTTATGAAAGTGGGCATTCCTTTCTCACAACAAAGAAATACAGAACTGAATCGATTTTAGTAACAAAATATCTAGTCTGATTAAAAGAAACAAGCAACTAAATTCAATGACATCGTATTGTCTGCAAACGTCTGCCATCATGAGTTCCATGTTGGTAATAATTTGTTCACTATCCCTAGAAAAAGCAAAGCTGGAAATGGTCGCATTGAGAAGTACTTACTCCCTCTTTAGCTCTGACCTTCAGAGAGGAAAGAGCAGAGGGGAAGGGGGAATGGAAGCACGTGCTTCCAGCTGCAGAGCCTGTGTTACAGGCAGGCATCCAGCCTGGCTCCCACCCAGGAGGGGCCGGGACCCATGGGCACCCACACTAAAGGCGGGCCCGTTATAGCACCGTCCCCACACCTGCCAGGGCTGCGCTTCCATCCCTGGTGTGGGCACATGCAAGAGCCAACCAATGAATGTAGAGATGAGTGCAACAAGTCAATGTTTCTCTCTCACCCTTCCTCTCTCTCTAAAACTAATCAATAAATTAAAAAAAAAAACAAACTAAAATAATTGCTTGCTTCTTTCCATTGCTGAAACATTACTGTGTGACGTACGGATAGGAAAAGTATATTCAGTCTCTAAGAAGCTCACGCAGCACTGTTAGAGCATAAGAATCCTTCATTGCAATTGCTGTCACCATTTGTGATTATTTTGATTGCCCAGCAAGCTGCTGACAGAGAGGTAGCAAGTCCTTTTAAGTGAGTGTCTCAGGGGCATTGGCCAACATTTTTCTTCCTAGTAAATCTCCATACAGTCGAATACATGCTGATTTTACAAGCGCTTATTAGTATGTAAGTTTCCGTAATGGGAGATTAACGTAAGGTTCCGCAATGGGATAAGCGGGGCGCACCATGTTAAGTCTCCGAGCTGTTTGTCGCTGGAAATGCCAGCCTGTGAGTGCACACGGGACCCTCCGGGCCCCAGGCTGGGCCCAGCACTGACCCGAGAACTCCCACTCCGTCCCCGCCCGCGTCCCCTCCGAGTGAAAGGAACTGGGGCTGAGGCACCGGAGACAGGGGCACGGAGAGCCCGCCCTATAGGGATGAGAAGGATGAGAAGCCGCTGCCTCCAGACCACAGCTTAGTCACCTGCGATTCACAATTCACCTGCGCCCCGGGCTGTGCGGTCTGAGGGCTCCAGCCGGGGCCTGGACCGAGCCGTGCAGCGGTGCATGGAGGGCGGGCGATGGAGGTTCACGCTCCCACAAGGTCTTTAGGACCCTGGCGTGGTGCATGCTGGGGTCAGGCGGAAACGGACGTTACTCTGGTAGTCGTTCCTGAATTTCACTTTGGCTGTCGATGGGCAGCAAAGGGGTCCGTGGCCCTTTCCATCCGCAGCCTTCCAGACATTCGCAGAAACCGTCTGGGACGCTCCCAGGGGCCGAGCGAGGCTGTGGCCAGGAAGACGCCTTGATGAGCTCACGCCTCGGCCTTATCGGCACCTGGGAGCAGTGCAGTCACCCGAGAAGCGAGTGTCCGGCCACGTCCAGCCCTGCTCCTCTGGCCTGGGGCCCCTCTGACCCAGCAATCCTAGCAGACGCAGCCTCTGGGCAGACGCCTCGGGGCCACCGCCCGCTTTGTAAGAATTCTCCCAGGAGCGAAAGCCTCCGTCTCTGCTTGGCCTACATTTTCCAGAAAATGAGGCCACTGATGTGTTTAGACCTCCTTTTCCCTGACACCCCGATCCTCCTCCAAATCCCGGTCAGTCCTGATCACTGGAACCTGTCACCAACTCCAGCTCAGTGGTCCCCTCTCTGTTTCCTCCTATTTTATTTTGTTAGCCTCACCCGAGGGTAATTTTCCATTGATTTTCAGAGAAAATGGAAGAGAGAAAGATAGAGGAAATATCGATGTGAGAGATATTTAAATATAAACCAACATCAATTGGTTGCCTCCTGCAGGCCCCCCGACCAGGGCCTGGCCTGGGAGGAGCCTGCAACCAAGTACATGCCCTCGACCAGAATCAAACCTGGGACCTTTCGGTCCACAAGCCAAAGCTCTATCCACTGAGCCAAACTGGCTAGGGCTTATTTTTCTTTAAATAACTTGTCACCAACTACAATCCTACATGGTTCACTTGTTTGTATAGTTATCTGTTTCTCCCTTTCTTGAATGTCAGCTCCGTGAGGTCGAGGAGTTTTCAATGTTTTTGCTCACGGTACTCAGTATGGAGAACACAGTAGGTCTTCAATAAATGTTTCCTGAGTAAGGAAAAGGATACATGGGTAACTAAATGAATGAAGACGTAGTCTCCACAACCTCACAACCAGAAATAAACTGGAACCCTACATTAATCTGGTCTCACATCTGCCCTGAACAGCTAGTCAGTTACCAGCCCTGTGACTCATCCTTTCTACGTCTCTCCCCCAAGTCCGAGCCCGGACCGCCTCGCATCTGGACCTAACACAGACAGTCTCCAGGCTCTCTCCCTGTCAATCATTTCCCCAGGTGAACCTTTTAAAACTCGAGCTTCCATCACTCTCCGGAGCACAGCTGTGTCCTCGGTAAACTAGACACAGCTCCCTGGTGTGGCCTCCCGGCCTGCACAGCCAGACCCCGCGTGCCTGACACATCCAGTTCCCCACGGCTTCCACACTCTTCCTCTCCCCTAGCTGGCCCCTGGCTCGCCCCTGGCTCACCCCTGGCTGCGGTGCGCATTCCCACCCATGCTTTACCTGGGTACTTCCCGCTGGCTAGCATGTCCCTCCTTCCCTCAGTACTCAAACCCGTATGCCCCATTAAGCCCCTCAGAACTTCAGCAGCCATCACAACCCATTGATTCCTGCTTTGCCTCTGGAAACGCACAGGGCCTACACCTCGCATCCATTGCTCTGTGCGCCAACCATTTCCCAGCCTCTTCCTGACTCCCCGGGAAGATGGCACACAAAGCTGACTCACTCTCACGGCCAGTCTTAGGTCAGTGCTGTATCCAACAGTAACCCACGTCCAAAACCCAAACACACTCTGGAAAATACCTTACATTTTTACTGAGATGTTTCAAACAGATAGCAAATAGCCTACAGACCCTCTTTTGCATTATCATCTCAGAAGTCTTCCTCATAGCTGCTCGGTAATTACCCTCTCTCCCCTCTCATTCACATCCTGCTTCCTTACAGCCCTCGTCCAGACAGACTGCTGCTTGCTTACCTCAGTCTGCTTCCTGGACAGCTCTCTGCCCTGTCATCAGGCACCGCTGTAGACTTCTGCGGCTCCTCCAAGAGTCTTCCAGAACAAAAGCCCAGTCTCCGAGGACTCACAGCCACGCAGATGCTTCCTCCTCCGAAGGGGGACAAAGGGGAGAGGCTCCCGGTGTGAGGGGTTCATTTCTGTCCTGGTCCTCCGCCCGGTCAGAGCCGGGGGTCTCCAATGAAGGGCTCACTGCTTGTTCCCCAGGGGCATTTCTCAGATCTCAAACCTGACTTGCGAACCTCCTCTCCTGCGGGCTGGGTGGTTCATCTCAATGGAAACATTAGTACCTGTGACTGAGCCAGACAGTGCACTGTGGCCTGGAGCACCAGCCACCTTCCCTCCCTGATGTCCATGCCTGACTTCTACCCACATGTTAGAGCCCAGCGGACGGGACCACCCACGTGTTAGAGCCCAGCAGATGGGACCACCCATGTGTTAGAGCCCAGCGGACGGGACCACCCATGTGTTAGAGCCCAGCGGACGGGACCACCCATGTGTTAGAGCCCAGCGGATGGGACCACCCACATGTTAGAGCCCAGCGGATGGGACCACCCACATGTTTGGTGCAGCGGATGGGACCACCCACGAGTTTGGTGCAGTGGACGGGACCACCCACGTGTTAGAGCCCAGCAGACGGGACCACCCACGTGTTTGGTGCAGCGGACGGGACCACCCACGTGTTTGGTGCAGCGGATGGGACCACCCACGTGTTTGGTGCAGTGGATGGGACCACCCACGTGTTTGGTGCGGTGGACGGGACCACCCACATGTTAGAGCCCAGTGGAGGGACCACCCACGTGTTTGGTGCAGTGGACGGGACCACCCACGTGTTTGGTGCAGCGGACGGGACCACCCACGTGTTTGGTGCAGCAGACGGGACCACCCACGTGTTAGAGCCCAGCGGACGGGACCACCCACGTGTTTGGTGCAGTGGACGGGACCACCCACGTGTTTGGTGCAGCGGACGGGACCACCCACGTGTTAGAGCCCAGTGGAGGGACCACCCACGTGTTTGGTGCAGTGGACGGGACCACCCACGTGTTTGGTGCAGCGGACGGGACCACCCACGTGTTTGGTGCAGCAGACGGGACCACCCACGTGTTAGAGCCCAGCGGACGGGACCACCCACGTGTTTGGTGCAGTGGACAGAATCTATCGTCCAGCCCTGCCCTCAGATGCTTGTCCTTTCACAGTTCCTGGACCTGCTGTATCTGTGGACAAAACAGGCCCTGATGTGACAGCAGAGCAGCCCCTGCCACCAAGGACTGCGCAGCCCCACCCAGCAGGCACAGGCCAGGGGGCACGTGCTGGCAGCAGACAGCCAAGCGAAGCAATGGCAGACGTGGCGGGGCCCGTGGAAAGATTGTGTTCAGGGCAGGTTCCACGACCCCTTGGCGGCTGTGGAAGAGCAGGTCTGACGACAGACACGCTCAGCCTGGAGCACGAGCCCGGCCATGCTGTTGATGGCATTCCTGGGCTAGGCCTGGGCTCTGCTGGGAAACAGCACGCACGGAAATGAGACATGAGCGAGCGCACCTACCTGCAGGGCAGGCGTCTGCCTCGAGAGTGAGAAGTGTGCACACAGGCCTGGCAATAGTGGGAGCATAATCAATAGCCCTCTCCTCCTCTTCCTCTCAGCCCTCCAAGGACAGCCTGGGGTTTCCAGAAACGTCTTCACTCAGAAGATACCCCTCGAGCCGTTCTCAGGCATTGAAGACAGGAGACCAGGACAGAAATCATTGTAGCTACTGGAGAGCGGGGCACAAAGCAGCTGCCAACGAACATCTGAGGCTGAGTTGACAAGACTGAGCTGGTTAGAGCAGTGGTCACCCAGCTATTGGCCTCACAGAGCGCCCGTGGTCTGCAGTCCACCGGGTGGCGGCTGCTGTTAGACAGTTAGAGGGTTGTCCGGATACACCAAAGTTACAGGGTCAATCTCAGGTCAGGGCACATACAAGAATCAACCAAAGAATGCATAAATAGGTGAGACAACAAACCTCTCTCTCTCTCTCTCTCTCTCTCTCTCTCTCTCTCTCTCTCTCTCTCTCTCTCTCTCTCTCTTCTTCCTTCTTTTCTTTCTAAAAATGAAAAAGACAATCCCTAAGAGTCCCCTCTCAAACAGCCCCTCCTCTAGAGAGCTCTGACCATGGTCGGCTGTCACAGGAAGTCGTTAATGTTAACTTTAAGTTTATTGATGACCAAAAAATAAAAGTAAAAGCAGGCATCCAGGGGGAAAGAGATGGCTGAGAGACCTAATCTGAGAGGGAATGCAGAAATGTCTATGCGCACCAGTAGGAGGGAAATCTGGCGAGTTCCAGGAGGGATCATTGCGATGTTTATCTCACCAGACGGTGCCAAAGTCCAAGGCAAACCCAAGCAGGGAAGGAGCAAGTGGCATTGTTTTCCTGCTGAGATTGGTCAGGCTGTCATTCGTCCCTCAAGGCATACAACTGGATCACCGCCTTTGGTAAGAAACTCAGGACGGGTCCGTTTACACTCCGTTTCCACTTAAACAAAAATGTTGAATAAAATGGAACCCTACCTTTTAAAATCTATAACAAATTACTCCAAAAATTATGATTTCTAAAGATCTACTATCTGTTCGGCATAGAAGGACCAACTAAATATGTATCATACCTTCTTGGGTCTCACACTCCAATAAAACATTTTCTCAGTCAACAAACATCGCCCGCTTACCACTGAACATGCCCTGCTAGTCTCTGGAAAGATGATGATGATGACTAAGACAAACACCATGTGATGTGGAGTGTATAGACGGGTGTGAAGAAAGATAAAGAGTTTAAACAGTGTAACCTAGACTGAGAGGAGATGAACAATGAAAGAACAGAAGTTCCTTCCTGGGAAACAAGAGGTCAGAGTGTCCCCCAAGAAAGGGATCATAAATTGAGTCTTGAAAAATATAGGAGCTTATTAAGTCAATGTGAGTGAGGAGTAGACAGGCACCTTAGGCATGGCAGAGAAATATGGGATCCACCAATAGTAGCTACGTATGGTTGTTGCAGGAGATGAGTCTACTGTCGGACATTATTTTCAAAAAGGGCCAAAAAAGTACTACCTTATTTGCCATAATATTTCCAATACCCCTCACATATAGTAGGTGTTCAACAACTATTTATCTAATAAATAAGGTCTCAAAGAGTAGACAGTCCCAAATGATGAAGGGCTTTAGATGCTATGCTAAGACTAGATCCGTTGTGGGCCATCCTAAAAAATGTCATGGCCAGAGAATGACATGACTAGGTTTGGGTTTTAGAAATTTTCCCCTAGGGGCTGGCAGAAGAAGGATGAATGGAGTGAGAAAGAAGACAGGGAGGCCAGGTTGGGAGGAACTACAAGAAATTATGAGACCTGAACCAGAGCAGGGGCAGGAGTGGAGAGGCTGGCCCATGGGAAGAGTCATTTGGGAAACAGAACTGCAATGCCACATGACTGTGTACACATGGGAGGTGGGGCAGGGGGAGGGCAAAGAGAGAAGCCTAGAATGGCTCCCAGATGTCTGACACCCACCTCTCGGAGGAGAATAAAATAAACATGTCTGCCTCAATGGAGAACGCTGTGGTTGTCCAACAACATAAGAAATGGGAATGAGTATCTTCCATGAAACTGTTGTTTAAACATGTTCACATGTACATATCATAGAAATCCTGGACTAACCGTGAAGATATGTGTTGGGAGAGTCGGGGTTGTTTCCTGATTTATTCGTTCATTCAAAGCCTATCTAATGCACTCCTGCTCTGTGTCAGCCACTAGCTAGTCACTAGGGCAACAACTGTGGGGAAAACAAATACAGCCCCTCCTCTCGCTGAGCTTCCCGCATGCTGTGGACACCAGCTCCCGATGACACTAAAAGGAGATAGGGGGTGAGCTATGTGAGGCTTGCAAAGCCAGGCTAAAGCAGTGCTCTTCACCTTAAGAGCACGGAGGCCCGTGGGAGGGTTTTAAGAGGCGAGGAGAGGAAGGAGAATGGAGCGGATTTGCAGTGGGTTACAGGACACCCAAGTGTCCCCTTAGGAGGCCTTTACGGGGCCCAGGCCAGAGGCACATGGACCTGAGATTCCCAAGAGCAGGCTGACCAGGATGACTCCTTTGGTTTATCCTGAGAGTCGGGGCTGCGCCATACTAGTTAGCAAACGTGGTGAAGATGGAAAGAGAAGGATGGATTCCAGAAGTTTCTGGGCGGTAGACATGGGACCTTCCAGCTTGCCCACAGACTTTAATGCTGCTCACCAGCTCCCCTGCCTGTGGGCCTTGGAGGAGTAGGAGCCGGTGAGGCTCAGGAGAGAACCCCCGGCCCCTTTCTCATGTCTATTCCCCCACCGGCACTTGGTTACCTCCAGCTCCAAAGACAGCAGCACTTGGCCTTTTGGTTTAGAAAAAAGGAAAACTAGGCACTAGAAAGGGGACTAGTTCTAGTCCGTCGTGACACAAATTACAAGAGGCTTGCTTCCCACCTTTGAAGGTCAAGCACAGGTCAGCTCATGAGGACTCTGAGCCGGTCCCCTGTAACGGGACATGAGGAGCCCTGGCCTCCCCAGGCAGTTCCTCTGGGATGCTGTTAAAGAGGGAGCTGCTGGGCGCTCAGGCAGAGCCCGGGGCCGGACCCTGAGAGATCTTCGCCTGAGCAGCCACGCACGGTTGGCCTGTGGGTCACGCACTTCCTCCTTCCTGCTCACGTGTGTCTGAGCTCTTGGGTCATGTGGGCAAGGCTGTATATCCTAGTCTCCCATTTCCCTTGGAACGCCAACCCCAAGAAAGTCTCCACAAGACCAAAGGAAGAGAAAGCAGGGTGCGCTACGTCACGTGGAAAGCTTTCCCAGAGAAATAACGTGAGTGATACCAGCTGCTATGTTCTGAGCATCTACTGCTATGGGAGTCTGCCTGTCATAGGTCTGTCACCCAATTAGATTCCCACAGCGCTGTGACAGAATCACCGTGCTCGGCGCTACCGCTAAAAGCAGTCCCATCAGAGCCTGAGCCACACTCCAGGAGCTCTAGGATCAGCTCAGGGCAGCCACTGAGGCACTTGCTCTGACCGGAAACAGAGAGAGAAAGAATGGCCGAGGCGGCCCTGGGTGAGCACATGGCAGGTCCGGATGAATGAAAGCACAGAGGCTCCAAGGTCAACGGGCAGGTGCTGAGCTCCACAGTCCGGAGGCCAGGACAGCGCGAGGACCGCGTGCACGGCCTGGTGGGCTCCAGGAGACAGGGGAGAGGGGACATCGTCAGGGGAGACGGGAACACAAAGGGGAGCCGGTGATGGCCCAGGGCTGGGCTCCAACGTGACAGGCATACTTGGCTTGACAAACCGGAAAGTGCTTGAGAGAAGAAAGCCTGGATGGAGATGAAAGGAAGCAGCACACACCCACCTGCTGGAAACAGAGAGGGACACAGCCGCAGCAGCTGATGCCCGGCCTCCCAGCGGCCGGGCTCTCACACGGGAATGACAGATTGGCAGCAACTGTTTCCAAAAGCAAGGCCGCGAGCACAGGGCCGGGCCAGGGCTGATCCTCCCCACATGTCCCCGGGCAGCACAGGCGCAGGCCTCGCCCCAGGGCTCCGCTGAGTGAAGGAGGGTGCCTCAGAGGACTCTTTGTTTTTCCTGCATTCCTGTGGGCTCGCTCTGCCATTCCCAAATGGCTGTCACGTCTCCCATTCTCCTGACCAGGAGGTTAGTCATGGAGCCAGTGGCCAGGGCAACAGGACCACGTCTCAGGACTGGTCCGGGGCAAAACCATGAGGAGGCCAGAGCACAGCTTCTGGGTCTCGCCCTCACCCCATCTCTGCGCTCTCCTTCATCCACACATGCCTCCCGCTTCCCCGGTGCCCACCCTGGACTCCGAAGGGTTTTCTCCTCAGAGGGCTACCACTTGCTCAGGGATTCTCCCGCTCCCCTGGGTGTGAGCTCGCCTGGCCCAGCCTCTCCCCACCCAGAGATTCATTCTCTCACACTGGTCTGGGGCAGGCTCCCGAAGTCGTGTTTTTAACAGACTCTCCAGGTGACCAGGATGGAGTCGGTGTGTCAGTGGAGAAAGACTGGTTAGGGTGTGTGTTATAATTAAAGTACCCTTGATGATGTCTTAGGTTCTAACAAAGAACTGCTGGCTAGGAGCACAGAGTGGAAGATATGCATCTCCAAGGGTGGAATGTTGGCTGGAGAATGAATATTTAAAATGCAGATCATCTCTGGGGCTCCCTCATCCAACATCATTCATCTTGTCAACAGCACACAAATCAACCCCGAGGAGACAACTATTCACCTACACACAAGGTGGGGATCTTTGAAGCTTCCCTCTCCGGCTGCCAGGACATAACTCTGCCTTGATTGTCAGGATAAATCCCAGAATCATCAGACTATTTCCACACAGGAACATCATGGTGCAGAAAACAGAATTTATGAAGCTTAAATGTAAAGATGTTGCCATTTTTCTCAAAGTCACAGTCAACAGCCAGCACCAGATGTAAACCACCACGCCTCTCTGCTTCACAGGTTTCACCTTTTTATCAATTTTGTTTGGGGTTCCAATGTATTCTTTACACATTTATAACTACCTTGAAAACACAGGCCTTGCTGACATGAGCGATAATCAGAGAGAATGAAAGGATAAATGCATATTCTATAGCTCACGTTTGACCTCTCCTTTTGAAACAGCCATTTGCATCACTGTTTTACAGAAATTTGAGAAACAACGTGGAATTTCATCCAGCCCTTGACCCTCAGACAAAGCTTTACTGGAATCCTCCAGGCCGCAGAGAGGGCAGCCCTCCAGGTGCCTGAAGGTCAGATGTAGTCCGCTAGGACCGTTTCCAATTGGCGAGCTTTCCTGTTTTAAGCATAGCCCTCTCGTGGGGGAAGGGGCCATACTTCCAAAGGACGTATTTTCAACCTGACCTGCAAAATGGCCCCCAGACTCTAACACTCAAGCATAGGACATGTGTGTCACCGTCTTCGCTGAAGCAGAATGCACTTCAAAAAAATATATCATTACTTTATAAAACCAAGCATGAGTCTCTTAATGGTGGCCCCATGGGAACCTGGTCAATACAAGGTACAGCTGCTGATTATCATTTTAAAATAATTTGTCAATAGAGTTCATGTCAAATGAATAAAGTTTTTAGAAAAGTTGTAAACGCTGATTGAACATTCTGAGAATGTTTTCTACAAATTCCGACCCCGGGCGTTCTGTTTGTGGAAGCTGGGGGAGGAGCAAAGGGCAAAGACTGGACTTCTCCGACCCTCCTCCGCCTTGCAGACCCCAGGGCGTCCGTACAGGTACAAGCCTTCCTGCATTTGAGACAGAAAACCCTGTGTCACCTCCACCACCAACAGTATCACCAAGAAATCTTTAACATCTTTTCAAATTGAATTAGGTTCATTCATTCACCGTTTCAACAAATATTTATTCACCCCTTTTTTGGTGCCAGAACGGCGTAAAAGAATCAACAACTCATTAGTCAAACAAAATTGACCTCGTCCTGAGCTTCAATTGGTTGGGAGAGAGTTTGGAAATGCGATCAAGCTAATACTGAGACTAAACGTTCATAGGTTTAAAAACACGGCATCTGAAAACTGCTTTGTCCTCTTGCGAGTAAGTGAAATCCTGTAACATGACTCTGCTTAGACCTTGAAAGTTCATGAAACTATGACCCAGACTTCTGTCCTCAAGCCACTAGCTGAGGGCAGAGCCATCATCTGTCCTCAGAGATGCTATCAGCATGACTGGACAAGGACTCCGGAGTCTGAAGAGACTATTCAGCATTGAGCTATCACTCCTCCAGCTTCCCAGGGCATAGCGCTAAGGTCATCTCATTGCTGAAACCTGACGCAGATGTCACGAGCCGCCAACAAGCTGGAAGTGAGCTTGCCGGAGGGTCCTGCAGCGCCCGCCCTGTGCCGCCCGGGGCCCCCGCAGGTGTGCAGCTGGGCACTCGCTTACCTCTCTGGAGGCCCAGCCCACGGGAAGTGCGGGGGTTCTGGCCCGGCTTCCAGCGCTGAAGCCCACGTCTGCGTGCCTGTGGCCTCCGTTTTCTCATCTATTAAAAAAATGGCAATAGCTTTAGCACGTGGGATTACTGTGGCGATTTAAGAACACTACTATAAATTGTCACAGCCAAGAGGAGCCCAAGGAAATGCAACAGTAAACGTAGTGTGGTACCCTGGGCAGATTCTAGCACAGAAAAACAAACAAACAAACAAAAAACTGGGTAAAGACAAAGAACATTCCAAGCAAAACCATATTGAAATGGCTATTAAGGAACGAAGGAAGGAAGGAAGGGAGGCAGGGAGGGGGAGGAGGAGAGAGAGAGAGAGAGAGAGAGAGAGAGAGAGAGAGAGAGAGAGAGAGAGAGAGAGAGAGGGAGAGTGAAGGCAGTATTGGAGAGCATGTGGAGAAGCTGGAACCCTATGCACTGTTGGTGGGAATGCCAAATAGCACTCTGGAACACAGTATAGAAGTTCCTCAAAAAATTAAAACTGGAACCACCGTAGCATCTAACCCTCCCACTCCTAGGTGTTTGCCCACTAGAATGGAAAGCAGGATCTCAAAGAGATGCGAGCACTTTCATGTGCAAAGCGGCACTGCTCACAGGAGCCAAAGCGTGGACACAGCCTAGTGCCCACCAGACAGGTGGACAGAGGAAGACCCTGGTGTATCCACACAGAAACCAACCGAGGTGGCCTCTTAAAGAAAGAAGGAAATTCTGCCAGAGGCGACAACGCCGATGGACTCTGAGGACATGATCCTAAGCCAGTCACAGAAAGACAGATTCTACGTGATTCTGCTTGTGTGAGGTGTCTGAAATAGTCAAAAACCATAGATTCAAAGAGCGGAGTGCTGGTTGGCAGGGCTGAGGTGGGAGGGAGGGGGGAGTCACAAGTCAGCAGGCTTAAAGTTTCTGTCCAGCAAGAGGAGTCCGCTCCAGAGACCAGCTGGGTGGCCCGGACCTGGATCAGCAGCATGCTGTGAAGAGAGTAGAGCTCATGCTAAGTGTGTTTTCCAGAATTTTTTTTTTAAGTTGTGTTAAGTTCTAAAAACCCCCCACAATACACTATGGCTGGCAGCAGGCCCTCCATAAAAAGTAAGCAGCAAGTGCTAGTATTAGTAACAGCAGTGGGAAACCAATAACAGCTTTTCAGGCAAATCGTGAATTTCTCGTTCTTCGTGCTCTGTGATTCGTTTTGGTGGGAGTTTTCCTTTCTGTACAACGTTTAGCAGAAAGCTGTAACTGTAAACGAAAGCATTATTTAACTTTTTATTTTATTGTTTCAGCGCTGTGGGGAGGGATTGTGTGGGCCGGAGCCTGTGCGCACTGCGGGGTCTGCCTGATCCCGCGTGGGGAGCTTAGGCAGGCACGCCCGCAATGCCACCGCACCTGTCCGGACGCCGGAGCCTCTTCCACCGGCTCTCCACCGGAACTGCCGGGGATTGCTTGTTTTCATGGTATGGCTTCGTGTCTAGAAATGCCCAGAACGGGCAGAGCCACAGACAGACAACAGAGCTGTTGCCAAGGCCAAGGGCGAGGGGGGAACAGGAAGTGAGTGCGGAAAGGACCGGCTGAGTTTCCCTTTGCGGTGAGAACCATGTTCTGGGCCTGGCCGGCGTGGCTCCATGATTGAGCATCAGCCTATGACCTGGGTCACTGTGGTCGGCAAACTGCGGCTCGAGAGCCACATGCAGCTCTTTGGCCCCTTGAGTGTGGCTCTTCCACAAAATACCACGCCCTGGGCAAGTCTATGTTGAAGAAGTAGCATTAGAACAAGTTGAAGTTTAAAAAATCTAGCTCCCAAAAGAAATTTCAATTGTTGTCCTATTGATATTTGGCTCTGTGGATGAATGAGTTTGCCGACCACTGACCCGGGAGGTCACGATTTGATTCCTGGTTAGGGCATAGGCCGGGATTGCGGGCTCGATCCTGGAGGGGGACGTGGGGGGGGCGGGGGGAGAGGCGAGCGTGCCGGAGGTAGCTGGTCAGTGCTTCTCTCTCATCATTGATGTTTTTACCTCTCTCTTCCTCTCCCTCCCTCTCTGAAATCAATAAAAAAATATATAATTTTTTAAGAAATGTTTCAGAATTAGATAGTGGTGATGATCGCACACTGTGACTATATTAAAACCCATTGAATTACACACAATAAAACAATGGCTTTTGTTATATAAATGTTGCCTCCATTTAAAAAACAAATCTGCAAAAGGAGATGCATACAGCTCTTAGCAGGAGGCCTGGCCCGGGAGCGCTCCACAGATCTCAGGCGTGAGTAATGCGAATCCCTCCAGCTCAGAGACATTCTCCTTGTTGTGATAAAGTGTCTGACTCCTGTTTTTGATGTGTGAGCACTTGACAGCTGCCGGGCCCAGCCCTTCACCTGCCCGGCCCCTCCTGCCCACACCGCGAGCTGATAAGAGAGCCTGGAGGTTCCCTCTCTGTGCCAGGGGAGACTCGCCACCTGGGGCCCTGGCGGGGTGCAGAGGCCCCCCCTCCCCCAAACCACAACAAAGGCTGGGCGGGGCTCCTGTCCTCTGGGCACCGCAGGCCTGCTCCCCCCAGGCCTCGGGGATGCCAACATATCAGCCTTCATATCTACCGCCTGGCTGCGTGTGTGTGTGCGTGTGTGTCTGTGTGTGTCTCTCTGTGTGTGTGTCTGTGTGTGTCTCTCTGTGTGTGTGTCTGTGTGTGTGTCTGTGTGTGTGTCTGTGTGTGTCTCTCTGTGTGTGTGTCTGTGTGTGTGTCTGTGTGTGTGTCTGTGTGTGTGTGTGTGTGAGAGAGAGAGAGAGAGAGAGAGAGAGAGAGAGAGAGAGAGGAGAGAGAGGAGAGAGAGAGAACACCATTCCTCAGGTCCACAGGAACGCTGGCTGGCGGGCAGGGCCCCCAGAGAGAGGGGAGAGAGAGGGAGAGAGGAAGAGAGGGAGAGAGAGAGCCATTCCTCAGGTCCACAGGAACACTGGCTGTCGGGCAGGGCCCCCAGAGAGAGGGGAGAGAGAGGGAGAGAGGAAGAGAGGGAGAGAGAGAGCCATTCCTCAGGTCCACAGGAACGCTGGCTGGTGGGCAGGTTCCAGACCCCGCAGCCGGCTCGGGGCCGCACTTCCCCGTGGCGGGGCAGACGGAGCAGAGAACAGGCTGCCTGCGGCCACAGTCCCCCCAGCGCCCTGCCGCCTCCCACCTCCCCCGCCACCCCACCCCGCTCCCCCTCTTCCGCCCGGGCCTGCGGGGGGGGGGGGGGGGGGGGGAGGGGGGGGGTGGGCGGGGGAGAGGGGGGGGTGGGCGGGTGAGAGGGGGTGGTGGGCGGGCGCGGTCCTGGCGCCCTCAGGAGGCCCCACTGCCCCACTCCGTCCACAAGGATGCTGGGGAGGGGGGTCTCTGTGTGCGGAGAGGGGAGGGAGCAGCACCCTGTCAGCTCCCCGGAGGATGGAGGACGCCCCAAGTGAGCGGCCGGCCCTCCCCGCCCCCCGGCCCGCGCCTCAGGCTGGGGACAGGGGGACAGGGGGGAGGGGAGGTGGGGGGGGAGGGGAGGGGGGATGAAGAGGGTGAGGGGGGTAAGATTTAAGGCTTACTGTTTGTTCTCTCCCGTCCCACCCTGAGGATGCTGCGCGCACACTCAGGGCTCTCTCCTCTGGTCACGGGTCTGCCTGTATTTATCTCTGCCTTTAGGTGCCTCGGCAGCCACAAAACATGCTGACTCAGCTCATAGGGAGCCGGGGTCTCCCTAAAGAGAGCCCAACTGGACCAATAGCACGTGTGCTTTCTCCTTGTGAAAACTGGAGGGTCAGGAAGGCAGCTCCCTCCTCAGTCCCCCAATATGGCCGTTCGTTTCATAATGTCAGACATGGCATTTCTATACACAGTTTCATGTATTACGTTTTCTAATTTTTACACCCCAAAATCACAGGACACCAACCACTCTACTTAATCAACAGTAGGAAGGTTTCTGTATCGATACGGCATCTCTCCGGTTCCTATTTTGACCTGGCCCTAGAAGCTTCTTTGGAACAGAGTGGCTTGGAGGAGAGGATGGAGCATGCAGGGAAAGCAGGCATCCCACGTCACGTCTGTCTCACAGTCACGCCCTTTCCCTCCGGGGAGCAGCAGAGCCACACTCTGTGGTGTCAGAGAACGTCGTCAGGAGAGCACAGGGTTTAATCCTTAAAATTAAACGTAACCCCGGCCCCTTTCTGTCCACCTCTTTAGTCCCATCGGGTCAACGTGTGCTGGGAGCTCCCTGGGACTCTAACACCGGCTCGGACCCAGGAGGCGTCTGGGCGAGAGAAATGTCCCCACACCCGGGCGCTGACGAGCAGCCAGCAGGCTGGCTCCGGCGGCAGACTTGACTGGAGCGCGGAAATCTGCTCCCACGCCAGCTGCCGTTGGGAACATCTATTTGTGCCGCGCTAGACACAACCCGCCGTGCGAGCCAGCAGCAGGCCCGCCCGCGTCCTACACAGGCCGCACAGACGGCTGTCCCGCAGCCGCACGGGGATGTGCCCACGGGCACCGACTACGCCTCTGACCCGCCGCACGGAGACCAGGTGGCTCCAGGGGACTCTCCCGGGTGATGCAAAACCGCACCGGTGCAGAGCTGTCCTCCGAGCCGAGCCCGTGTTCCACCCTCACAGAAGAAGCTTCCAGAAAACCACGGGGGAGCACGAAGTGCAACCGCCACCTCTTGAGCAACCTGTTCGGAGGTGCGTGGGCAGCCAAAAGCCAAGCACAAAGCGGGCACCTGTTCGGAAAAGGCCCTGCTGGTGGGCATCGCCCCCAAGCGCCAGCACAGAGGTCGGCAAACTCATCGGTCCACAGAGCCCAAAATCGACAGCACAAGGATTGGAATTTCTTTGGAGAGCCACGTTTTTTAAACATAAACTTCTTCCAACGCCACTTCTTCAACACAGACTCGCCCAGCTGTGGTGTTTTGTGGAAGAGCCACACCCAACGGGCCCAAGAGCCGCCTGTGGCTCGCGAGTCGCAGTTTACCGACCACGGTCCTAGACTGAGGGTGGCGGAGGCGCTGGTGCCGTGGCTCCCGGGCCTGGTACCGAATTGCCCATCACTTTTCCAAGGCACATGTCTGGTCCCTCGACTACCGCCAGCCTTGGCAACGCCCTTCTTCCTGGAACCCTCGTGGCCCCGGGCTCAGCTGCTCGGCCC
Organism: Pipistrellus kuhlii; assembly: GCF_014108245.1. Lineage (NCBI taxonomy): Eukaryota > Metazoa > Chordata > Mammalia > Chiroptera > Vespertilionidae > Pipistrellus > Pipistrellus kuhlii. The sequence continues at coordinate 1,317,800 of NW_023425540.1, read as the reverse complement.
GCCCGGCCCACCGAGCGGTGAGCTCCCGGCTGCCATGTGGCCTGTGGGCCCCATTGTTGGCCACCGGAGCGGGGCTGCCCCCCCCCCCCCCCCCCCCCCCCGCCAGACTGCCAGACTGGGCTGGCCTGTGGAGATGCAAACAGCTGGTGACACTCGGCGTCCAGTCTGGGAGCGCACAGGGGCTGCTGCACAATCCGCACTTGTCCCCGGCGGAGGGGTGATCCGACGGCAGATAGGAGATCCAGACGGCGATGGGCAGCAGACGGACGGCTCGCCTTCACGTGGGCCTGGAGCGCTTATCTCCTCCGCCCGCTCCTTCTCCGGTTGCGGCTGGGCCCGGGGAGACGTAAATGTGTAAGGAAACCCCGGGGCCACACTCACAGGTTAGCCTTTCAAAAGGCCAGCGCTGCTCGGCAGCCTGATCACGGGCTGATTCCACGTTTCCTTCACAAAGGAAAGGCCGATCGCAAGGAAAGGCAGCCCCGGGCCCCAGGATGGCAGGAGGCAGCGCGCATACTGGCCTTTTTGTTTTTTTGCAGGGTGTGTGGGCCCGGCCGTGGGCAGGGCTCCTGGGCGCGCGCTCCCAGCCCCCAGGCGAGCCTTAACCCAGATTCCTGCCGAGGAAGGCCTTTCTGGGCAGCCGTGACCGGGGGAACCTCCACAATGGCTGCCAGTGTCCAATGTGCCCTGGACGCCCACGGCGGACCAGGCTCTCCGCGGCGTCCAGCTTGCATCTTACTAGAACTTCCCGGGGGAAGCACGCCGGCCGGTAGCTCGATGCTGGGCAGCTGCTGTGAGGAGAGCAAGCACACGCATTCCTCACCGGTCTCTCATCGCTGCCCGGAAGGCAGGGCATGGTTCTGCTTCGTCCCTTCAAAGCGGTCAGCAGCCCCACCCTGACCGGTCTGGCTCAACGGACGGAGCATCGGCCAGTAGACCGGAATCGATTCCAGTCAAGGGGCTTGTACCTTGATTGTGGGCTTGATCCCCAGTGGGGGTTGTGCAGGAGGCAGCTGACCCATGTTTCTCTCTCTCATGGATGCTTCTAACTGTCTATCCCTCTCCTTTCCTCTCTGTAAAAAATCAATAAAGTATAATTTTTTAAGAAGTCATCAACATAAGACACCCTGAGAGCACGTCTTTAAACATTCAACAAAGCCATTAGGAGGTTGAGCCTGGGGAGGAGGGAGAGTCACCACGTTAAAATACATTTTTGTGCCCTAACTGGTCTGGCTCAGTGGATAGAGCATCCGTCTGTGGGACTCAAGGGTCCCGGGTTCAATTCTGGTCAAGGGCATGTACATTGGTTGAGGGCACATCCCCAGTGGGGGTTGTGCAGGAGGCAGCTGATCAATGTTTCTCTCTCATCCATGTTTCTGACTCTCTATCCCTCTCCCTCTCTGTAAAAAAAAATCAATAAGTTATATTTAAAAGTAAATAAATAAATACCATATATTTTTGTGTTAGTTTTTGTTCGTTTCCGCAAACGTGGGATATAGTGAGAAATACGGCTCCTTTTCAGACCATACCGTGTTAACCCGGTTTGGGTTCTCTCTTTCTCTCCCTGGGGACTCAAGGTTGGAGCCTCGGACGGCGGGAAGCCCTGTCTGCCCCTCCTGCGCGGTCCCCGCGGGGAAAGGAGGGGCGCAGGCTACAGGCCTGCCATTCGGACAGCGTGGGGCTGAAGGTGCGTCCGGACACCACGGCCTTGCATCCTGTCCCCCACCTGCTCCCTGCAGCCCGCTCTGCAGCCCAGCTCCGGGCCCAGGGGGAAGGCGCAGCCCGCTCCTCCCGCGGCCTTCCTTCCCAGAGCGTGACCCTGCGGGCTGGCAGGGCTCCGAGCCGGGGGGAGTTTCCAGAACACCTATATTTCTTGGCACCGGCCTGCCCGCCCTGCCGGACGGGGATTGGTGAGCCTCTGAATCGTTGCTTTCGTACCTAGAAAAAGCCCTGGATGGACGCGCACCAAGGCATTCATAACCATTATCTCTGGGTGGTGAGGAAACACATGATTTCAATTTTCTCCTCCGCTCCATTTCCCAAACGCTCTGCAGGAACACACGTGACTTCTGCGCTCCGGGAAGGCAAAGGTTTGGTGTTTTGCTTCAAGTCCCCGCAATGTACCGTTACCATCCCCCCGTTTCTGCCCCAGTGAGTTCCCCCTTCTCCCCTCCAGGCCGAGGCTGCGAGAGAAGCTCTCCCACCGCGAAGCAGACCCAACTCTAAAGGACACATTCCAAGAGACGACATTTTTTTAAAGCTTTAAACACTTGCGTGACATAAATAAATAAAAATAAAATTTAAAAAAGCTAATAGAAAGAGGAAGATAACGACTAATCAATGATGCAAAGCGTCCCAGTTCTCACAGCACCACGAATTGGAAAATAGAAATGGAAGCCACAAAGCTGGGAAGGCCGGCCACGGGAAAGTGGGCCCAGACACAAAACGGAATGGCCTCCAGCTTCGAAGTCCCCCGCCCCCACCTCCCCTCCCCCACGCCAGGACTTTCTGTGACTGGGGGGCACCGCCTTCCCGGGGTCACAGTCTTCACTCTCCCGGGAACGGGGTCCCTCTGAGACGGGCCAGGTGTGGTCACAGCAGGCTCTGCTCTGCCCTCCTGGCCGCATCCGCCGGGGCCAGCGCCACCCAGAGCCCTGAGCTGCTTCTTTACAGGAAGTGTGCAGGCTGCTGCCATCTGTCCCTCCTTACAAATCCCCTTGTGGACCTTCAGCTTCAAGGAGAATCTATTGTTTTAAAAAATAACACAAGATACCACGTCACACCTATGAAGACAGTTGTAATCAAAAAAGACAATATCGAGTTTTGACAAGAATGGGGAAAATGGGAACACCCATTGATTGCTGGTGGAATATAAAATGAAATAGTGTCCAAAATACTGTTTAGATAGCAATTTGGTAGCATCTCAAAAAGTTAATCATATACTAGCACTCAGATGATCCAGAAAGTCTGCTCCTCAGTGTGAAGACTCAGATAAATGAAAGCACCTGCCATGCAGAAACTCGCATGAGTGTGCTCACAGCTGTGTTATTCATGATCGCTAACAAATGGCAGCAACCCAAACACCCATCCGCTGATGGAGAGGTAAGTGAAATGTGGTCTATCCATACAACTACATATTATTTAGCCATGAAAAAGGAATGGAGTACCAATACATGCTACAAAATGTACAAGCCTTGAAAACATTGTTCTAAGTAAAAGAATCCAGATACAGAAGGCTATATGTTGTATGTAAAGGAGGGGAATGAACATGTATTCTGCCATCAGTATAAGGTTTCAAAGTAATAGCCCAACTTATAAATACATACGTATTTATCACATATTTTTATTATACATGATCTATCTTATATAAATTATACATATTACATATGATTAATTATAAAAAATATTTGAGCAGAGACCTGAAGAGGGAGCAAGCCAAAGACTTATCTCAAATAAAATGGTTTTTTCCCTCTATTTAATATATTTTATCCTTAAAATTACAGTTGACATATAATATCATACTCGTTTCCAGTGTACAACCCTGTAATTAGACATTTATGTAACTTACAGAGCACAGCATGGGGGATTCAGTCAATAACAATCAGATGGGTGCTAGATGGAACACGGTGATCACTCTGTAAGTCGCATAAAGTAAAAGCTTCTCAGGTTGAAAGAGCAACGACACAGCATGTGAGGCAGGCACGTGTCCGGAGGTCCGGGAGGCTGCAGGGAGAGGAATGAGGATCGGAGTGAGAAGGTCCGGGGGGACTTCGGGGAATGCCTTGGAGCACCCCCAGGTGCTTCTGTCTAAATCCCCTGGAAACAGGCCCTTTCCCCTCTGTTAGCGGATGTAATTACCGCCCTTTCGCCCTCCTCACCTGTATCTTCTCATCTAAGGATGAAAAATGGGAGCAGATGACACAGCTCCGTCTGCTCCCATCAAAGACATCGCTAATGAATCACAGCCTGACGGTCCTTCTCTGCTCTCCCACATCACGTTCACCTCGTCCTCCTTCCCATCCCAGAGTCACAGAAAGCACACCTGTGTCCTCTTTGTGCTAAAAGGGAAGTCTTTGTTGTCTACGAGTGGAAGAGGCGAGATAACCTATGGCCTTGTGGGTTCCTGGAAGCATAAGCAGTCTTCGCTTCCTCTGGACCTTCTCGGAGGTCCCCCCAGAAGGCCAAGCCGGGATGCAGGAAGGGGGAAGTCCATGCTCTGCTGGAGAGTATGGCCCAGGGGCCAATGGTGGGAGGGAGGGCAACGCAGAAGGAAAGGAGATCCGATAGGAAGCTGCATGCTAGAACGGGCACCTTTCCTGTGACGGATGGTTCCATCCCACAGGACGACCTGACATTTTCTCAGGGCCATCTCTCTGGGTAAGAATGGGGAGTATTCACCCATAGGCTGCTGTGGAGGTCATTGTTCTGCAGACCTACCTCCTCCCTGGATCTCTGTTTCCTGAGGGCACAGTTTTCCCAGCTCCTGAGTTCCCTGCCAATGAGAAGTTAACATCTTGGTTATGTTCCATTTCTATCTTTTGGCTGGAATTCATTATGTGTTTGCATTCCATTAAGTCAGGTCGCACCTATAGCTGGTTGCCCTCCGTGGTGATGCCAAGATTAACCTCTGGATTTGGGTGAAGACAGCCTGGCCCCTCCATTGTGCTGTGGATTTCACCTGAAACTAGAAAGTCATCTCATTTCTTGGCCCCACGTAAAAGTCGATTCCCCATCACTTATCTAACATTCCTACTATCAATTGGCACTCAATTGTACTCCACCAGTTCTGTGCACACAGGAAATACTATTTCACATAGAGAAAGGTCAGGCGTAGCTAGAAATGGACTTCTCATCTATTCTCTCCATGCACGATTGGGATATGAGTTTACCCAAGACAAAGATGCCACGCGGTCATTTATCTTTGGGAAGTATTTGGGCCCCTTTCATCCTATCCCCATTTGATCCTTTTTTTAAAATATGTTTTTATTGATTTTTAGAGAGAGAGAGAGGAAAGAAGAGGGAGAGAGAGATAGAAACATCAATGATGAGAGATAATCATTGACTGGCTGCCTTCTACACTCCGCCTACCAGGTATCAAATGCGCAACCTGGGCATATGCCCTAACCAGGAATCAAACTGTGACTTCCTGGTTCATAGGTTGATGCTCAACTATTTAATATTTAGCCATGCTGGCCAGACCCCATGTGAGCTTTATATCTTGAGCTGCTGCTCCCCTTTAGAATCCAGGCATACGCCCTTGACCAGAATCAAACCTGGGGCTCTTCAGTCTGCCGGCCAACGCTCTATCCAATGAGCCAAACCAGCGAGGGCAGTCACCTCTTGATTCATCTGTCTCTTTAAGCCAAGTGTCACTCCTGATAGAGCTCTGCTCCTGGGATGGCACCCCAGAAGGCAGCCTTTCCCCAGGGCTGTGTGTTCCCCGACTGTCTCCACAGTTCGGGCACACAAACTGCTTCCAAGTGAAAAATGGCTCATGCCATCCCCCCCCCCCCCCGAAATATTCCCATGGATTTCCTCTGGGAAACCAAGGAACTGGAGGTTTTTACAAGAGCTTATAGGATCTGCACCACCAACTTCTCCCGTTTCCTTAGCTTGCCCTCTTCCTCGCAAAGAGGTGCTTTGGTCATTACCAAACTTCTTTTGGTTCCTCAAGGGATTCCTCTCTTGCCTCCTAGACTTCTGAAATCCTCTTGCACCTTCCCCCCCATCACCACCGTCTCCTGGCTACCGCTCCTGGAACACAAGGTCTCAGCTAAATGTCTGAGCAGCAGGCAGGCCTTCCCTGCTCATCTTCATCGCCATGAAGTGTACGCACTTGTTTGATACCTGCCTTCTCCATTATCCCAAAACTTCCCAGAGTTATTTGCGCCTCTATCCCCATCACAGAGCCCGGAGAACACAATAAGCGTTGGCTACATATTTGTTGAAATGACGTTGGACGCTAATCCGTGGGAAGACTATGGGCTATTTGTGCCAGCACATTCTGTGTGCCTCTACTGCAGATTTGCGAATACACAGTAGGAGAGCATTATCTGTGGGAGTATGTTGTTGAGAATAAAGTAATAATTTCAGCGCTGCCTCTTTTATTACTCCTAAGATGCAATCCCTCCCCAAATGCTGGGCTATGCAGCATTCCTGGCTCGGCTTTGCCCTGAGTTTTGTGGAGTTATCTAGAAAATGGCGATGATAATTCCTATCTAGAAGGGTAGTTAAGAAAATAGAGATGGCCAAAACCGGTTTGGCTCAGTGGATAGGGCGTCAGCCTGTGGACTGAAAGGTCCCGGGTTCGATTCCAGTCAAGGGCATGTACCTTGGTTGTGGGCACATCCCCAGTAGGGGGTGTGCAAGAGGCAGCTGATTGATGACTCTCTCTCATCGATGATTCTAACTCTCTATCCCTCTCTCTTCCTCTCTGTAAAAAATCAATAAATTATATTTTTTTTAAAAAAGAAAAAGAAAAAGAAAATAGAGATGATAAATTTTACGTCCCTGGTATAGAATAGGTACTTGATGCATGGTAGCTATTGTTAAATAACAAAATAATAGACAAATGCATATGGGTGTGTGTGTGTGTGTGTGTGTGTGTACTCTTTCATGACCATTGCTGTAATGGTGACACTGGTGAATTAGTAAGACACTCTATTATATAGAATTATTCCAGAGAGGACCCTCTGGCTGAGGTCTGAAAGGTTCTTGAAAAGCAAGTAGGCTGATCGAGGTGCATGGGCAGAGTAATCATCTACCTGGCAGCTGGATATTTCAAAACCAGGGTCTTCAGACAGGACCATGGAACTCTGGAGTATTTCAAAATGGCTGTGATTTCCTTGAAACTGAGTGAAAAATTCGAGTAGGTGTATATGTGTATGTGTCTGTGCGCTATTCTGGAGAAATGGTTCCCAGCTTTCCGTGCCTCACAGAGGAACTGTGAGGAAGAAACCAGGGACCGCTGCCGCGAGCTTTCTGAGAAATCTGGCAAAAAGCAAATGCTGGCAGCTGCTGGCCGTGTCATCTGGCCGGCCAAAGCGATGCTTTCTGCTAAAGCAGAGACGAGAAATGTGGGGCCAAAATGATCTCAACTAAGTGGTTCCTCTCCGCCCTCCTTCCAGCTGCCCAGCATGTGGCTGCCCACACTGGTGGCTGCTGACGATTCTCATATCTTTACTTGCAAGGAAATGGCGGTGAGACCAGCTCAGAAAAAAATTATGTAGTGAATGCATTGGAAAGCACCATACACTAACAGTTTTATATTGCTGAAGAGTGACCATGTGGGGGGTATGGAGCACACATTGAACAAGGCTGCGTCTAAGTCATTCATCTGCTAGGATTCATAACGTATACATATTCCTACCCTAATCCAAAAGCTAGCGAGGCTCGCCATGTGTTGAAACAATTTATTTCAACACTTAATGCATCATCTCTCCTGTATTTCCACATGTTGTGTCATCACCATTTGACCTCAACCCATTGTTAAATATTTAATAGCACTGTTGGATAAACAATACAAAGTATAGTTTACTTTTGAATGTAGCATTTACATGAAAAAAAGAGAAAAATAAGCCAACACATGCCACAAAGGGTACAATATGAAGGTTGGAATACAGATCCTTCTGGTGGACAGAAAAGGAGCTACAAAAGGAAAGGAAACTGTGGGAGGATGAATAAATCAGGGAGAGCAATGACTAATGAAAAGACGCCATAACTCTCCAGTAAAGAACAAAGGCAGAAAGCGAATGCCACCCAAATGTTGGCGCAATGGACACTCCGTGTTCCCACCTCTCAGAACTTAAGCAGGATGATAAATCGCTTTGAGTAGGAATCTATTCACATGAAAATGATGAAATAATGTTCAATAAAACACGAATCAGCAGAGGACCATTTTTAATATTCACTGCACGAAAATCTCACAGTGACAGAAATTATTCTTTAGAGGAGTGACTATGGTCTAAGACACATGTGTCAAACACAAGGCCCGCGGGCCAAATCCGTCCCGCCAGGCCTTGCAATGTGGCCCGCACCGCGCTGTCATCACTGCACTCCGCTGCGTTTCCATCACAATGACAGTTTATGACTATTCAGTAAACCATTCGGCCCGCGATTTAGGCTGGATTTTAGATTTTGGCCCCTTCTCTGATTGAGTTCGACACCCCTAGTCTAAGAGAATGCTGTAGAGGTTCTGATGAGTTAGCACGCTGTTCCTGGAAAGTGTGCTCAATACGTTCTTTCTGACTGACCATAGACCATCGCCCTGGGACAGACACATCAGGACAGGTCTAAGCCTACACCGGGAAATCTTCCTAACCCACACAGTCCCTTCGAGGTGAAAAGCTGGAGACTGCGCTATGGTCCTGCTCCTACATGTTTTCCAGTGTCACTCACAATATAAAATGGGTCTACAAGCCATAAGTAAAAAGGAATTTAAGAAAACTTAAGTATGTAAATGGAAAGATATACCATGTTCATGGTTTTGAAAGCTGAATGCTGTTAAAATTCCAATTCTCCCCACATTGATCTATCTCTGCTATACCAGTAATTACCTCATAAAGCTATTTGTTTTTTAGGATTCAACAAGTGGACTCTAAAATATATATATACACACACAACCAGAATACCCAAAGCAAACTTGAAAAGAACAAATTGGGGGGATTGTGTTACTTGAACCCATGACTTACTGTGAAGTCAGAAGTGAAGACAATGTGGTACTGGCATTGAATCAACTAACAGATCAATGGAACAGAACAGCCAAGCAGAAGCAGATCCACACCTAAGACACGTTGGGTTCCTGACAGGGGGCAAAGGCAAACTGCAAACTGGATTTGGGGTGAATTCCCCTTTGGGGAAAGATGACGAAGAGCCAACCCGAAGAGGCAGTGCGTCCTGTCTAACTGCCTTGGGAACGTCGGACCTTCGGAAACCTAACAGCTCATCGTGGGGGCAAAACAGACCTGAGGCGTGAGACAGGGTTTTGTCAAATGAGGAGGCACAGATGAAAACATTTGATCAAATAGCCGTTGTATCCACTACTAATGGCAATACTGAATAAGGCGAGCGCTTAGCAAAGAACTAATTTCTAACTGCACACCACTGCTGCTCTGGGAAAGCGAAAAGGAGGTAACAAAAGCGGCTACAGCACACCAACGCCCCCTCCGCCAGGACCGGCCCTGGGAGGCGGCTCTCACACTGCTGACGGACACGTGACTTCTGCCAGTAGGGGCTGGCAGTGGCCACCCTTCCACTGCAGTAGACAGTGTAACTGGAATTGGGGTTCAAAGGGCTCAAGGTCACACCCTGATCACCCTGATCAGCTATAACCAAACAGATGAGTCGTTTGGATTGCCAAAGTGACCTAAAATATAGTAAACAATTAGGTGTTATCATCGATTCATCATAGCATTCCTGTCCTGGGGCATACTTTGAATGCCTTACTAAGGTTTGTGCTAATGAATTACCTCAAGCGTGAATATGCTAATACGGTTAGTGTGACACATCTTAGATGACTTCTGGAAACCCAAAATATTTCTAAGCGTGGAGGAGGGAAATAAGGCGATCAAAGTGCCACTCAGAAACGAGCGTATCGGAAAGAAGGTTCTGTTCCTGATTGGCTGGCTGCATACTCTCAAGGCAACCTTGAAAACAGAAAGGTTCCAATAACTCATCCGTTTTTCTCAGGGCCACACAGAAGACATACATTCCCGTGGCCTTTTAAAGACCCTTCGTCCCCGGTGGTTTGGACAAAATAGGTAAACACCACTGTTCCACGCTCACATGTTCACGTTTTGTTCTGCAGCGGCTCCGCCAGGGCCGACTCCCCCCCCACCACCCCTCCTGCATCCGCAGTCTCGCCTGTGCGGTTGCACAACGCCGGGGGCCGTGACGCACTCGGCCGCTGTTTTTGTACCTAGAAGGACAAAATCTAATTTTTAAAAATGTCAGCCTGTTTCTCAAGTGCTTAAACCCTGCTGTTTGGTCAAGACTGGGTATTTGCATTTGAAAGTTTAGTATTCATTTTGCAAGACACCTAACTTCAAAAAGGTTTGGCATTGAATGTTCAAGGCAAAAAATATATATATAAGCTACTCAGTTCATGACGTTCCCATGTTCTGTGTGTAACTTTTTCAAGGCTGACATTTAACCGGGTCAGTTCTGGTCTCAAGCAACCATTCCGTATGATCTCACATGTCTTTCTTGGGAACTAACTTCAATCATTGGCTAAGCTCTTAATATTTTAAATTTATAAACTTCTGAAGGGAGATAGCTTTTGAAGCTGACACACACACACACACACACACACACACACAAATAAAATAAAATAAATAAATAAATAAATAAAACAGTCCTAGAACAGCAGTCTTTTTGTGTGCCGCCCAGAAAATCGGTTACAAAGTGGTCTTATTGTGTTTCTCATCATTTACATTCACTTTTTTGGCAGAGCAGAAAGGAAAAGAAGAAGTCAAACTCAGAGGCCTACAAGAGAAATGAAAGGAGGCATTTTCATGTTAAAATGTGCCCTTGACATTTAGACATCGGCAGACCCAATATTGACCACCATCGACAGGAGATGAAACAGCCCGAGAAGCAGCAGCTGTGTGCGGTGAGGTCACCGAGCAGGTGCGACGCCGGCTCCTACAGGACACAGGGTGGCTCTCTCGCCTGTGCCCACGGGAGGCCCCTGGGGAGCAGGCGCTGACTGTGTCTGGGCGCCTCAGATTGGCCCCAAAATACCCCGGCGCCAGCAAGAGTCCCGATGACCCAGCTGTGCCAATTCGCAGCAGACATTCTCCCAAACAGATCGATACCAGCCAAGGGGCAGCTGGAAAACAGGATGAGCCTGTATCTCTGAGCAAACACCGCGCTGCTTATTCACAAGGGCAAGAGCCACCCAGCACTTGTGTTTTCCGCAATGTGTTTGTCACGGGCCTCGGCCCTGACCGCACAGGGGCAGCCCTGCCGCGGTCCTGGGCCTGCTCTGACCATGGCCTGCGCTCCGAGAGTGGAGGCTGTTTTTTACATGCTTGCCTGACACTATCTTCATATTTCCTTTCTTCTTTCTTTTTGCTTTTCTTTTCTTTCTTTTTTATATCTTTACTGATTTCAGAGAGGAAAGGAGAGGGAGAACGGGAGGGAGGGAGGATGTGAGAGAGAGAGAGAGAGACATCGATGATGAGAGAATCATTGATTCGGCATTTTTTTACAATGAGAGCCTCTGTGTCTGCTCGGGCCTCGCCTAGATAATGCCACGATGCCAGAGCGACTAGTCAGTGCCGTCGACTCAGTCCGATGGCAGGCCTGAGTGTTCGGCATTGTGTAGAGTCCACATGTGTCAAACACAAGGCCCTCGGGCCAAATCCGTCCCGCCAGGCCTTGCAATGTGGCCCGCACCGCGCTGTCATCACTGCATTCCGCTGCGTTTCCATCACAATGACAGTTTATGACTGTTCAGTAAACCATTCGGCCCGCGATTTAGGCTGGATTTTAGATTTTGGCCCCTTCTCTGATTGAGTTCGACACCCCTAGTGTAGACAAAATAGAAACCGTTTTTTACTTTCTATTCATCATACTGGAATTGTGTGGACACACCTTGGATGAAATTAATTCAGAAAAAAAACTTTAGGACACCAGTTGTTTCTATACATATAAACTGAAATAATTATGTGGATAAACCAAATACATTTGCTCAAACATCCAGATAAGTATTTTTTTATTAAGCCCCAAAATTTGCCTCTTTTCTATTTTTTATTTAATCACATACTCTCCCCCCCCCAAAAAAAAAACAAGGTCTTGCACATGTCTGTGTGCTCTTTTTATATTAATCTGTATATTTATACTTACATATGTGCACATGTAAATGAACAAGAGTTATATCTAATAAAAACATGCAAGTTGCATCACTATTATCGTTGCTCTACGGTTACAAAATATGAGGAAATTATAGTCTTTAAAACTATCTTCCCAAAAGCGCCGAGAATAAAACTGTGGAATACAATGTGGCCCTGCATTCCTCCAGGCACAGTGACTTCATATATGACGCAGCATGAGTAAAATTCTAACGCTTCGAATGGTAGGAGGGCCAAAAACCTGATTAGAATTCGATTTTCCAGTTTCCAGAGTCTACGGCAGATTCAGAACCAATACGTTCATTCAAACGGGGCGAACAGAGCCCAGTCCGAGTGGCTCAGCAGCTGAGTGCGGGCCTGTGACCCAGGAGTCACAGCTGGGTTCTGTGGTTCGGGGCACAAGCCCCAGCTGTGGGCTCCAGCCCCAGTGGGGAGCGTGCAGGAGGCAGGCAGCCCTTCTGTGACTCTCTCTCATCGTGATATTTCTCCCTTCCTCTCTAGATCAATAACACATATAGGGAAACAAACACAGGGGGCAGATCTAGGACCCTATCATTAGGCTTGGGCCTTGGAAGTTTTTAATAGCCATCGGCACCGCTATACACCTTCCATCTGAGACCTTTTCCGTCTTCAGACATTTTCCCTTCTTTCCCGTCGGTGTGACAAACCTAGCTAAAGCAGAATCTGTGCCTCTGGCTGCTGTTAACAGACTCATTTGTATGAGGGGGGAAAAGTCAAGTGACAATAATGCTTAGCCTTCCCCTTTTCTTCAACTACGCTTCCCCTGGGAGTGGGGGACTTGAAGGGGAGGAACAAACGTCCCCCCAGCGTATTTCTATCTCGTTTACTATCGGGGCACTCTGTCCAGGTCCCCGAGTGCAGAAGAAGGACACTCCACGTGGAGCTCGGCCCTGGAGTGGCGGCTCCGCGGGAGGACATGGACCGTTAGGTGGTCTGCCGTTAGAGGGCGCTCGGCAGCTCTGCTCCAGCCGCGGCGGAGGGAGAGCCAGGAGGCGGGGCAGCGGGGGAGGGGGCCGAGCAGAGGCGGGAGGGGGCGGCGGGGGAGCCGCGGAGGCGGGAGGGGGGGGGGGGGACGGGAGAGAGAGGAGAGGGGAAGCCTGAAGGAGTCGGTCTGGGAAGGGGAAGAAGGACGTGCAGTCCCAGGGCTGTCGGAACCCGCGCCCTGCCCCGCGGGTCCCGGACCGCGATGGTGCGGCGGGTCCGGTCCCCGCGGCCTCGCCGGGCGGGCGGAGCGCGCGGTGCAGGTGCGGCGGCCGCTCGGTGCTCCCGCCGCGCCCCGGCCGCCGTCTGAGCGGCCCCCACACAACTGTCCGCTAATATTAGCGCGGCGGTGCCCGGATCTATTATGGTCCGGCAGACAGATCCCATTGTAATGGCATCTTTTATTAAAAGATTAGCGCTATCTCCTGCAGCTGGCGGAAAGAAATCTGTTATCGCTGAGTTATTTGCAGTTGTGGACGCGGCGGGGGCGGGGGCGGGGGCGGCGGGGCGGCCTGGCGGGTGGGGAGGGAGGAGGGGGGAGGGGGAGGGTGTGGGGGGAGGGGGGGGCGTGGGGCGGATTGGACACCCGCAGGGGAACATCCTGGGACCTGCGCGCGCCCGGAGTGCGGTCCGCACACTCCGCTGTCTGGGGTCCCGGGCGCCGGGGCGCAGGGAACGGACGTTGTTCACGGGCTGCTTTCGGGGTGAACAATGTAACGTTTTGTGTGAAAGGAAACATCGCCGCCGCCCGGGTCTCATTCAGCGGAGCCCGCGATGTTACACCGGAGAGGCCGCCAACGTGCAGCCGGAGTGCCCGGCGCGGTCCCCGGGCACCGAGGCCGCACGAGTTCCTGTCCATGTTGCAACCTTTTATTCTGCGAACCCGGAGAGATGGGGGGGGGGGGGGGAGAGAAGGAGGGAGAGAGAGAGGGAGAGAGAGGGAGAAAGAGGGAGAGAGGAAGACAGAGGAGAGGGAGAGAGAGGGAGAGAGGGAGGGAGAGAGGGAGAAAGACGGGGAGAGAGGGAGGGAGAGAGGGAGAGAAGGAGGGAAAGAGAGGGAGGGAGAGAGGGAGAGAGAGGGAGGGAGAGAAAGAGAGGGAGAGAGAGAGGGAGAGAGGGAGAGGGAGAGAGAGGGAGAGAGGGAGGGAGAGAGAGGGGGGAGAGAGGGAGAGAGAGGGAGGGAGAGGGAGAGAGGGAGAAGGGAGAGAGGGAGGAGGGAGAAAGGGAGGGAGAGAGGGAGGGAGAGAGGGAGAAAGACAGGGAGAGAGGGAGAGAAGGAGGGAGAGAGAGGGAGGGAGGAGAGGGAGAGGAGGCGGACTCGGGCAGCACCGGGAGCGGCGGGGGAGGGGCGGACCGCCTACGTCGGGCCGGGCTGCGGGGCTGCGGGCGGCGGAGGGAGGGGGGACAGGGAGCGGGCGGCGGGGCCGGGGGCCGCCGAGGTGTCACACGTGCTGTTCTTTCCCGACTGGGGAGACCCGGGGCCTGGGTGCGGGGGCCGCGCCGGGGTTCCTGGCCGCCGGGCCGGGCTGGGGTGGCCGCGGCGCGGGGCGCGCACGGACCAGACACAAACCCTCGCCTTGGCCGCCGGGCCTGACCCGAGCGCGGGCTCCAGGGCGTCTGCAAAGTCTCCCCGGCGCGGAGCGCACACAACTCCGGTCCCCCCCGCGCCCCGCCGCGCGCAGACACCACCTCACACACACTCACACACACAGACACACACAGAAACTCACACACAGAGAGAGAGACACACACAGACACACACACAGACACACACACACAGACACACACACACAGAGACACACACACAGACACACACACAGAGAGAGACACACACACACAGACACTCACAGACACACACACAGACACTCACAGACACACACACACAGACACACACACACACACGCACACGCACACGCACACAGGCTCACACTCACTCCCCGAGCGGCTGGAAGTGGGAGTGCTCCCGCTCCCCGCCCCGGCGCCGCCCCCTCCCTGGCGCTCCGGCGCAATAAGAGCCCGGGGCCCCCTCCGCCGCCAGGACCGGCGCCGCGGCCGATGCTCGGGCTGCAGACGGTGGGCGATGCCACCTGATTCGCGCTGAACTTCCCGCAGCTCCCGCCCCCGGCCGCCCCCCGGCCCCCAGCCCGCCCCCGCCCCGCGGACCCGGCCATTTAAGCGCCGCGCCCGCCCGGCGTCCACGAGCGCGGCGGCCGGCGGCGAGGAGCGCGGGCCGCGCCTGGATCTGCGCCTCCGCCGCCGCCTGTGCGCCCGGCCGCTCCCGCCCGCCATGGGCCGCTCCCGGCACCCGCCCGGCGGGCTCTGCCTGCTGCTGCTGCTGCTCTGCCAGCCCCTGCAGGACCGCGGCGCCCAGGGTAAGCGGGGCCGGGGCTCGCCCTTCTCCGCGGTCCCGCGGGGTCTGCCCGGAGCGACGTTGCTCTCGTGTCCACGGACCCACGTAGCGCCTCGGGGATGGAGAGCGCGGGGGTCCCGAGCCAGGGAGCTGGGCCGCCGGGCGGGGGACGCGGGGGGCCGTGGGCAGGGAGCTGGGCCGCTGGCGGGGAGCGAGCGCGGGGACCCCCGAAGAGGACTGGAGCACGGAGCCCCCCGGGGGGTAGAGTTAGGGTTAGGGTTAGATGCCTGCGCCCCGGGCAGCGAGGGGAGACGGTATCTCGGGGCTCGGCTCGCAGGAGGGCAGCGTCCGGGGCCCGCAGAGCCCGGCGCCCCCACCTCGTGCAGCCGAGCATCTGCCCACATCGTGGGGCGCTTTGTGGAAAGGCCTGGGTTCGGGGTGCAGAGGGGAGATTCTGAAATGTCTCCGGGGCCGGGGACGTGGTTTCAGAAACTTTGCCCAAACTTGGAAGTGAGGGTGCTGGGCGGGTGGAGGGAAGCCACCGTCCTGCCAGGCGAAGGCTTCTTCCACCCCGTCCCTTCCCCGAACCCCGGGACGCCGGCAGCCGGGCCTGGGGTGCGGAGCGCGGCTCGCCTTCCCCGCGGACTCCCTCCTCCTCCGGGACTCGCCAGAGGAGGACCGGGAGGAGCCCACCGCCCCGTGGACTCAGATGGATGGACAAACCTCTCCAGTGTGTGTGTGTGTGTGTGTGTGTGTGTGTGTGTGTGAGTTTAATTAGATTTGTTTCTTTCGGTTAGACTTGGGGCAGACTTTTAAAGAAATCCTAACAGCCGCTCACGGCCCAGTGACTGTGAAGGGTGATGGGGAGAAGTCCGGACCCCGGTCCAAACGCTAACGGGGGCGGGGGACCTGCAGGGATTTCTGTATTCTGTGGGGACAAGCCAGGCGCGCTCCCCGGGCCCGGCTGGGGACCCCTCCCGGCCCCGCACTTTGCCGGAGCCCGAGGCGCGCGGGGCCCGGCTCCCCGTCCACGCGCCCCCGCCGCGCGCCCCGGGCTCCGCGCCGCCTTCGGGGAGGCGCTGCCGGGCGGGCGCGGGGCCGGGCCGGGGGCGCCGCGGAGAGCAGCCCGGGCGGGTTTCGAAAGAGCGGCGGCCTCGGCGTCCCCCGGGCCAGCGGATTGCAACACGGCCCGTCGGCGGGCTGCGCCCCGGCCCGCAGCACCAGCCGCCGTTTGCTTTCATTTTCCCGGCGCCCGCCCCTGGCTGGGCCGCCCCGGCCCCGGCCCCGCGGCCTCACCGAGCCACCAGACCCCGCTCCGCCGCCGCCGGGCTCCCCTCCATCATGTCCCGTTTTTGTCCAGTTCTCCCGTCGCTGCGGGTTAGGAGACGGGACCAGGGAGAGCCCGCAGTCTGGTCCCCGCAGCGCGGCTGCACGTGTGGCGTCTGGGTCCCTGGAAACGCACGCGGGTCCGGCGCGGGGTTGGGGGGTCCGGCTCCGGGCTCTCGCCCACCGCCCACCTCTCCAGGCTGGGCTTCCCGACCCTCCACCGCCTTCCAAGTGTTTCCTGCGGGTCCCGGGTTCCGGGCCCTCCACCCCGCGCCCTGCGCGCCCCTCCGGGCTGCTCCGCCCGCCGCCCCTCCCGGGCGCCGCGCCCACCGCCTCTCCCCTCTCCCTCTCCCCTCTCCGCAGCCGGGAACTGCTGGCTGCGCCAGGCGCGCAACGGGCGCTGCCAGGTGCTGTACAAGACGGAGCTGAGCAAGGAGGAGTGCTGCGGCTCTGGCCGCCTCAGCACCTCGTGGACCGAGGAGGACGTCAACGACAACACGCTCTTCAAGTGGATGATCTTCAACGGGGGCGCCCCCAACTGCATCCCCTGCAAAGGTGGGCCCCTCCCTTCTTCCCCCCGCCCCTGGCTCCCCGCCGCAGGCCTGTGCTGGGCCCCCTGCCCGCCCCTCCGGGCCCCTTCCTGTCCCCCGTCCGGCCCGGCGCGCAGGGCGGAGTCTTGCCTGTTACACACTTTTACGCAAAACAAGGTCGCTGGAGGCTCTGGGCCGCCTCGCCAAGTGTGGCGGTGGCCGCCAGCCACCGGGGCTCCAGGCTCTGGGAGAGATCTGGGTCTGGGGCGAGGCCCACTGCCCGGCCCTGCCCCGCCCCCGCCCCAGCGCCTGCGGGGAGCGGGCCTCTGGGGCGCCGCGCGCCATTGCGCAAGGCCTGCCCGCAGAGTCCAGCTGCCGGACCTCCTCGCCTCCCCCGGCCTGGCCCGCTGAGCCCCTGCCTGCCCCGGGCCTGGCCCGCTGAGCCCCGCCTCTTCCAACCAGCAGAAACCTGCGAGAACGTGGACTGCGGGCCCGGGAAGAAGTGCCGGATGAACAAGAAGAACAAACCGCGCTGCGTCTGCGCCCCGGACTGCTCCAACGTCACCTGGAGAGGCCCGGTGTGCGGCCTGGACGGCAAAACCTACCGCAGCGAGTGCGCGCTGCTCAAGGCGCGGTGCAGGGAGCAGCCCGAGCTGGAGGTCCAGTACCAGGGCAAGTGCAGAAGTGAGTGGCCCGCCAGGGGCCGGGAGGGGCGGCGGGCAGGAGGGGCTTGGCCATGCTATTCGGACCCCAAGTAAAGGAACGCTTCCCAGCTCCCAGAGACCCCTGCAGAGCTCAGGACGGCCCCTGCATGGCTCAGTGGCTGAGCATTGACCTGTGACCCACCAGGTCACGGCTCCATTCCGGCTCAGGGCACATGCCCAGGCTGCAGGCTTGATCCCTGTGTGGGGCGAGCAGGAGGCAGCCGGTGAATGGTTCTCTCTCATCATTGAAGTTTCTGTCTCTTTATACCCATCTCCCTTCCTCTCTGAAATCAATGAAAAGATATTTTAAAAGAAAAATACCTCAGAAGGGACCAACCCGGAGTGGTAGGTTTCCGCCTGAGAACCACAGGGCTCTTCCCGATGGGGATCTGTGTCCCGGCCGATGGGGACCCTCCCTCCCCAGGACCGAAGCAGCCTGCTAACCGTCTCCCTCGTTGTCGCAGAGACCTGCCGGGACGTGTTCTGCCCGGGGAGCTCCACGTGCGTGGTGGACCAGACCAACAACGCCTACTGCGTGACCTGCAACCGGGTCTGCCCAGAGCCCGCCTCCTCCGAGCAGTACCTGTGCGGCAACGACGGGGTGACCTACTCCAGCGCCTGCCACCTGCGGAAGGCCACCTGCCTGCTGGGCAGGTCCATCGGCTTGGCCTACGAGGGAAAGTGTATCAGTAGGTATTCCGGATTGAGACACAGAGAGAGGGAAGGGGGAGGAGGAGGCCGGTGCTGGCGTTAGAACCGTGGGGTTGACCAATCAGGAAGGCCAGTGCTTCCCAGTGGCAGGGTCTGGCCAGAGAGAGCGATCCTCCCTCTCCGAGGCCCAGCGGTCCCCGGGGGAGCCGTGCCTTCCCGAGGCGCTGGCATCTGTTGTGAAACGCCTGCGAGAACCAGGAAGCGGTTTTCTGTCTTAGAAAACGCAGAGCTCCCTCGGTGTGGCACATTCGTCCTAAGTGACAGACTTGCTGGAAGCAAGAAGTAATTACTTCCCAGCGCCTCAAAGCTGTCACTGGGTGCTGATCACTGGTGAAACGCGTTCTTTTTTTAAAGATCTCGCTGTGGGGAAGCATCAAACGCACGTGTAGCTCCAGGACCCCGGAATCCTGTCCCAAACATGCTATTTTCATGCACATATGTAATATGTAGGAAACGGGGGGGACTGTGTGTATTTCAGCTTTATTACCAAGCATTTTTGCATCCTATAGCTTCATGACCCCCATTAGCGAGCAATGACATGTAAGTTATATGTTTAGCCTTAGCCAGTTTGGCTCAGTGGATAGAGCGTGGCCCTGTGGATGGAAGGGTCCCGGGTGGCTCGCTCCTCCCTGGCCCGAAGCCCTGGTCGAGGCTCCTGCCGGAGACCAGCCATCCATCTGCCCCTCTCACATCCATGTTTCCCTCCGTCTTCCCTCTCCTCCACTCTCCCCAAAAATCAACGGAAACACGTCCTCAGGCGAGGTTTCACAAAACAAAACGGAAAGAGGTCTTGTTAGGGGAGCAGAGGAAGGGCGCAGAGGGGGGCAGAGGGGCCGCGTACTCATCACAGGTCCATTGTATCCCAGAAGCAAAGTCCTGTGAGGACATCCCGTGCAGCGGCGGGAAGAAGTGCCTGTGGGACTTCAAGGCCGGCCGGGGCCGGTGCTCCCTGTGCGACGAGCTGTGCCCGGAGAGCAAGTCCGAGGAGCCCGTCTGCGCCAGCGACAACGCCACCTACGCCAGCGAGTGCGCCATGCGGGAGGCCGCCTGCTCGGCCGGCGTGCTGCTGGAGGTGAAGCACTCCGGATCCTGCAACTGTAAGTGCGTGCTCAGCCTGCTCCAACCTAAGGACCCCCCAGCCTCGCCCCGAGGGAGCAGAGATGGGGGCCCTTGACCTTGACCTTAGGTAGCCGCTCGGTTCTGCCGGCGATTCCGTGGCCCGCAGGAATGCTCCCCGGGCTGTGTCCGTGACCGCCCGGCGGGGCGGCCTCCGAAAGCCGTGGTGCTCAGAGCCCCCTAACGCCTCGGCGGTGGTCCTGTGCTTGGCTGCTGGCTGCATTAACCCGGGACCCGCACTAACGGCTTCCGAAGCTGTCGTTCTCGGTCTCGGAGGCAGCTTTCTGCTGTCCCGCGTGCGGCTGCACCGCGCAGCCGCCTGCACTAACCCTGACGTGAGGACCCGCGCTGGTGCCTAGAACACAAGAACGCTTTTTGTCTGATTTCAGGATCTGCCCGTTAAGCCTGAGCCATTGATTCTTCAGAACTTTCTGCCGTTGTTGACTTCATAGATTATGGTGGTGTTCTCGGTGTTTCTTTCTTTTTTTTTTTTTTTTTTTTTTTTTAGCATTTTTAAAAAACGTATTGCAGAACAGCAGATGCCAAAAAATAAAAATAAAAACATAAAGAGCATCTCCCTGCAAGTCACGTAAAAGTGCACCGCGGTCACGTGGCTGCAGAGGGCCACGCACCCTGAGCGGCTCTGGCCGGTGTGGTCCGCGTTAAACAGCAGCTCCCTGTGTTCCCCCATCTAGCCATTTCCGAAGACACCGAGGAGGAGGAGGAGGACGAAGACCAGGACTACAGCTTCCCCATTTCCTCCATTCTAGAGTGGTAAAGCCGCCCGCCGCGCAGGCCGGGCGGGACACAGAAAGGAGAGGAAGGAAGGGGGGAGATACATAGTGTCCATACTGTACATAAGTGTATGCTTATTTATTGGGGGACAGTACGCCTGGAGGACCCCGGTCCTCCGGCTCTCTCCCCGGCCACCTGTTACTCCTCCGACCAGAGAGGCCGCCCTGCAAGGTCTCCTGGCTGAGGCCCGTCGCCGAGACGTGTAGACATTTATTTATACTGTGTCATGTTTTATAATTTATACATAAAGTGTCTGGTTGACTGTACGCCTTGTTTTTTTTTTGTTGTTTTTTTTTTGAAGAAATTTATTCGTGAGAGGAAGAGCAGTTATTTATTGTGAGGTCTCTTGCTTGTGAAGTGACGGCTTTGTTTGCCTTGTAAACCATCGAACCATTCCTCCCCGGCCACGCACCACCCCCCCCCAGCCCCCCACGGCCCCGTCCGGCCTCGGGCTCCGCGCCCCTCGCACGAACCTGCACGTCGGTTTGTCCTGTTTATTTATTGGGTTCTCTGCTGCCTGCTCTGTGCGCACACGCCCCCTCAGGTTTTGTTTACATGGGACCCTGGCTGACCAAAAGGCCTTGTCAGTGGCTCAGACAGGAGGCCCAGGGGCGCAGCTCGGAGGAAACGCCGACCCCCGTCCTCTGGTTGTGATGGAGACGTGGTGAGGCCGAGGTGGCGGCGGCCTCAGGCCTCTGGTCATCAGAGCTCTTAAGGTGTTCCAGACCCAAAGAGGCGGAGTGATGGGTGTCCGGGGGGCGGGGGGTGGACGGAGGGGGGTGCTCCCCACCCACTTGCCTTTCGCTCGGTGTTTCCTGGAAGCTGGGCTCCTGTACCTTTAAAATTCGTTCCTTTTCCCACCGGTGTGTCACCACAAGTCCTATCAGAGCTTTCTCAGTTCAAGTTTCTTGCTTTTCATAATACTTTTTTTCCTGATGCAATTTTATACTCTCAAACATGGCAAGTTAAATAAAAACTCATTTAAATATATAGTTTTGTACTTTTTCTACCATGTAAATGTGCAATGTACATAAAAGTTATAATGTGTATTTGTAAATAAACGATGAGTGAAAAAATAAAAAAACTTTAAAAAGCCCAATGGTCTCCGTCGCGGATGGTGTCAGGGAGGTCGTCTGGGCTTGGGGCGCAGAGGTGTGGAACGCAGTTGCTGGACAGAGAGTGCCGGGAGTCAGCGGCCGGGCAAGAGCCCTCCAAAACCCAGTGAATGACCAATACCCCCCCAATGGGTGTGAACTGAGAAGGGAGCAGAGGGCCAGCAGCCCTGTGAGAGCAGACGGGCAGTCCCTCCGAAGCACCCCAGCCTCAGCTTCCTCCTGGGAGCGCCCTCCCGCTGCTCCCGCTGCGGCTCCCTGAGCCAGACCACCTGCGTCTCCTGAGCCCGTGGTTGGCAAACTCCTCAGTCCACAGAGCCAAACAGCAACAGCACAACAATTGACATTTCTTTGGAGAGCCACATTTTTTAAAATCAAAGCTTCTTCTAACGCCACTTCTTCAACATAGACTCGCCCAGGCCATGGTATTTTGTGGAAAAGCCACACTCAAGGGGCCAAAGAGCCACAGGTGGTTCACGAGCCGCAGTTTGCCGACCACGGTCCTAACGTGGCTGAGATCTCGGCACAGCTGCTCAAGGGGAGGGGCAGATAGGCCTCACGCACGGCAGACATGGCCTGGCAGTGGTGGGTGACGGGCTCGGCGAGGGGCCGGGCTTCCACGATGCTGGGTGAAGTCCCAGTTTCACGGGGAGGGAATGCCCGAGAGAGGACGTGGTGTGTCGCCATTAACCTTAGCAGTCATGCTGAGAACGGCAGGCTGGCCTTGGGGGCCTTCGGTCTCTGTAATACATGATGCTACATGGTAACAAGGTCACCAACATGCCTTTCCAATTCATTGGGTGTTAATTCCTTTAAAAAAAAACAAAACATTTTTATTGACTTCAGAGAGGGAGAGAGAGATAGAAACATCAATGATGAGAGAGAGAGTCATGGATCAGCTGCCTCCTGCATGCCCCTCCCTGGGGATTGAGCCCGCAACCCAGGCCTGTCCCCTGACCAGGAATCAAACCGTGACCTCCTGGGTCATAGGTGAACGCTCAACCACTGAGCCGTGCTGGCCAGGCAGATGTTGGTTCCTTGACTAAGGACATTAACAAAACCAAAAATGCAAGATGGGAGATGGGCCTGGGAGGGAAAGCAAAGGTCAGGGTTGCCAACGTGGCTCAGCAATCACTATTACAAACGACTGGGTCTGATTCCAAAAAAGAAACATTTCTTCTGTCCTAAAATGAATAAAGAAATCGACGATGGTGATGGTGGTAGAGACGGTTGGCTCTCAGCTGTGGTCACCGAGTGAGAACTGTGGCGACCGGAGGCCTCGGGAGGCGGGGATGGGACAATGGTTCGGAGCCGGGAGGGTTTGGTCCGCCTTCAGCGGGGTCCCGGGGAGGAGGAGGCGGCCAGGAGAGGGACAGGCTGCCGGGAACCTGAAGACGGTCAGGACGGTGCTTGGGAGCTCCGTGCTGCTGGGACAGGCTCCTGGAGACAGGAACGGGGACGGGAACGGGAAGACAGCTGGCAGCCACGTTCACGGCCCTCCCTGCGTGAGCCTCCGACTACCAGAAGCTCAGCACTGCCACGGACCAGGAAGCAGGGAAAGCTGGCCGTTCAGCAGGCAGCCCTGTGTGTCCTGGCAGGGAGAGTGATACAATCAGCACTCAGATTATTTAAGAATTTTCTTTCATACGTGTCAGCATCGATCATGCCTCTCAAGCAAAAAAAAAATAAAAATCTAATTTTCTTTCTCAGAGTTTCCTATTTTTCCAGTAATCCCGCATTAGGCTAGTGAGTATCAAGAAATAGAAGTCTCTTTTAAAACTCAAATTACATTAATGTCATTAAGCTATTGTTAAAATTTCAGCTGAGGCCCAAAAAAGTAATTCACTTAGGCACATAACGTAATTAATAGAAGCCACTCCAGTAACTAGTTTTCAAAGGAAAGTGTACATCTTAATGATCAGGAGCTGCAAAACATCAAGCCATGATGACAAACACCAGAAGTTTGAGCTTCATCAGATGTCCCCCTCAGCTGGTGACATGTCAGGTGGGGTTATATGTCAGGTGGGGTTATATGCCACCTTTCCTAGGGCGGGGCAGAAATAAAAGTGGGCGCAATTAGAGCCTTCTCTGTGCCCAGGCCGGCCTCGGGTGGGCACTGCGCCGGGGGCGGCATGCCACACGGCCAGAACGGCCTGTGCCCAGGTCCCAGGGCCGCGCCCACGGGAGAGGTCCCGCGGGTGGCTGCTGGGGTGTGGCCCTGTGCGAGAACCTCCCCGCACTCAGCAGACGCACGCCGAGGTCTGCGTTGAGGGAAAAGGGCCAGCGTGGATGCAGCGTGCCCCGGAATGATTCAGGAAGAAAAAATGCGGCCGCGCATACTTTCCCCCACATGCGCTCACCCGGAGTCAGACAAAGGTGACAAGAAGTAGAGCGAAGCACAACAATACGTGAACTTGAGTAAAAGGTGGGTGGGTATTTTGTTTTGTTTTTTGTTTAGTCCTCCCCCGAGGATATTTTCCCACTGGTTTTTAGGGACAGTGAAAGAGAGAGGTGGGGACAGAGAGAAACACCGATGTGAGAGAGAACGCACAGATTGGTTGCCTCCGGCAGCCTCCTGCACACACCGCGACCGGGGCCCAGCCAGGGAGAAGCCTGCAACCGAGATACGTGCCCTTGACCAGAAGCAAACATAGACCCTTTGGTCCACAGGCTGACGCTCTGCCCACTGAGCCACACCAGCCAGGGTACATACGGCTATTTTTAATACTACACTATTGCAACTTTTCTGTTAGTTTGAAATCACATCCAAATAAAGAGTTTAACGTTTTTATTTTTTTTTTAAATATATTTTATTGATTTTGTACAGAGAGGAAGGGAGAGAGATAGAGAGTTAGAAACATCGATGAGAGAGAGTCATCGATCAGCTGCCTCTTGCACACCCCCCACCGGGGATATGCCCGCAACCAAGGTACATGCCCTTGACCGGAATCGAACCCGGGACCCTTCAGTCCCCAAGCTGACGCTCTATCCATTGAGCCAAACCGGTCTCGGCAAGAGTTTAACGTTTTTAAAAGTGAATCTCATAAATGGGGGTGCACAGTAGATGGCTCCCCGTTCCCCAGGAAGGCAAGGGCAGTAGCTGTCACTTAACAGATCGTCTTGAAGGACCAAAGGCTCCAGAGAACGGTCATGGTGACGTCCCCACGCGACGTGCAGAATCAAAACGGGCCCGGAGACCTCCACACCCGCCTGAGAAATGGCCTCTTTTCTGTAATCCTCTCACGCTGGGGGTGGTTGTGAGCTTCGTGCTGCTCCCCCTGCTCGCTGTCTGCTGCGTGGACAGACCACGGCGCGCCTCCCCGCGCCCGGTCCCCACACGGTCATCAGGGAGGCCTCCCCTAACGGTGTTGGGAGATGGAAATGCAGGCGGTATCAAAGCTCTGCGGCCAGGGCCGGGCACCTAAGAAGGGCGGTAAGTTGGTGCTTCTGGGGTTATAATCGTGGTTATGAATTAAAGACAGAAAGACACTGGGGCTCATCAGCCAGCCTCTGCCCGGACAGTGCGGTGAGGAGGCCCCGGGCCAGAGGCACAGACGTGAACACGCGTGTGATGGACGATAAGCATGGCCGCCAGGCGGTGCATCAGGTCAACGGTAACACGTTTCTGGAAGTGAATGTGGGCGCTGCGGCGAAAGGGCCGGTTCAAACAGCAGGTTTAGACACTTGACTCCCCTCCAAGATCCGGGAAAACTCACTCGCCCTCCCACATCCCCAAAGCCACCAAGCAGCAACCCCCCCCCCCCCGGCAGCCATGGAGCATGTCCCTCTCTTTCCACAGGAGGACTACAGACTCCCAAAGAGCGATAGACCATTTCCAACTACCAGGAATCCTCATGCGAATAACACGAGTGCCAGGTATTTTTTTTTAAGATATATTTTATTGCTTTTTTTAAAAAGAGGAAATGAGAGGGATAGAGAGTTAGAAACATCGATGAGAGAGAAACATCCATCAGCTGCCTCCTGCACACCCCCCACTGGGGATGTGCTACAACCGAGGTGCATGCCCTTGACTGGAATCGAACCTGGGACCCTTCAGTCCACAGGTCGAAGCTCTATCCACTGAGCCAATCCAATGCCAGGTATTTAAAAACAAGATATATTATCTAATTAATGCACGTGTTTTTCAAAAGGCACTTTTCAGAACCTGGGTCCTCACGTGCCCCCACGCCCTCTCCATTCGGACCAGCCCGCCGGCCTTCCCCAGCCAAGGCCGGCATGGAAATAGCCGCCCGCGGCCATAGACCTGCCTGGGCACGTCCAAGCCCAGCGCCTCATCACTGGAATCCCCCCCAGGACGGGATGGTCCTGGGCTTGGCCCTCCTTGGCCTCAGATGTCTTGGCCGGTGCCATCAAGATTCCTGTGGCGAGTCCGTCAGACACTTCCAAACATACTCTCTGGATTACACCAGATGCAGCCCTGGCAGAGCGGTAATTTGTCATTTTTCTATTTTAAGAATATGGGGAACCAACTGGTACTGCCGGGAGCCAGATTCATTCCCACCCAGAGCCTCTTGTAACCATCCACCGAGGACTTGAGTCTCTGGCTAAAGAGCCAGCATACGTTTTTCTCAACAACTTGGGGCCGACGAGAAATGGGGAACAAAGGTCCAGTGCTGGTGAGGAAGAGATCTTGGTAAACCTCTTGTCTTTTTGGCACCAGAAGTTAACCAGGGGGATGGTTTTCATGGTCAGGATGCATCTCGTACACAGTAGTGTCCGTGGGAGAAGGCCGGTCGCTATGGTTTCTTGAGATTGCCATGGGCTGCTGGCCCGAGGGCCACACGGAGCCGAGGGACTGGGTTACAGAAAGGCCCGCGGTACTTGGAGCCTCCACACAGTCCTTTGTGGGGTCAGCTCCCCGAAGCGTCAGCATGGACTGAGGGCAATGTGTTCATGGGGTCAGTGGAAGCAGGACCCAGTCAATAAAATCCCCTCATGAATGCTCTTCGTCAAGGTCGAGTGCCCGGGGCCAGCAGCATCAGCATTACCTGGGAGCTTGTTAGAAATGCATGTTCAAGCTCTACCCCGGAACCCCGGAACCCCGGAACCAAATTCGCTGAGGGCAGGCCCCCAAAGCCTGTTTTCCCGAGCACTCTAGGTCTGTGGTGGGCAAACTGCGGCTTGCAAGCTACATGTGGCTCTTTGGCCCCCTGAGTGTGGCTCTCGCACAAAACACCACGGCCTGGGCGAGTCTATGTTGAAGAAGTGGCGTTAGAAGTTGAAGTTTAAGAAATGTGGCTCTCCAAAGAAATGTCCATCGTTGTGCGGTTGGTATTTGGCTCTGTTGACTCATGAGTTTGCCGACCACTGCTCTAGGTCATTCTCCTGAAAGTTTGAGGCTACTGTCCTAGAATCCTCACGAGCTCTGGGGGCGGCATGGCTGCCTGAATGCCTACGCCTGGGTCTCTGGGAGAGCTGCCCGTGCCTCCCACCCGACCTGGCCAGGATCCCCACACCCCCTGACCCGGGCCCAGGAGCGCACGCTCCGTGGCAAAGGCATTCGGCCGCAGACATCACAAGGCACGTTTCTCCCCAGCACGTTCTCACCCTCTGCTATCTCCAGGGAGATCTTCCCAGCGAGACTCAGCGGAGCTGTCGGGGAGTGCCGACTCGCCTCCCATCCCTCCAGCCACGCGCAGCCGGCGGCCAGCTTCTCAAGAAGAGACTTGAATGCTGAACGGAGCAAAGGGGCCCTGGAGCCCTGGCCCCTCCTGGTTGACATTTGGTTCACTTCTCTTCCCCGGAACGTGTCTGTCGCTGCTTCCAGGAACCGCCCGGTCTCCCTGGAGCCGCACCTGGGCTCAGCCACAGGCAGGCGGCCAAGCGCTACCTCCCGGCTGACCTCTGTCCGAGGACGGGGAGAGCTGAGCCACACGCCGCCGCCGCCCAGGCCCGAAGCCACGGCACCAGAGGGGAGCGCTTTCCCCCCAGGCCGCCTGGTAAAGCAGGTCCAGGTCCACAGCCTGACCCGAGACTGAGAGACCCTCCTCCCTCTGCTGTCCTCCCCGCATCTCCTGCCCCAGCACCTCAATGCCTCTCTTACCGGAGCTGGGGCCTGTGAATGACTCTCTACTTCTCTCCCACAGCCTCTGGCCCACACTCTCACTGTGGGTCCATGCAACCCCCTTCTCACACCTGCACCTGTGCTGCCGCGCAGGCATGAGTCCACAGCGTGTCCAGCTGGCCCTGCCCCAGCGGGATCATGGTTCCTGGCTTCCCCACCCTCCTAGCAGATTCCCCTCCCGCTCTGCCCAGGCCCCTCTCTGGCCTTTCCCTGCTCTCGCCATCTCCCCAAGCAGCAGACCTACTCCCACTCTGCCCGCTTTCCGGGAACCGGATCCCAGCTGCTTACCTGGGAAAGGGCTGGCATCGGGAACGAATGCCCTCCGCGCCTCCCAGCATTCACCAGGTTTGCCCAGGTCCCTTCCATTTCTACTTCCTTCCTCCGATCACAGAGAATGGCTCCCATGCCTGTGCTGTTCGCACGCCCCTCCACCCCCTCCAGAAAGCCCTCAGCAGCCGCTCTCCCGCCATCATTCTTCCTTCCTGCCTCTGTGGTGGTTTTAACTTGAGCGTTAAAATACGCTTCATTCGAAGTTTTCTTATAAGGATAGCTAAAATTGAAATAATATCATGAATAAAACTTTCCTAACTCAAAGACGCACACACACTCAACACACACGCTTCAGCCTTGCCTAGCCCTGTGGTCGGCAAACTGCGGCTCAAGAGCCACAGGCGGCTCTTTGGCCCTTGAGTGTGGCTCTTCCACAAAACACCACGGCCTGGGCGAGTCTATGTTGAAGAAGTGGTGTTAGAAGAAGTTTAAGTTTAAATAAGGTGGCTCTCCAAGGAAATGTCAATCGTTGTCCTGTTGATATTGGGCTCTGTTGACTAATGGGTTTGCCAACCACGGGTCTAAGCCCATAACAGTTTTTTAAAAGCCTTGTGACTCGCCTCAGACACAACTTGTGGAGTAATCTCCACTCTGCTTACTGCCTCGCCTCACCCTCGTTCCTCAGCCTCTGCAGTTTGGACTCATCTCCTCTGAGTCATCGGAAGGGGTTTGACTCAGGTTACCAATGACTGTCCAGCTCCCGTACAATGGGCGTTATCCGTCCTTATCTGGTGGACCCCTCCTCCATTGGCACCCTGCGGACCAGACTCCGGGACTCCCTCGGCATCCCCCCAACCCTAGTCCTCCTATCTCACATTCCTCTGTGGCTTCTTGATGACTCATGTCTTCTTACCAGGGAAGCAGGGATCAAGATCTGCCAATCCACACACTGTGTCTGACGTAGATTTTATTTGATCACACAAACCTGTGAAATAATTTTGAATTAGTTGATACTATTTAAAATGTAGGAATTCCAACAACCAAAAAATCTGGATTTCTACTTTCTCCTGAAAAATCTGAAAACCAGGTGTTCCTGGGTCTCTGAATCCACACAGGCACAGACACCAGGAGCAGAGCGGACAGCAGGCAGCTCCCGCACTCAGGCGGCATAACTCTCTGGGTCACCGCATCTGCTGCCGTCCTTCACTTGTTCAGGTCACTCCCTGCCTCCCCTGACTGTCCGGGGCACAGAATTCCAGTGTCACCATGTGGTCACTGCCGTCCACAGCTAGTGGCCGCAGACCTCCGTGAGCAGCCCTCAGACTTTATGGAGCCAGGATCACAGTTCCTCTTCCAGGACGAAGAAATCTCCTCAACCTGCTTGTTTCCGGACAGAGTCCTCCCACATCACAATCTGGTGCGAGAGCATCTGATTGGGGAAGCCATGTGCAGAGACAGGGAAGCTGGGAAGTCAGGTTTCCGTTCTCATTGGGAAGGTGAAATTCGGTGTAATGAAGAATAACATTTAGAGAAGGTGTCTGTCCCGATTAAGCCCCAATTAGTTGATTATCTGACTAGACTTAGTGGGACAAATGCAGGTGGCCAGGAGTCAGCAGTAACGTCCTCTCTCTTTTGCTTCCATGTCTAGACAGCTGAGCCGAGCCTGAACACATGGCACACAGGCAGAAGGAGTGTGCACTCACACAGGGCTTATTTACCTGTTCCTAGTGGGTCCTGGGCTCTGGCAAAGCCACCTGGCGATGCACATTGAAAGACGGACGATGAAAACAGAGATAGACAGGCGGTCGCAGCTGGTTCAGGCTCACACAGGACAGCAGTCTGGGCTGGTCTCACGGAGCGACGTGGAGTTCTGCCCTGTCAGGCAGGCGAGGCGGACTGAAGACGCTCCGGTGCTTTGTGGCCGGCGGTAAACACCTGTGTCTTCTCGTGGTGGGCCAGACGGCGTGCCTTATGCTGGGAGCAGGGCGTTCACCTCGAGAGAGTGGGGCGTTCACCAGTGTGGAAGTTAGAGTACTGGGGTCTCCACACAGCAAACACTTCACACAGTAATCATGTCACACATCAGAGGGCTTTCCTTATGACCATAACATTATCGCAACAGTGTCCTGAAGGTCTCGGCAGCCGCCATGACAGGTGGAGACTACTGGGAAATCCAGGCAAAGCTGGGTATGAAGTTGTTCCAATTGGACCTGCCCGTGGCCACAGCTGAGGGATGGTATAGGCTTCCTCACCCACAAGCTTCAAGAGTATTTTCTCAGAAGCACTCCACAACCCAGGAGCCGTCCACCACCTATCACCCATCCAGTGCTCCATCCATTTGGACGGCAGCTTAACACTCGGCATTGTCCCAACATAGCTCGGAGGACCACGGCAAGGGCAGGGAAATGGAGTCGAGAGCACACCCTAAGCAAACACAGAGAAAAGCAATTCCCAAATGATGGCTGAACGGCTGCTAGCAATTGGCAAATGTTTTCAAGAGGAAATTCTTGACCTCCAGCATCTAGTGGGCCATACAGGAGCCTGTGTGGACACACACTGACCAAAGAGAGAGTCTCAGCCCTCAAGCAAAAGCCAGTGGAAAATCAGAAATTCTCTGACAGCACCAAAGACCCTTCTCTGGGAAAGTCAGATGCCTGGGTTAATGACAGGGACAGGGATCCAGGTGACAAAGAAGGACCAGATCAAGGTAAGCCATGCCCTTCACTTCTATCCAGGGCAGCAGGAATGAATGGAGGCTGATGTAACATTGGGAAAGTTGTTTTGTCTGATTGATTGATTGATTGATTGATTGTCTGTTTAAAATGCTGCTGAAGTGCTTTGCTCTGTGCCCTGGAGGTTAAGCCCTAAGACAGGGTCTCCCTCCTTCCCCTACAGGGACTGGTTTCCCTCTAGGGTTGGCCAGGCCCTAGGAAAGGAGCAGAGGATGGGAAAAGAGAGAGAGGGAAGATGCATAGCCCCTGCTCCCTCCCTGTCTCAACCTCAGCTGCTTCTTCCTCTAGGACAAACCAGGATAGTGGTTGGCAAACTCTTTAGTCAACAGAGCCCAATATCAACAGGACAGTGATTGAAATTTCTTTGGAGAGCTATATTTTTTAAACTTAAACTTCTTCTAATGCCACTTCTTCAACATAGACTCGCCCAGGCCATGGTGTTTTGTGGAAGAGCCACAATCAAGGGGCCAAAGAGCCGCATGTGGCTCAAGAGCCGCAGTTTGCCGACCACGAGTACTGGGCAGCAAAGACTGGCAGCTGCCATGGAAACCTGGATGGAGAGTAAGCCATCTAGTCTACCATGCGCTGCCGAGACCTGTCTCCAGGGCCGTGGTGCCACGGGGCCCGAAAGCACGCTTTCCCGTCGTGCACTTGACCCTGAGCCTGAGCGTGCCGTAGCTCTCTTCCCTGCACCCCGGGGAGAGCAGTCTCGCCTCAGAACGGGCTATGTGTGTGAATGAACAAGGGAGCTTATTCTAGTCATGCGACGAGAGGACCATCGGAAGACCTGCGAGATCCTGGCTGATGTGTTCGCTGTCACACAGGAGCAGGTCAATCCAACTTCCTGCTCATACTTATGGCTTTCGGAGGGTAAATGTAGCTTCGTGGAGCAGGTATTTAATGAATGCATATTTTTTCCAATAAGCATACTTACACAAGTTGTAAGATCACATAGCCCTAGCTGAAACCGGTTTGGCTCAGTGGATAAAGCGCCAGTCTGCGGACTGAAAGGTCCCAGATTTGATTCTGGTCAAGGGAATGTACATTGGTTGCGGGCACATCCCTGGTGGGGTGTGCAGGAGGCAGTTGGTCAATGTTTCTCTCCCATCGATGTTTCTAGCTCTCTATCCCTCTCCCTTCCTCTCTGTAAAAAAATCAATAAAATGTATTTTTTTAAAAAAGATTATATACCCTTAAGACGCTAGGTTACAACTGTTACCCAAAAGACCTTGAGATTTAGAAGATGCATATCATTGAAGACTTTTATACATAATTATGTATTAAAGAGACAAAATTTGTACAAATATAAAGTGGAAATCTGGTTGGCATGGCTCAGAGGTTGAACTTTGACCTATGAACCAGGAGAGCTTGGTTCAAATCCCAGTCAGGGCACATGCGGGGATTCCAGCTCGATCCCTCGTGTGGGGCGTGCAGGAGGCAGCCGATCCATGGTTCTCTCTCATTGTCGATGTTTCTGTCTCTCTCTCCCTCCCCCTTCCTCTTTGAAATTAACAACCCAATCAATACACATTTGTGTATATATATATGACTTTAGCAAAAATAAATAAAATAAATACATAAATAAAGCTTCCCTGGGCTGAGAAATGTTTATGTGCCCTATTCTTAAAGTTCCTGAGCGTTTACCAATGAGAAAGGCGTGTTTGCTGGACTCAAATGGGAAATGCCTCCACATCTATAAAATGCAGAGAGAACAAAGGGGACCCTCAGAAAAGCATGCTTCCCACTGCCCTGCCCTCGTCCCCAGCGCCCTTCTCTGGAGTCACAAATGTCACTCGCTTCCTGTGTGTTTCTCCGGAATACTTTGTTTTGCAAAACTGGTGCCAGACTAGAAATCCCATTGTGCGGTTTGCATTGCCCATTTGTTACATCTTACCGATCACTCCACACCCCGGGGAGCGGCTCACTGTTTTTAAAGTGTGGAGCGCAAAGATGGAACGGCTTAGTCTGTTTTGTAAGACCTTCTTCCTGGCTTTGGGGCCCTGGACCAGCTTCTCACCAATCCTTCCTTTCTCCCTAACCTTTTAGCCACTGGAACCTTCTCTTTGTTTTCATGTATATAACAGGGAAGATAAAAACCAATGTGGTGATGATGATGAAGAAAAGGAGGAGGAGGAGGAGGAGGAGGAGGAGGAGGAGGAGGAGGAGGAGGAGGAGGAGGAAGAAGAAGAAGAAGAAGAAGGGGAAGGAGGAGAAGGGGGAAGGAGGAGAAGGGGGGAGGAGGAGGAGGAGGAGGAGGAGAAGGAGAAAGAGGAGGAGGAGGAGGAGGAGGAGGAAGAAGAGGGAAGGAGGAGAAGGGGGGAGGAGGAGGAGGAAGAAGAGGAGGAGGAGGGGGAAGAAGAAGGGGAAGGAGGAGAACGGGGAGGAGGAGAAGGGGGAAGAGGAGGAGGGGAAGGAGGAGGAGGAGGATAGAAGGCTACTTGAGATTGAGGAGACAATTGGTTTCCGCTGAGGGTTTCCCAGCAGCACACTGGGAAGTGCGATTCGGCAATCAGCTCTGGGGTGTTTGCTGATTAGGGTATCATAGTCAATTTCAAGTTACCAGTGTGAGGCCACTGAGCCCTCAGCTGGGAGGGGGCACGCCCCATTCTATAGCGCTCGCACTGAACAGATACAGACCTAACCTTGTCATCACAGAAAACTGTAAAATGATGAGGAAGGGGTTTGTTTTCAGATGTGTACTATTTTTGTTTCAGTATAATTCATTTCATACACTGTACATTTTTTTCATAATTTTCTATTTTTAAAAATTTTCAGTTACAGCTGACAAGCAACGTTAAATTAGTTTCAGATGTATGACGTGATGATTCCACTTTATTCATTTTTATAGCTTATCTTTTTACCGACAGCTTGTTAACGTTTAACCACTGGCTCACAGAATTCCCGCAAAGGTGATGTCAGCGTTTGCAAACTGGTGTGAGCCAGCTCTCGCCCATCTCTCCTCGAAGAGGTACCCACGTTAGCACACGCCTACAGACATCGTCTCTCCACTGATAACCATCTCGAATTTAGTGGGTCCAACACCACATCCTGATCACCTCGTCCTGAAACCCTTCTTCACGGTCTTCTGTATCCCAGCCAACAGCAGCTCTGCCCTGCCGATCGCCCCCCATGGAGGTCCTCGAGTCATCTTTCCCCTCTTCTTAGGCCCTCCACGTCGACCCTGTGCATGAGTCCCGCTGCCCCTGCCTTCATACACATCCAGAACCCAGCCCCTTCCCAGCACCTCCACTGGCACCAGCCCGGAGCCTCTGTGTGCCCAGCACCAGAGCGTGCCCCCACAGAGCAGACACTGAACGAACATTCAGGGAAACAGCGAAGGATGAAGGCGAGGTGGGGTATTTTGAAAAAGTTTTAATCTTATTTTTATAGGGTTTAACTTTCCTGTGACTTTATCCAACCAAACACCTTCAGTGGGTCCTTATTTCCTAGAAAAGTGTTTGCAGTTGGTAAGTTATAGTCTTCAAAGGTCCCACAAATCCACATACACGCCAAGCATTGCAATATGTCTGGTCACGTGTGTGAATGTCCATTTTTTCCTGTGACTGTAGAAGCTTTGGTGATAAATACAACACACACTTGTTTTAAAATGTCATTGAATTTATAGTAGCTTTTTGTCATTATACATTTTTTTTTTCAAGAAAGGCAATCTGATTGATTACAAAGGGGTGCCTCAACTAGTGGGGTGAGGGGAGGGGGGAGAAGGAAAAAATCCAAAAAACTAACCTAGGGAAGCAAGTCCAAACACAGCTGCATTTAATGTTTACACTCATAATTAAAGTTGTGCTGGTTGGTCCCGATAATGCAAAGGTGTGTACTTGGCTTTGTGAGGAACAACATGACTAGGGCAAGGTCTTCGTCCTCCAAGAATTCTAACCTACTTGGGATTCTCCCAGGAGTTCTATCATGAGGGGGTGGAATGTGGGTGAGGTGCAGAGTGGGTCAGAGAACCACGATTGAAGGAACTTTATGGCTAAAGCACCAAGTGCAGGGCTGGAAGCGGGCAGCGGGAGGAGAAGCTAGAAAGGCACATTGCAGTCAAATCGTTGTAAGTTAGGCTGATGAACTGATCCTCGTTCCGGAAGTAAAAAGCAGCCTTTGATGTTTTTCAACGTCATTCCACGAATACCTGCCACACACCTGCGGGAGCAGCAGGCGCCTGGGCACCAGGAGAGAGAGACGCTGCTGTCCTCATCTCCAGCAGGAGGTGACGTCACCGGGTCTCTGGTGGTGGGGATCAGATTTCTTGCCGAAAAGATCGACTATTTTATTGACTCTTGATCGCTTGTAAGAGGAAACTATCTTGGTCACATAAAACGTTGTGATTATGAACAATTGCCCTCACCTGAGATTCTCTCCAACCCCTTTGACAGGGAAGATAGAGGCTAAAGAAGAAGGATGAGAAGCAGGAGGATTGTTGTGGGTAGAATCGTGCATGGGTGGGGTCTGGCCAGGGGAGGGGACATGGGCAGTTGGCCGGCCTACCTGCTGGTTGAATCCCTGGTCCAGGGGACACTTTGCATATTAGCCTTTTATTCTATAGGATATACACTGAGCGGCTCGATGATTATGCATTCAGATATCATCATAATCTGGCCCATCAGTGCATATTTTTTTAAATTTTTTAAAATATATTTTATTGATTTTTTACAGAGAGGAAGAGAGAGGGATAAAGAGCTAGAAACATCAATGAGAGAGAATCATCGATCAGCTGCCTCTTGCACACCCCCTACTGGGGATGTGCCCACAACCAAGGTACATGCCCTTGACTGGAATCGAATCTGGGTCCTTTCAGTCCGCAGGCTGATGCTCTATCCACTGAGGCAAACCGGTTTCTGCCTCAGTGCATATTTTATACTGTCTATGAGGCCCCTGGAACCATAAGAAATGCAAAAAATTCACTGTTAATAACTCATTCTCAAATTGCCCCTCTTAAACGTCAAATTGCCCCCCTGGGGGGCGTGCGCCCACGTTGGGAACTACGGCTCTACATCAGGTCAGGGGACTGAGACTTGAGGTTTTGGGTGAAACAGAAAGCTGAGTCCTGACTCAAGGCACCCAGGAAGGCAGTGACAAGGTCCGCACGGAGCCCTGTCACAGCGCGTTGCCCTCTGACCCCGGCCACAGACATCCCGCCGGCACCACGGCATCAGGCACGTGGCAGGTGTGTAGGGTTATGTGATAAACACAACAGACACCACCCCTGCCCTCCTGGAACTTCAAGTCTAGTGAGAAAGATGGATGATAAATAATTCACCACAGCCGTAACCGGTTTGGCTCAATGGATAGAGCGTCGGCCTGCGGACTGAAAGGTTCCAGGTTCAATTCCGGTCAAGGGCATGTACCTGGGTTGTGGGCACATCCCCAGTAGAAGGTATGCAAGAGGCAGCTGATCGATGATTCTCTCTCATCGATGTTTCTGGCTCTCTATCCCTCTCTCTTCCTCTCTGTGAAAAATCAATAAAATATATTTTTAAAAATAAAAAATAACTCACCACATTTCCATGTAAATGACTATTGGGTTGAGTAGTTTTACTTATGCAAATAACGTGTGTAAAGGCAAAGGACAGAATGCTGTCGCCGTATTACCAAGACTGAGGATCTCCGACGTCGAGTCTCAGAGGCTGAGGAAGGCTAGCGAGACCGATGGCCTGGCGTTAGGATGGGGGGCGATGAGGGTTTTCCCCGAGACGGATGCGGTTTGAGTTGGTACTCAGAGGGACCACAGAGCTTGCCTCGTGTGGGGAACAGCCGACGGGTTACTGATTCTCAGCGGGGGAGGCAGGGAGGGGCACACGTGACGTTGGAGAGGGGGCAAAGGCCGGAGCCCACAGAAAATGAGTCAAGATGAGATCTTCCAAAGAGCATGCCCTTTCCCTAAGCCTAATTAAGACAGTTTTTTAAAAAATCTATAATCCATTACAAAGTATTATTTAAACTGAAAAAAAAAAAAATCCAAACAGAACGTCCAGCCATCACTCCGCACTGGAAACACCTCCATCGGCCACCCACGGGAGGTGCGAGGCTTCCCTTGCTGTGACACGAATATTCTGGGCTGTGACATCCCTGGCCTGGGCCTGGGCACTGGACAAGGGGTTCTGCTCGCTGTCCCTCCCAGGAGCATGGCGCGCACCAGCAGCCCCGGGTCGCCGAGATAAGAGGGAGAACCCGGTCAGCTCACCCACGCTGCTATCAGGGTGTTCCTATCAGCTGGCTCTGAAACCCCACATCCAAGAACAGGATCTGTGTAGTTCCCGGCAGCTCACCCATCACCCGAGACAGTGCCTGCCATGGAGTAAACTCTTGATAGGTGTTTGCAGAGTGAAAGCTGCACTGGGTTTTAACATAAGCCACCATTACAGAGATGTTTGTCTATAATCCTTCACTCCAGAGAATTCCATGCAGCTGCCTAATCCACCGGCCCCTAGCACTGCCCACCACCGGACCCTCATAGGAAGTTCCTTAGCTCACATCCCCCTGGCGCCTCTGCGAAGTCCTCTGTTCCATCTGTGGATCTGCGGAATTAGCAATCACCAGACCGTGTGTTTCTCTGACCAATCACAATGCCCCTCGAACCGAATTCCTCAACCCAAGGATGGAAGCCTTTCTGGTTAAAGGATTCTTACTTCAGCGCACACACCACGGCAAAGAGCATAAAAGCAATGTCAGTGATCGCATGTCATCATCACGTTCTCCAGAGACAAGAGAGAAGCCATGTGCCTGGCAAATGTCCGAGGGCTCTGATGAAAAGCAAATGAGGAGCTCCAGGTTTGCCAAGCCACCCCGAATCAAACCTGGAGCCTGCCCTCCCTGGGCGATCCTGCCGTCTCACACAGAGCCGGGAGAGCCGGGCGACTCCCCGAGGCCGCCCGCAGCTCCTCTGAGCTCCGCGGCGAGCAGCCCTGGCCTGGGCAGCCTGTTGCTGTGGACGGTCTCAGCTGGAGCGGGGTGGGGTGCAGGGAAGCACAGGGGTGCTGCTTGGTGAGGGATTCTTCTCCCGATGAGCCATTAGCAGCGATGCGTCAGCACACACCGCCCCTATGTGGCCTCCACTGGAGGCCCGTCTGCCCCTCTACTTGCAGGTGGTAGAGGCGAAGGCAAGAGAAGGGGGGTGCGCCTGGGTTCCTGTCATGGAGAACAGTGCCAGCCCCTGTCCCGGTGAAAGGTGTGCCCT
This sequence comes from Pipistrellus kuhlii, assembly GCF_014108245.1. Taxonomy (NCBI): domain Eukaryota; kingdom Metazoa; phylum Chordata; class Mammalia; order Chiroptera; family Vespertilionidae; genus Pipistrellus; species Pipistrellus kuhlii. The sequence continues at coordinate 1,280,023 of NW_023425540.1, read as the reverse complement.
CCGCGGAGCTGACGCTGCTTCTCACAGCCCCGCTCAGAATCAGTGGATGGAAAACGCAGATGGCAGGCGGCAGGCCGTGCCACGGGGCTGGTCCTCCTTGGTGCTCCCTGACCTGAGCTACCATGACCGGCAGTTGTATGAACACGTGATTGGAAGAATATACAATCAGGAGCATGTCTCAGCTCAGCATTCTGGAAGAGGATAGAATCAAAATGGTCACTGTAGCCCAGTCGGTGTGGCTCAGTGGTTGAGCATTGACCTATGAACCAGGTGACCACGGTTCCATTCTCAGTCAGGGCCCATGTCAGAGTTGCAGGCTCGATCCCCAGTAGGGGGCGTGCAGGAAGCAGCCAATCAGTAATTCTCTCTCATCATGGATGTCTCTCTCTCTCCCTCTCACTTCCTCTCTGAAATAAAAAAATATATATATTTTGAAAAATTGTCAATATAATAGATACGCCCCTCTCTGTAAATGCATTATTGTGCTAATAGAGGATTAGTACATTAAAATGATTGCATTTGACAACTTTAATTTTCAACATGAATCCTCACAGACTACATGTGTAGTTGACTCAATCCAAGCAGCAGGCTTTTGGGAGGCCCAGGTTTTGCGGAGCGCATCAGGTTTATAACCAAAATACAGATTTCTTCCCATGGACCAGAGCACAAGCTCACTGGTGAGATAAGGAACTGGCAAAGAACACAACTGGAAACAATACAAAAGAGTATATAATTAGAATAACAAGAAAGGCCCAGAGGAAGTAGAAGGAAGGAAATAATAAAAATCAGAGCAAAAATAAATGACATAGACATTAAAAAAAAAAATACAAAAGACCAATAAAACCAAGAGCTGGTTCTTTGAAAAGATAAGCAAGATTGATGAACCTTTAGTCAGACTCGTCAAGAAACCCAGAGAGAGGACCCAAATAAGCAAAATCAGAAATGAACGTGGTGGAGTGACCACTGACACCACAGAAACACCAAGGATTGTAAGAAAGGATAGTGAATGCCCACATTCCAACAAAACGGACAACCTGGGCGAAACAGACATCTTCCTAGAAAAATTCAATCTTCTAAAACTCAGGAACCTGAATAGGCTGATAACCACTAATGAAATACCCTGTTTCCCCGAAAATAAGACAGTGTCTTATATTAATTTTTTCTCCAAAAGTTGTGCTAGGTCTTATTTTCAGGGGATGTCTTATCTTTCCATGCGCTAGGTCTTATTTTCGGGGAAACACGGTAGAAGCAGCCATCAAAAACCTTCCAGCCAACAAAAGCCTGGCTCAGACGGCTTCACAGGAGTCTTACCCAACATCCAAAGAAGAACTGACACCCGTCCTCAAACTATTCCAAAAGCCCAAGAGGAAGGGACACTCACAGCCTCTTCTTAGAAGGCCAGCATTCCCTAACTCCAAAACCAGGCAAAGACGCTACAGAGAAAGAGAATTCCAGGCCACTATCCCTGATGAACACAGACGCTAAAATTCTCAACAAAATATTAGCAAACTGGACCCGGCAATATATCTGGAAGATCACACACCATGACCAAGTGGGGTTCATTCCAGGGCTACAAGGCTGGTACAACGTTCGCAAATCAGAAAATGTGACACATCACAGAAACCAACAGAAGGATCAGAGTCAGAGGATCCTCTCAGCAGCGGGGAGAGGGGCCAGAGGAATGAACCAAGGAACTTACGAGCATACAAGTCTGGGTGGGCGAGAACCAGAGCAGAGAGGGTAATGGGGAGAAAACGGGGGACATATGTAAAACTCTCAACAATGAAGATACATTCTTTTTTAAAGAAAGAGAAAAAGAAAAAGGGGGGAGGATGGTATATAACTAGGAGCTGAGCCATTTAATGGGAACCACACAATCAATTCTATTTATGTATTTTAATATTTTTTAAAATTTTTATTTATTGAGAGAAGGGAAGGAGGAGAGAGAGAGAGAGAGAGAGAGAGAGAGAGAGAGAGAGAGAGATTGATTTGCTGTTCTCCTTATTTATGCATTCTTTGGTTGATTGTTGTATGTGCCCTGACTGGGATCAAACCTGCAAGCTTGGCGTATCTGGCTGTTGCTCTAGCAAAGGGAGCCACCCAGCCAGGGCCCAATCAGTTCTATTTACATTGCACAAGCCCGGGCCCCGCTCACAGCCAGCCCAGGACTGAGTCCTGCTCTGTGAGGTGTGGATGGAATGGGAACCAGAAAGGAGGACAAAGGTATCCTCCGCAGAGGAACATCAAAGTCACAGCCGAGCCGGGCCGGTGTGGCTCCGAGGGGGACACCTATGAACCAGGAGGTCAAGGTTCGGTTCCTGGTCAGCGCACACGCCCAGCTGCTGCGGGCTCCATCCCCAGTAAGGGGTGTGCAGGAGGCCCCAACCCATGATTCTCTCTCATCATGGATGTGTTTATCTCTCTCTCCCTCTCCATTCCTCGCTTTGAAATCAATTTTTAAAAAAATTAAAAAGTCAAAGCCAAGAAATGAGAGCCAGCCTGGTGGTGCCCACAGCGAAGAAGGCAGCTTAGAGGAGAGTCTTTCTAAGACCCTGCCTTGGTGCTGACTCAGGGTTGAAACCACCCCAGCGATGAAGCGTCTTTCCCCCAAGGCACCGCATTTCCCAGGACGGGGCCTGTGGGCACCGGTGGTCCTGGCTTCAGGCCGCCAGCAGCTGCGGGGCCGGCAGCTCTGCCTCCCTCCGCAGCTGCGGCCTCTGTGCAGCGGGACGCGTGGTGACCCACTTTATCAGCGCGCTTCACGATGGCCAGGTCCCCTCAGTCAAAACAAGTCGCCTCGCTTTTGTAACACGGGTTGAAATGTACCCGCTCTCCCTGAGCTATGCAAAATATTATACCTTTATTTATTCTAAATAATCTGCTCTCGTCCTGTCCTTGACTCCCCGCTGCCGCCGATAACGGGAGGAAAACAGCGTCTCGTTAAAACCTCCACTTCAAAGCCCTGACGCAGCCCCTCCTGTGAACTCCGTCCCTCGCTGCCAGGCCTTTCTTGCTGCTGGAGGGTCTCCTCGCCCCCTCGCCCTGGTCAAGACCGTCTCTGCCTCAGGGAGGGAAGCTGCTCTGTCACGTGCACGCAGTGGGATGAGAGGGCCTCGGTCTGCCTGCTCTTCCCCCGTGTGGGTCCCGCACCGTCTCACCGGCCACATGTGACTCTGAGCTCTGGAAATGTGGCTGAGCCCAATGCAGGGACACACACACCGGCTTTCCAACGTTCAGTAAAAATAGATGTATAAGTAATAGTTTCTATTGACTTCAAGGTGAAATGAAAATATTTTTAATATATTGGGTTAAATGAAACATGCTCACTGTTAAAATTAATTTCACCTTTAATAATTTTTTACCTCTTGAATGGAGCTACTAGGACATTTTATTTTTTTTAAATATATTTTTATTGATTTCAGAGAGGAAGGGAGAAACATCAGTGACGTTATAGAAACGTCAGCGATGAGAGAGAATCATTGATTGGCTGCCTCCTGCACACCTCCTACTGGGGATAGCCTGCAATCTGGGCATGTGCCCTGGCCAGGAATGCTGGCTGGGCAGCTAGAACATTCCAGATGGCCTGTGTGGCTCACCTTGTATTTTCATGGCACTCTTGGGGCCCGGGGCCCCGTGGAGTGAGGCGGATCTGCCCCTCCACAGTGGGCACTGGCGGGTGCTGGGCGGGTGCTGGGCAGGGTCTGGTCGCCCCGGTGGCGCCCCGATGGCGCCAGTCCCCGGTGTGACCGCCGCTGTAAGTCCTCCGTCAGCTACGACTTCCTTTCCCGACCTCAGCCACTGCCACACGTCTGTGTGTGACGTGGTGACTAGTAAGAAATATATACGGTGTTTGGTCTTCCGTTCCCAGCACAGAGCTCCTAAAAACCGTGGGATTTCCTGTGATGCTGCCAATAAAGGCTTCTCGTGTGCTGTTGAAGAGTGGTCGTGGGGACGCCCCTAAGGGCGGGACCGGTGCTGAGAGGACTGGAGTTTTCTGTCCCACACTCGGACCGCCGATGGCCTAGGCCTGGAAGCTAGATGGGTCCGCAGAGGTCAAGGGTTTCACAATCGCTGTGCCGAGGTGACGAGGGCCCGCAGGACCCCAAAAGAACGGGGTGCAGAGGCTTCTGGTGAGCATGTGGAGGTTTGGGAGCCTGGCATGCTCAGAGCGGGCACTGAGGCTTCCACCACTCCCTCATGCCTACCCCCCTTACACACACACACACACACACACACACACACACACACACACACACATACGCACATCTGTCTCCTCCCTCCGGCTGCTCCTGAGTGCATCCTTTTCCAATAAACTGGAGACCCGGTGAGTGACTGGTCCTCTGAGCTCAGTGAGCCATCGAGCCAATTCACTGGCCCCCAGGCGGGGTCAGGGGAGCCTCTGATCACCGCCGGTGGTCACAGCGCCGGGACAGCCTGGGTTTGTGATTGGCATCTGAAGTGGCTAGGAGGAGGGGACAGGCTCCCAGGACTGAACCCTGAACCCGACGTGATGGAGAGAGGGGCAGGCATCAGGGACACCCAGCGGGCGGCCACCCGGAGCCGGTCTCACCCTCCGCTCCCCACCGCCCGGCAGTGCGCGTAGCGCCGTCCAGGCCCGTCGCCCCGCACCCCGTGCCTCGCTGGGCCTGCCAGGGCTGTGGCCGATCCAGAGGAGGCAGGCCAGCCAGGAGCTCTGAGACCCCGGGCGCCATCAGGGCACTGTCCTCGGGCCACGCCTGCCTCTGCCCAAGGCCCGGGCGACCGTTTACCCATCCCTGTTCTGGAAGCAGGTCTGCTTATCTGGCCTCCATTGCATTCCTGCTAGCCTGCTCCTTCCTTGCCATAGAAAGCTTTCTCGTCCCTGGTCCTGCCTGGGGTTTCCCTCCATCGCCTTCTCCCCGCTCGCTGAGGAGGCGGAAATGCTAGAATCCGGACCTGAGACTGGAGCTTGGTACTGACAGGAGAGCCGGGAAGGTCCACTCCAGAGCCACGGAGCTGCCCTCGGCCAGTGACACGGGGGCTCCATCGCCACGTGGGCTGGGCCCTCGCACCCAGCAGCCTGCCCTTCTCTGCCGAGCAGCGCTCAGGTCTCCTCCCAACCGGCTCCCCCGCCTCCAGCCCGCGGCCAGGAGCGCTGCAGACAGGACGAGAACGGCCGCGTGAGGAGGACCCTGAGCAGCGCCGTGACGCGGGCACGTGGGAAGGAGGGGAGCCGGAGCCGAGCCGGCCGCCCCCAAACGTGCCGCCTTGGGATACGGAGGGCCTCAAGCGGGTTGTTTTTAAGCCACGGGAGCCTCGGGGGAAGCTTTGATCTTCCCGGAATCGCCTCAAAGACTCCGATCGGGCCCGGCTCCAGGGAGCTATCATCGCAGAGAAGTGCCGCTCAGCGTGCGCGTGTCCCGGGCGGGGAGCCGCACCAGGCCTGCGATCAAAGCGCCCGGCCCGGTTACAGATGGCCCTGGCAGTCCCCTCGCCCCGCTCGCTCGGGCGCCTGGGAGCCCCGTGCCCGGACCTGTCCGCGGCGCCTCTTCTCGGGGGACCCGCGGGCACACAGGGCAGTAAAGCTGGGTGTCCTCTCCGTGCGCACTCGCTCCCTCTCTCTTCCTCTCTCTCCCTCTCTCTCCCTCTCTCTCCCTCTCTCTCCCTCTCTCCCTCTCTCTCCCTCTCTCCCTCTCTCTCCCTCTCTCCCTCTCTCTCTCCCTCTCTCTCCCTCTCTCTCTCTCTCTCTCTCTCTCTCTCTCTCTCTCTCTCTCTCCCTCGTCCGTTTGGTTGTTAGACCAGCGGAAGCATGAGGAGGAGAAGGAGGCAATGTCCCCCTGACCGGGAGGAAGCAGGACGGGCCCGGGGAGGTCTGAGGTGGACAGCCTGGAGGTGGTGGCCTCCAGCAGGAGCTCTGGGCAAGGGGCTTGTGCAGGGAATGGGGCGCCGGCTGCTCATTGGCCTGTCCGCTCCTCCTGGCTGCGCTGCCCAGCAGGCTGTCCAGGAAGGTCTGCCCAGCGGGCTGTCCAGGAAGGTCTGTCCAGGAAGGCCTGTCCAGGAAGGTCTGTCCAGCGTGCTGTCCAGGAAGGCCTGTCCAGGAAGGTCTGCCCAGCGGGCTGTCCAGGAAGGCCTGTCCAGGAAGGCCTGTCCAGGAAGGCCTGTCCAGCGGGCTGTCCAGGAAGGTCTGTCCAGCGGGCTGTCCAGGAAGGCCTGCCCATCGGGCTGTCCAGGAAGGGCTGCCCATCGTGCTGTCCAGGAAGGGCTGTCCAGGAAGGCTTGCCCATCGGGCTGTCCAGGAAGGCCTGTCCAGCGGGCTGTCCAGGAAGGCCTGTCCAGCGGGCTGTCCAGGAAGGTCTGTCCAGGAAGGCCTGTCCATCGGGCTGTCCAGGAAGGTCTGCCCATCGTGCTGTCCAGCGGGCTGTCCAGGAAGGTCTGCCCAGCGGGCTGTCCAGGAAGGGCTGTCCTCGGCCCGAGAGCCTGGGAGCCAAGGTGGGTGCCGGGTGCTACACGCTGGCCTGTCCACGCTGGCCTGCCCACGCACCGCTGCTGGTCACTCTGGACTCAAACCCATGCTCCTCCCACTCTCCGCTGCTCCTCCCTCCGCTCCCCTCCTCCGAACGGGGAGGTGCTCTCCGACCAGCCGCGCTCAGCCCCGGCCTTGTTCATTTCGGTTGGTTTGTTGGTTTTTGTTGGGAATGTGTATATATATATATCATTGATGTCAGAGAGGAAGGGAGAGGGAGAGAGGGAGAGAGAAGCATCAATGCTGAGAGAGAATCAGGGATCGGCTGCCTCCCACACGCCCCACACTGAGGATCGAGCCCATAACCCGGGCTGTGCCCTGACCGGGAATCGAACCCTGACCTCCTGGTTCATAGGTCGACGCTCAGCCACTGAGCCACGCAGGCCGGTGTTTGTTTTGTTTTTATATCCTCTTCATGGTTGGTCCTATCACAGATGTCCCCCCCCCCTCCTGCACCCCCTCTGCCCAGCGCCCCCGCCGTGTCTCACCAGCCCATGCCCGTGTCCACGGCGAGGCACGTCAGTACATGAGCCTTTGGTGGGCCTCCCCTCATTGCCCCATCCCCACATGGCAGTGTGCCAGCCTGCCCCTGCCTCCCTGCTCCAGGGCAGCCTGTTCCTTTTGTGGCTCCAGCGCTGCGTCCAGAACGGTCTCGGTGTGGGTGGCGGCCCCATGCCCGCGATGGACTCTGCCTGCCTCTAGCCGGGCCCTGTCCTCCGCTCCAGACACCCGCTCGGGCAGCCCCGGGCTGTCTCTCACAGCCTCGGGCACCTGCGTGTCCCGCGGGCTCCTGCCTCCCTCCCAGCCTGCGTCCTCCCCGCGGGTATTGTCTGTCTCCGTCCATGGCGCCCGTCCTCCTCGGCCTCCGCAGCCTGGTGCAGCTCCTCACCACGTCTGCCCTGTGCGGCCTCGCCGTCCCCAGCCTGTCCCCGCACCCTCCCTCCTGGTCCTTTCCGGGCCATGGTGCTTTTCTCTCCCAAAACCCTGCCATGGCCTCCGAGCCCTGTCTCTCCTTCCAGCCTGTGTCCTATTTCCATCCGCTCTTATTGCCAATTACGTAAATGAGATTTTCAATAACCGGGTCTCGGTGAGGGAAACGCAGACTACAGCCACAGGGAGCTACCACCTGATCATCTGAGTGGAGATGCGATGTGTGCCCCGTGGCTGCCGTAATCCATCACCTCCATGCGGGGCTGAGGACGACAGACGTGTGTTTTCTCGAGGTTCCGGAGGCCTGAGGTCTGAACCAGGTGCTGGCCACGTCCGCTCTGGAGGCTCAGGGAAATCTCCTTCCTCTTCCATCGTCTCCTGCGGGCTGCCGCCGGCATCCCTGGGCTGGTGCTCCCCTCACCCCAGTCTCTGCTTCTGTCTTCAAATGTCTTCTCCATCTGTCTGCCTCAATCTCCCTCTGCCTCCATCTCCCTCTGCCTCAGTCTCCCTCTGCCTCAATCTCCCTCTGCCTCCATCTCCCTCTGCCTCCATCTCCCTCTGCCTCAGTCTCCCTCTGCCTGGCTCTTATGGAAACACATGTGATCTCCCCAGCCAGCGTGGTTCACTAGCTGAGTGTCCACCTATGAGTCAGGAGGTCCCGGTTCAATTCCTGGTCAGGGCACATGCCCGGGTTGCAGGCTGGATCCCTGGTGTGGGGCAGGCAGGAAGCAGCCGATTGGTGATTCTCTCTCATCATTGATATTTCTCTCCCTCTCCCTCTCCACCTCCTTCTCCCTCTCCCTGCCTCTCTGAAATCAATAAAAATTTTTAAAAAATAAAATGCATGTGATTGCATGTTGAGCCCACCTTAATCCCAGATAAACCTGCTCTCAGATGTCTCCCTTAATGACATCGTTCCCATGTAAGGGGACACTCGCAGACTCCAGATGTCAGGATGTTGATTCATCTTCTTGGGAGCCACCCTCCAGCCCACACGGCTATCACATTAGCAGAGCTTTCCGTGCAGCGAGCACTGGGGCCGGCGAGAGAGAGAGAGAGAGAGAGAGAGAGAGAGAGCGAGCGAGCTGAGGAACCAGGCACTGTCCGCGCTGCCCCCGAGGCCTGGGAGGGGACAGCTCTCAGAGCAGCGTGGCTGGAATTAAGACCATTCAAGGCCGCGCTCCTCTTACCCAGCAAGTTCCCATCTAGAAATCCGGCTTCGACAAATGCGTTCAGATGCGGACGAGCAGAACATTCTCGTTTATATATGGATATGAATTTATGTGCATACGGAGAAACAATGGGGGTGGGGGGAGGGGGAGGGGAACGCAGCAAAACAGGACATAGGCATTCTTAGTTATACTTGTTGATGGTTTTTGAATATTTTTTGATGAGCATGTATTGCTTTAATAATCAGCTAAGTCTGTGTTCAAGTGTAATCATATGAGCTGTGGATGGGAGTTTGATTCACAATGAAAGAATATAAATGACTAGGCAGAGAAGAGTTGCAAGTGGCTTTCCAAAATATTTACAATCCTGTTTGGCTGTGTCTCCAGAGCCAAAGCAAGACAGAATAAAGAACTAGATTCTGGAAATCAAACTTCTGAGACTTGGGATTGGAATTCTTGGGGTTGGATCCATCTATCTCTAGGGGAAATGGGAAGTGAGGGGTGAGGGGAGCTGGTGTGGCCGGCCAACATCACCCTGGTCTGCGGTTCAGGAGGCCTCGGAGACACCTCCCTCGTTCCAATACCTGAGACTCAGACACATACGGGGACAAAGGCGAGAGGGACGTCCAGTCACTCAGCCGGGCTTCCCGGTTTTAAATGTGTCCGTTCCATCGGCCAGTGCTCTGCAGGCTGTCACCGGAGGGGAGGGGAGCGGTGGGGTGGGTCCCCGCCTTTTCTTTGGGAACAATTACAGAAAGGAAGACACTGTCTCCAGCACGCTTGATGCTTCTATTTATAATGAACCCCTGTCTGAACTCTGGTCTAACAGCAAGATACTGGTAACACTTACTAAGCAAATGGCTATCTCTGTGTAAAATATTGTGTGGGAGCGGGGCAGAGGGGAAATGCCCCCTACGATAAGGAAGTTTTTAAAACGTGCCAAACCCAGGGAGGAGGAATAATGTGTTCATAATGTGCAACTGAAGACATCAGGTGGTTCAACAAGACAAAGGCCTTCTCTACAAAGAAATGCTGCCACACGTGGTTAGATACAGCCAGAGGCACCAATGATCCTTAAAGTGAGTCGCAGACAACCGGTTTAGCCTGTGCTCACTTAGTCATTGGTAACCTCCATCTCTTCAGTGTCTTCCTCGGTAATCACCGAAGCAAACATCGTACGGATCCGTCTCCGGACGCCTGACAAGCACTGGGGCCTCCCCACTCAGGGCGCACCAACCATCCTGAGGACCCAGACACTGGAGTCAAAGGACCCCCTCCCCCGTGTGCACACCCCAAGCTGGAGCCTCCAGAGAGACGCAGTCTCCCGGAGCAGGGCGAACTCCGTGGGAAGAGGAGCACAAACCGGGGGAGGGCGGAGGTGAGCCATCCCACCGGCAGCTCGGACCCAGGAGGCCTTCTTCCCGGCAGGGGGTGCGGCCAAACGGCGCCCTCCGGGCGGGGACGGGCCACCCGCAGCGGCCGGCAGGCGGGTCTGCAGTGGCCGCTGTTGGAAGCGCTCATTTGGTAAACGTGTTTGTGTTTGCCTTCACAGTCTGTGGAGGGAATACTTTTAAATGGAGAGTGAGGCAAGAATAAGTGCATACATGATGTCAACATGCACACATATTTATAACACACATACCTATATAAACACATAAACCCATACATAGGTATAAAGTCTGTCTTTGGCCTTCTTTGGTCCAAAAAAAAAAAAAAAATCATGAAATGACAGAAATAGCCATTTTTAGAGTAAGCTCGAAAAAGCTTCAGTCCCAGGTGTGGATAAGAAACTAAGGAAGACCACAGCAACAACGGCTGAGGAAGCAGCCAGCGCTGCAGGAAGCTGCACTAGACAGCCATCAGAAAAGATGGCATACACATATTAGTTGTAACAGTCTTTGTTATGGAAAAGCATGTAGTAGAACAGCAAACACAGCACATCTCTGAAAGTGTGTGTGTGTGTGTGTGTGTGTGTGTGTAGAAAGATGTCTCTTCATTCCCTGAGCATCGAATAAATGTTCTGTTAACTGAACAGGATTAATCTCAGGGTATTAAGACCCAAGGGAATTTCAATTTCTTCTTTTTCTACATTGTTTTATTTATTTCCAAAATTATTTTATACACACACACACACACACACACACACACATAATTATTTTTATATATATAAATAAATATATATAATTATTTTATCTATATAACACTATATATATATATATATATATATATATAGTGTGTGTGTGTTTTCCTACATATATATATGTGTGTGTGTGTGTGTATTTTCCTACATATATATGTGTGTGTGTGTGTTTTCCTACATATATATATATATATATATATATATACACACACACACATATGTATATGAAAAGATTTTTAGCATTTCTTAAAGGGTGAAAAAACAGACAAAAATAATAACGTGATTGCGTCCCTACCTGTGACTCGGCCATGCAATGCCCTAGAAACACCGCCCACCACCCCTGCACACCCGTGGAGCTCGTCCTGCTGTTCCCGGTCTTGTCTTGTTCTGAGGCCCAGCATTGAGCCTGGGCTCCTCAGAGATGGGAGGACTGGAGAGGAACACTTGTCGAAGGTAACGGAGGTGTGAGCGGCCATAAAGGTAGGGAAAGACTGCACATGGATGTGCAGAGTCAGCCTTTCTCACACTTCTCTCCTCGGGCACTCACTCCTGGAGGAGCGTCTGGAAGGCCTCCACCATCTTGAAGTTTCCGTGAAGTGTTGTGGTGATCTAAGAAATTATGTGGGTTTTGCATCGTCTCTCCTAACGTGTCTGCAATGTTCACGCAAAATGAGGTGTAAACGTATTTATCTCAGACCAGTGGTCGGCAAACTCATCAGTCCACAGAGCCAATATCAACAGCACAACGACTGACATGTCTTCGGAGAGCCACATTTTTTAAACTTAAACTTCTTCTAACGCCACTTCTTCAACATAGACTCGCCCAGGCCGTGGTGTTTTGTGGGAGAGCCACACTCAAGGGGCCAAAGAGCCCGAGAGCCGCCATTTGCCAACCACGGTCCTAGAGTAAAATGGATGCCCTGGGAAGGAGCTGGCCACCCTGCTGCAGCCAGTAGGCCCGGGCTGAGGGGTCAGCCTTCCAACACAGCCGTGTGCCAGGCTGTGGCATCCCTGCAGACGCTGCTCAGTCCCCTCGCCTTTACAGTCTAACCATCCACATCGCCCTCTCTGCGGGAACGCATGGGCTGGCCAGGCAAGCAGGCACGGAGATCAGCCCTCGTTTCAGCACGTCACGAAGTCAGGGGCAAACAGAAGATGCTGTGCCTGTAACAGCCTTACTGGTATTCTGAAAAAATGACACCGTCACCACAAATGTTCCGTAAACATTTGTGATGTTTACAGATGTCCACGAGGAAGTGGATAAGCCCCAGCCGCTCCTCAATAGCCCATCCTATCATCGTTAATTTTACAACGAGGCCGGATTCCCGCCCCATCCAGGACAGCAGAACAGAACCTGCGGTGGCGGCAGTCCTCCCGGTGACGGTCCTCCCCCGGTGACTGCTCCGGAGCCTGCCAGGCCTCTCCTAAGGAAACTGTCCGCACACTCCCTGAGATGAGAAAAAGTAACTTCTAATAAAGCATTTAATCATCTTTAATTTTATCGCGTTCCTTGTTTAGAAAGGGAAAATATAATTACCTTTTGTCACTCTCTTATCACTGTCCGTGCCTAGAAAGGAAACTCGTAATTACCCGGCGGCAGGGCCAGGAGGTACCGAGGCCTGAGCATCAAATTAAAACCAGGCGGGGACTTGGCAAGAGGATCAGAACAACCAATTACACTTTAGAAATTAATCTCTTTCTGAATGTTTGGTAACGGAGCAATCAAGAAAAACAAATGCTGTGTTGTTCCGAATAAGTTGCCGCTCAGAAACTCTCAAACAACAGTCTCTTCTTGCGAGAGAAGGACACAGGGCCGGCGGCCGGGACCGTCTGCGGGTGACAGGAAGCCTCCCAGGGCTCGGCTTCTGTCGTAATCACGGTACTCATTTCTTGCGTCCAGGGGAACATGTTGGGTCACAGAGAAGGATCTTATTTTGTTTTTCTTTCCCCCACAAAACACAGTGTCATACAATAAACATGACAGAGAGAAGATGAATCGGCTTCTAGCGAAAAGGGGCATTTAAAAAAGAACTCCCAAGCTAGGAGGTGTTTTTTGTTGTGGTGCTGGTGTTTCTTTTTTTACATTAAAAAAGCAACTCACCAGAGTACATGACTGTACCTGAATACCCCATTTTTGTCACACTTTACGTTGTTGGAGCCTGGGAGAGCACATGCCAGTGCTGGATCCAAAGAGACACGGATCCCGGTCTCTACGCGGAGGGAAGACTGACACGTGGGGATTGCACAGCTGGCTCTCCGGTGAAGTCTCCGGACGGGAACCCGTTTTCTCCCTCCTCCTCGGAACCAGAGATAATCTCCCGCCATAAACACGTCCCCCTTTGGGAAAACGACTCTAGCCAAAGTTAACCGGGCCAGAGAAGGTACTGAGCACGCAGTGGAATAGGGACACAATAAATAAACAAAACACAGAACACTAGCATTACAGCTCCCTCCGCCCTGTTTTCAAAGGAAGCCAGGCGGGGAGCAGGCAGCTGCTGGCAAGGGAGGAGCTAAGAGCCGGGCCGGCCGGGGTCCATTCCAGCCCTCAAACCAGCCTTGGTCTGTTAATGTGTGAGTCTCTCCCCCCGCTCTCCAGGGCCACGCCTGGGGGTCCCAGTGGGCTCCCCACGGCACGTTTGCTGCTGCTCATACGAGGCCCCGGAAGCCAGGTCCTCACACGGGAAACCAGATGGTGCCCGCTCCACGCTCTTGCTGCCTCCGTCTTCCACGAGCCAAGAAAAGGATGAAGATTCCTGCATCCTGACTTGTTCTTCTCTTGCAGTTGCCATAGTCAGTGGTCGGCAAACCGCAGCTCTCGAGCCACAGGCGGCTCTTTGGCCCCATGAGTGTGGCTCTTCCACCAAGCGCCACGGCCTGGGCGAGTCTGTGTTGAAGAAGCGGCGTTAGAAGAAGTTTAAGTTTAAAAAACGTGGCTCTCCGAAGGAATGTCAATCGTTGTCTTGTTGGTGCTTGGCTCTGCGGACGGATGGGTTTGCCGACCGCTGCCGAGGATGACCGCTCACAGGTGACCCAAAGGGCACAGGTGGCCCAGCGTCCATGTCTACAGCCCTTTCGCAGTCTCCGGGCCTCTCCCTGCACCGCCCCTGTGGCCGATGCTCAGCGCTGCGTGGAGGGCGGACAGGTGAGGAAAGGCTGGTTAGATTTACGACTGATTCCCTCCACGTGTGATGGATGCCAAGCCGTCTCCTCCTCCGTTTTATCTGACAGAATCGCTGTCACAGTGCCTGCCCGAGCTTCCTGCTGGGGGTGCGGGGCCTGGGCCTGACAGTCTGACCTCTGAGTGGCTGGCGGTGTCCAGGGGCCAGTAGGGTACTGAGCCTGCCGGTGGCCTGGGACAGCTCCCTCCTGCTCTCCCAACGGCTGCCCCGGGGCCACATGACTGGCTGATGGCTTCCAGGCCGCTCTGGGGTCCTGACATCTCCCCCAAGTCAGTGTTCCTCCTGCTGACGTCACACACAGCCCCTCCGGCCCCTCCTCTGAAGCCGGGAAGAGGTAGCGTGTGAGGCGAGGCCTCTACTTTTCCATAAGAGGCAAGGAAGCAAAGAAATGAATGAGGGTTGAGAGATTTGTCAAACAAGGGCCTTTAGGACTGTTGCATGGAACCGACTGAAAAGCACATCAATTAGAAATCGACTATGATTCTGAAGGAATTGAGCTAGCAGCACAATTACCAGCCCAAACGCAAGCACCAGGAGTAAGCAGTGAAAACGGTGGCTTCCAAGAAGGGCAACATGGCAGATGTGTGTACGGAGGATGCTGAACAAGGAAGTACTGGCGGCAGGGTTAGGAACCATCAAGGACGATGGCTGAGAGACTTCCTGCCAGAGAAGAATCAGGGTCTCGTCCAGGTCAAGGCCTGCAAGATGCCAGCTCAACAGAACTTCACAAGCCCAACCGGGAAGACCCACAACGGCTGTGCCTCCCTCACTCTTTCCCTGCCCAGACATGAATGTTTGTTACATTATCTGCCCCTGTTCCTCCGCTGTAACTTGTGTGTATGTTGATGGAAGTAGGGGACCTACGACTTGTCTTAGTTCATGAGGGTTTGCGACAAGTGGGTGCATCAGTATGGATTTCACCTGGATGCCATGTCTGCGTGTAACTATGGCTTGCTTTCCCTGGGAAGGAGATGGGCATTTCCGTGTGCAAGCAGAAAAGAGAAAGAAAATGTTCGGTAATCAGAAGAGCAGACTGTGGTCGTAGTCAGTTTGGCTCAGTGGGTAGAGTGTCAGCTCACGAACTAAAGGGTCCCAGGTTCAAATCCGGTCAAGGGCACATAACTTGATTGAGGTTCTTTGGCCCTCGCCCGGGTGCATGCAAGAGGCAGCCAATCGATGTGTCTCTCTCACATCGATGCTTCTCTCTGCCTCTGCCTCTCTAAAAGCCAAGGAAAAATACCCTCGGGTGAGGATTAACAGAAGAGCGGACTGTGGCAGAGGCCCACGTCCATTTCCTTTTCCTTCAACACCCATCGATTTGGCACTTTTCCCAGGATTCTTCTTGCAGGTAGATGTTGCTGGGTGAGGGAATTCTGGCCGGTGATGTGAGGGTAGGAGAGGTGCATGCCATCCACGTCCAGAACTTTCCTGGTTACTGACAGGATGCCTCTTCTCACCCACGGGCAGCACAAAAGATCGCCAAAGACCTTGAAGGCTGAAAACACCCTTGTGTCACCGATGTCCGGTTTATGTTCATGTGCCACTGAGGATCTAGGGCTTATTCCTTAAGGCAGCTAGCATTATCTTGACTAGTAGAAGGAAACGAGACGACTGATGATAAACATTGTCTGATTCACAAACTACGATCGGGTTCGTCTTGTCTATGATTAGCAAGCCCAATTTTGTTCCTTGTCAACAGATAGTTTAACACCTTTTATGGGTTCGGGAGAAGAGGGGAACTCTATTCTCAGAGTGGGACTTCTCTGCTCCCCCTCTCCAGCGTGGGGGTGGTCTCTTTTCCCTGTCTGTGCTGCTCACGCACCCCTCCCTCCCGGTCCCAGCCCGCTCAGCCCTCCGCTCCGGTTTCCGTCCCCCGAGGAGCTCCGCGCTGGGGCCCTGGTCACGCCACTCCTCCCCTGCGGTGCTCCCGCCGGCTCTGTTATCTGAGTGGTCTCCTGAGCCCCCTTGTTTGGCTCCTCAGCAGCCCCGTCACCTGTGTAAACAGCCCCCTGAATTAAATTTCCTCTGTCCGAAATATCTGAAGTGGTTTCTGTTTTCCTGGCGGGACATTGACGGATACGTGTGTATGGTGTGTGTTTGGGAAAGCCAGGTCCCAGCGGTGACATTTGATCAAAGGCTGAGGGAGGAGGGAGCTGGCGATGCGGGCGCCTGGGGGGAGTGCACTCCAGGCCGGGGGCAGAGGCCCCAGGGTGGGAACGGTGCGGGAGGGCCTGCGAAGACCATCGCTGGGCAGGAAGAGACAGTAGCCGGGAGGTGAGAGAGGGACGGTGGCCAGGTGACCTCCCGGGGAGGGCCCTCGGCAGGGTTTGAGAAGGGGACGGCAGGAATGGCCTTCTGTTTTACCAGGACCTGTGGCGGCTGCGCTAACACACTCTGCAGGCGAAGCGTGCCAACGGATTGGAGCAGCGTTCTAGGCAGGAGACCACGCGGCTCTGACCTGTGAGCAGCCACGGGGGTGGTGAAACGTGGTCACACGATAGCTGTAGCTCGAAGGCAGAGTCTCAGGAATGTGCTGGAGGGAGAGATAGAGAGAGGCATTATGGGAAGCAGCCCAAAGTCGGTCTGTGTGGTAGTGAGGAGCCTGTGCTCCTCTGTATCTGTACCGACTTTATTTCCCCCGATGTTCTTCTGGACACCTTCCAGGCCTAATGGTTGAAAGTCATTAAGGCCCAAGCTGGTGTGGCTCAGTGGATAGAGCATTGGCAGGTGGACTGAAGGATCCCAGGTTCAATTCTGGTCAAGGGCACATGCCTGGGTTGTGGGCTTGGTCCCCAGTAGGGGGCGAGCAGGAGGCAGCTGATCAATGATAGTCTCACATCATTAATGTTTCTCCCTCTCCTTCTCCCTTCCTCTCTGACATCAACAAAAATATATTTTAAAAAGGAGAAAGGAAGTCACTAAGGTAGTCATAAACTGTGTTTAGGTCTTTGACGGACTGTTGTCTAAGCTCACGTACAGGGACTCTGCGAACTCTGCAGCATGGAATCATTTCTCAGAAACACCGCGCGTGTCACCGCTGGTCCACCCAAGAGAGGGAGTCCAGGCGGATGCGAAAACCGTTCGCTGAGACACGAAGGCCGTGGGCTGGACAGATTATGAGGAGATCAAGAATTCAGCTTGGAACAGGCTAAGTTTGTGATATCTATTTAATATCCACGTGAGGAAATTCAGTAAAAAAGTGGAAATAAAGCTTTTCAATTCATTAGAAAAGAAGGAGCTGGAGATAAAGGTTGGGAGCTGCTGGTCAACAGATGACATTGAAAAGCCACGAGGCTGAGGGAGGCTGGCAGGGGAGGAGAAAAGTGAGGCAAGCATCTTGCCCCGCATCCTGGGCACGGGGTCCTGGGTATGGCATCCTGGGTAGGCCAGCATTAGCTGTGGGAGCGGAGGGGACCTGTATGAGCCGATAAGGAACTTGTAAATGAAGCAGGAGGGAAGCGAGGACAGCATGCGACCGGGGAAGCAAGTGTTTTGAGAACTGAGTAATCGGTTGTGCCAAATGAAAGGTCAATGAGATAAAGTGTGTGAATTGATGGTTGGGTTTAGCAGCGGGAGGGCATCGGTGTTCCTTACTGAGCAGCTGAGAGGAGCAGCGGGAGGAGGGGGAGCTGAGACAGCTCACAGGCAACGCTTTGTGGGGCTAAGAGATGGGCAGGAGCTGGAGGGATAGATCGAGTCGATGGAAGTTACTATTTAATCGTTTTTAGAGAGAAGAAGGGAGAGATCAAAATATCCATGTGAGAGAAACATTAGTCAGTGGCCTCCAGCATGCAGCCCAACCCGGAACCGAACCCCCCACCTGAGCACGTGTCCTGACCAGGAATCAAACTGCCCACCCTTTAGTGCCCGGGACAATGCTCCAGCCACCTGCGCCACACTGGCCCGGGGCACGCTTTGCTTTTTGAATGGGAAAAGTGGCCCTAGCCGGTGTGGCTCAGTTGGTTGGGCGTTGTTCCATGCAGTGGAAGGTTGCTGGTGCAATTCCTGGTCAGAGTGTGTGCAGAAGGCAGCCTCATATCAATGCTTCTCTCTCCCTCTCCCTTACTCTCTCTCTAAAAAAGTCAATTAAAAAATCTTTGTAAAAACGATAACTAAATAAACCACATGCTTGGCTGTGACAGGCGCGGGCTGGAGGAGAGAGGGGAGGCAGCTCTCAGGCAGGCGGGCCGGGATGGGCCCAGTGCGCCCCGGAGGGTCCCCTCTCCACAGGGGCGGGCCGCTCACCCGCAGTGATGAGGGAAGACGGTCTTCAGTGCTGTTGCTGGTGGGTGACACGGTGGCCATGTGTGAAGACATGTTCTTTGATTAATTTCACATTCTCAGGGACGTGGGAACCTCATCAGCAAGAAGGGAGGGTAGGAGAGGAGGTACCCGAGGTGGAGGCATCTAACGAAGTGAGGACACGCGTGGGCTGAGGACACATGTGTAGAGGACATAGGACGTGTATCAGGATGTCCGAGGAGCACGAGGACCACCTTGAGGGCCATGCCCGTGAGCCACATCAGAGTGGTCTGGCGCTTGTCCCAGACTTGTTCAGCTGCCGGGGGCAGGGCAGGAGAGGTAGCGTCGGCCTTGACTGAGGGGGCAGACTCACTGAGGATGAGAAAGGGAGAGGGGCAAGGGAGATGGGAGTGTAAGCAAGAAAATGAGGATGAAAACGGGCCATGGAATTTAATCCAGGAAAGGAGGGGGATCTCACCAAGAGCGTGCTGAGCGGGGACATGGAGGAAGGACGAAAGGATCGCAGGGGACCCGGTCCAGGCTGGTCCACCTCACCCTTTGCCATCGTGGGCATCTCGTCTTGATGACCTGAGTCTGGATGGCCTTTGCATCTGGGGCGCAGAATGGTAGAGGAGGCAGGTGAAAGGGGGAGGGGAGAGGAGGTGCAGTTGCTCTCTGTGTTTAAAGAAGGCGGCCCAGTTGTCACATGACAATTTTCCCTTGTATTTCATTGGCTGGAACGGGTTACGTGGCTATTTCTAGCAAGAGAGAGGCTGAAAAATAAAGTCTTATTCCAGAGACCAATAAATAATAAATAAGGACAAAGGAAGGAAAATACATTGGGTTAGGCAATGATTATATTTCTTTGCTTCTAAAAAATGTGCATTTCCCAATATATATACAGATACACACACTTGCTTGTGAGTAATGGTTTGTTGCATTTTTGTTTTTCGGTATTTAATAGTCCAGAAAATAATGGTGCATTTTACAGTCGACAACATCTTATACTGGAAGGAAGATGGTTGTGTTTTGCCAAGACAGAGAATTCTGGACGGAGGAACAGATTTGCTGTGGGGAAGAGAAAGGGAAGGAAGATAATTGGTTTGGTTTTCTACATGGGAAGTTTGAGGATTTGGGATTAGGATGCCAGACTGCGATGGGGCATGTGAACAAATTCATGTGGGAAAATTCCTTGAGTCCTTCAGTATCCTGGTTGCTTGCACCCTTTTTTTCTTCAAAAATAATTTCAAGTGGCAGTTCTTCACTACAGGTAGAAGTCATCTCACTTGTTGCCGAAGGCTCAGCAGCCCTGCCAAGTAAAATAATAATTTTATAAGATGATAATGTATTAATTCAAGGTTTTCAACAAAATGAGCAGTGAAAAAATAAAACACAATTTAAAATATTAGCTTGTAGCCAAAAAGTGATGGTGAAATATTTTCCTGCCTTTGGCGATTGCATGTGAAACTTCTGATAGAAATGTCTGGTTTTAATTTATTTTCTTCTGGATGCCTTATTGAAGACCCATGTGCGAGGGGAAAAATTAAAACCAGACAGCTTCAGATCCACTGTAAATTTCACATGCCATCAGAAAGACTAAACTAAATGTTTCTTTTGGCCACCATGCTTGAAATACAAACAAAAAGTTAAATGAATTCACATTTTAATACTCCTATTTGAAATATTAAAATGGTATTTGGACCTAGACATCTAGTAAGCCTAGTGGTAGATTCTATAATTTGAGTGAAATTGTAAAAACCATAAATGCACATAGCAAATTATTGTTGTTCCTGCAAGGCCTATATCCTGCATTTGAAATGTGAGAAATAAGGAAATGAAAGAGATTATTAATTTTTTTTTTCTAAAATGCAAGTCTAATAAAAGGTAGATTCATGGTTTCAGGTCTGCTGCCAGCAACACTGGGCCCCTTTCCCCAGCATCCCACCACGGTCCTCAGAAATGGCACGTGATCAAAGATGAAATATGAGAAACCAGTAAGCTCTGTAGACCTGGGAGAACAATCACATTAAAAATAATTTGTACAACAAATTGGTAGTTCCAAAGTAGTCTTGGGGATGTAAACTACAGTAGAGGGAATATAGGTAATGATATTGTAATAAGTATGCATGGTGTTAGTGGATTCTAGACTGGCTGTGAGAATCACTTTGTAAGTTATAAAAATGTCTAACCCCTATACAGTACATCTGCAACTAATATAATATTGAATGTCAACTGTAACTGAAAAATAAAAAAAAATTGGACAAGCTTTTTCTAAGCAAAAATAACCAAAAAAAAGTTACTTTCACCAACTTAATTTGTTAAGATATATTTTTATTGATGGTAGAGTGGAAGGGAGAGGGAGAGAGAGAAACATCAATGATGAGAGAGAATCATCCATCGGCTGCCTCCTGCACACGCCTCTCCCCCCCACCCCCTACTGGGGATGGAGCCCCAAACCTGGGCATGTATCTTGACCAGGAATCAAAGCGTGACCTCCCTATGTCAGGGGTCAATGCTCAGCCACTGAGCCACACCGGTGAGGGCTCCCCAACTTATTTTTGATGGTTAAAAACTTCAGTTAGATCCATTCGTTCATCCACCCATCCATTCACCCCTTCTACACCTTCTGGGAGCCTGTTGTGTGTCAGGGTCTAAGCTAGGTCCTGGGGAAAGGATCAGCAAACACGTGTATGACCTGTGTTTTCAGAGAACCTACCTTCCATTTCGGAGAAAGAGATGATGACATCGCATTAAAATGCAGTGTGGAAACAAACAAACAAACAAACAAAGAAGAAAGGAACATGAAAGATAGCGTGCAGGTGGGTCTACAGAGAAGGAGGTACTGGGACAGGGAGGCCAGAGAAGTAGCTGCTAGAAGCTGATCATTGTCTCACTCGTGAGGAGGTGTGGACAGGATGGAAGGCTGGTCAACCTTAATGGCTCCGAAAGGTCAGGGCTAATCACTGTTTTGATGGAGACATTGGTAGTTGAAGCAGCCTCCACCCCCTAGTCTTATGATTGGCTATTATTGGAATTTCCTGCCTGAGGGATATAGGTGTATCCCATAATCTTAATAAAAAAGATGGCAGCCCTACCCCGTTTGGCTCAGTGGATAGAGTGTGGGCCTACGGACTGAAAGGTCCCAGGTTTGATTCCGGTCAAGGGCATGTACCTTGGTTGCGGGCACATCCCCAGTAGGAGGTGTGCAGGAGGCAACTGAATTGGTGTCTCTCATCAATGTTTCTAACTCTCTATCTCTATTCCTATCCCTTCCTCTCTGTAAAAAAAAAAAAAAAAGAAAAAGAAAAGAAAAGAAAAGAAAAGAAAAAAGTCAATAATATATATGTAGGGATGGCAAAGCCAGAGCAAGGAGTAGTCCTCTCTCGGGCTTCCGCCTGGCCCCCATTTCCCAAATTAACACTTTTCTAGTCTCTTTTCATTTGTGTGTGGCCTTCTCCAGAACCCGAACCCTGAACTGAAACCCGGAACCACGCGGGTGTGAAAGGGGTTTCCACGGTGCGCCTGTGTAAGCATCGGGCGCACGTTTGCTGCAGGGTAGCTAACCAATAGAGGCGTAGCCAACCAAGTCACTCGTTTCTCATAACCAGGATCCTGGAGGTGTTTTGGTCAGCGGTTGGTTCAGAAGGTCCATGATACCGTGACAGACCTGGGCTCTTTCCCTCTCTGCGCTCCCTGCCTTTGTGGTTGGCCAAGCTCTTCTGCTCGCGCCCTCCTGCTGAGAAGAACTGTTGGAATGACTTGGGTGGATCGGAGGCCGTTACGCTGAACGGGGGAAGCCCATCGGGAGACGTGCTGCACACGTCCACTGCCATCTTGAAATCTCAAAATTATAAAAATGGAAACAGCGTCGTGGACTTTATTTCAACAGCAGGCTCTCGGCTCTGACATCCTAGGAGAGGCACTGAAGATGTAACCGGAGGGAGAAACGGGGCGAACACACCTCTCTGTGCTATTTTTGCAGTCTTCCTGTGAAATCTATAATTTATTTCAAAATAAAAAGTTTTAAAGAAAATTCCCTCGCCATGCTTTATCTTCCTTTGGATTTGATCTCTCCCAGGACTTGGCTTTCTCCCCCCGGGGCTATGCTGCCAAATCTCTTTCCTTCCCCCTTTCCCTGAGTATCACGTTTTCTTTTAGCTGGCTGCGGGGCAGAAACGAGCCCTTCCCCTCCTGCTGTTAATCCTATTCTTTTAAGAAAGGTTATGTTTCTTTTTTTTTCTTTTTAAAATATATTTTATTGATTTTTTTACAGAGAGGAAGGGAGAGGGATAGAGAGCTAGAAACGTCGATGAGAGAGAAACATCGACCAGCTGCCTCTTGCACACCACCTACCGGGGATGTGCCCGCAACCAATGTACATGCCCCTGACCGGAACCTGGGACCTTTCAGTCCCCAGACAGACGCTCTACCACTGAGCCACACCGGTTTTGGCAAGAAAGGTTATGTTCCTATGGGCTTACTTCTAAAAGCAAGCAGCATCCCATTTTTTAAAAGATCTCTTTGAAAACCCCAAACCAACCACAAGCGAACCTGCTATGTATAATATATAATCTTATTGTTCATAAGGTCAGGAGCCCATACGACAGACGTTTCCAGCACGTGTCTCAGAAGATGATTTTTTTTATTTCAGATGGGTGGAACATTAATTTTCTTGGTGCCTGTGGGTTATGATCACACGTTCAGAAATTACTGGGAATACAGTGACATCACACGTCATGTTCCATGAGCTTCTCACAGACATCCACGCGTCAAAAAGCCGTGGTACTGAAACTAAGTAACAACGACAGACTGCCCATCCCTGGGAACACAGCCGGTCCTGGGAGCTTGCGAACTCCACCGGGCAGCACTTTGCACAGGTACTGCTTAGATTCTCAGGAGCCAAACAGGGCCTCTGGCTTCTGCTATTCCGAGGCCTTTGAAAAAATGATGAGTTGCAAGCGTTTAAGTTCAAGTATTTCCTTTTGGTCTTTTCATTGCATAACAAACGGTTCTCCCTTCACGGGGTACTGTCTGCCCTTCAGGCAGCTGTGCCTCTACCTCCCACCCAGCCTCCCACCTCTGCTCCCAGCCCCAGCCCCTGCGGGGGACCCTACCGGGCCCAGGGCTAAGCCCCGCCCCATCAGAGACCCCGCCCCCGCGCTGGCCCCGCCCCCGCGCTCCGCGGCCGGGACGGAGGAGGCGTGTCCCTCGCGGCGCCCCGTCCGGCGCTCGGGGCGGCAAGATGGCGGCGGTCTCAATGTCAGAGGCGCTGCGGCGCGCGCTGTGGGGCCGCAGGGCCGCGGCGGCGGCGGCCTCCGCCCTCCGGGTTCCATGCAGGTAACAGGGCGGCGGCTCCTTCCGCGGCTTCTCGGCGTCCCCCCGCCCGGCGGGTCTCTGCGGCGGCGCCCGGCCAAGGCCTCGGGCCCAGGTGCGGGAGCGGCGGCGCCGCCGGGGCGCGGGGAGCCGGGCGCGCGGGAGAGGGGCCTGTGGCCTGTGGCCGCGGGGCTGGGCTGCGGGGCCCTCCGTTTCTCACCGCTGGCCTGTGACCCCGTCCTCACCTCGGGGTGAGGTCACCCCGTCCTCCCCTGGGGGTGAGGTCACCGCTGGTCTGTGACCCCGTCCTCACCTGGGGGTGAGGTCACCGCTGGCCTGTGACCCCGTCCTCACCTGGGGGTGAGGTCACCTCTGGTCTGTGACCCCGTCCTCACCTCGGGGTGAGGTCACCTGCTGATCTGTGACCCTGTTCTCACCTGGGGGTGCAGTCACCCCATCCTCACCTGGGGGTGAGGTCACCGCTGGCCTGTGACCCCGTCCTCACCTGGGGGTGAGGTCACCGCTGGCCTGTGACCCCGTCCTCCCCTGGGGGTGAGGTCACCGCTGGCCTGTGACCCCGTCCTCACCTGGGGGTGAGGTCACCGCTGGCCTGTCACCCCATCCTCACCTGGGGGTGAGGTCACCCCGTCCTCCTCTGGGGGTGAGGTCACCTGCTCATCTGTGACCCCGTCCTCACCTGGAGGTGAGGTCACCCCGTCCTCCCCTGGGGGTGAGGTCACCACTGGCCTGTGACCCCGTCCTCACCTGGGGGTGCAGTCACCCCGTCCTCACCTGGGGGTGCAGTCACCCCGTCCTCACCTGGGGGTGCAGTCACCCCGTCCTCACCTGGGGGTGCAGTCACCCCGTCCTCCCCTGGGGGTGAGGTCACCTCTGGTCTGTGACCCCGTCCTCACCTCGGGTGAGGTCCCTGCGTCTGTGACCCCGTCCTCACCTGGGGTGAGGCACTGCTGATCTGTGACCCTGTTCTCACCTGGGGGTGCAGTCACCCCATCCTCACCTGGGGGTGAGGTCACCGCTGGCCTGTGACCCCGTCCTCACCTGGGGGTGAGGTCACCGCTGGCCTGTGACCCCGTCCTCCCCTGGGGGTGAGGTCACGCTGGCCTGTGACCCCCGTCCTCACCTGGGGTGAGGTCACCGCTGGCCTGTCACCCCATCCTCACCTGGGGGTGAGGTCACTCACCCCGTCCTCCCCTGGGGGTGAGGTCACCGCTCATCTGTGACCCCGTCCTCACCTGGAGGTGAGGTCACCCCGTCCTCCCCTGGGGGTGAGGTCACCACTGGCCTGTGACCCCGTCCTCACCTGGGGGTGCAGTCACCCCGTCCTCACCTGGGGGTGCAGTCACCCCGTCCTCACCTGGGGGTGCAGTCACCCCGTCCTCACCTGGGGGTGCAGTCACCCCGTCCTCACCTGGGGGTGCAGTCACCCCGTCCTCACCTGGGGGTGAGGTCACCGCTGGCCTGTCACTTCCATCCCTATCTGGGGGTAGATTAGGTTTCTGAACAGAAACACAGTTTTATGCGCCCCGCTGCCTGGGAGGGACATTTGTGGGAAGCCGATGTGGGTAAAATATGGAAGTTAATTTTCCAAAGGCTGGTGGTCACGCTGGGAGGTTCCCCATCCAGAATTTTATTAAAGCCTTGCAATAATTCAGAAGTTTCTGTTATTGTTTTGTCTTAAAGCATTTTTTTGTGATGGTGATTTTTCTTTTTTCTTTTTTGAGACCACAGACTTCATGACTTAATCCTCCGTTTCCCGCATTTTCCTGAATTTATTGCAGCCCTAACAGGACAGCACGGACATACCCAGCGTTCTTACCTGCGATGATGGCTCTGTCCTCTCGCTGTTTCTAGCTCGTTGGTGTGAATGTGAGCCAGGGTGCGTCTTGCCTGCGGCTCAGTGCTGGCACCCAGGATGGAGGCACTGGATGGACTGATGGGCAGGGTGAGGGGCGAAGGGGAGAGGTTAAGATGCCAGTTAACTTAGTGTCGTAGTTAGTGAGTACAAAGGGAATGCAGAGGGTTAGAACTCCATTTAGGAAGGATTTTTGGAGATAATTTTTTAATATATTTTATTGATTTTTTTACAGAGAGGAAGGGAGACCGATAGAGAGTTAGAAACACGGATGAGAGAGAATCATCGATCAGCTGCCTCTTGCACACCCCCTACTGGGGATGTGCCCGCAACCAAAGTACATGCCCTTGACTAGAATCGAACCCAGGACCCTTCAGTCCGGAGGCCGACGCTCTATCCACTGAGCCAAACCGGTTTGGGCTGGAGATAATTTTTATTGAGGTTTTAAATAGTGGGTTTGGGTGGGGTCATTGGGTTAGGGAAAGACTTGAAGTGGTGGTTCAGAGATATATAGGGTGTCGCCCAAAATGCATACACACAATTTGAATAATTATAAAGGCTGTGTTTATTAAAATACATTTTATTTTCAAAATGGAGCTGTCAGCTGTTACAGTGTGTGTATGTTTTTGGGGGACACGCTGTAGGTATAATACTGTCATTGGCAAATAAGATGTTCAGACGGGGGAAGGTAACTGAGTCGGCAGTTAACTGTTGAGCGGGGCGGGGGGACTTGGAATGGAAAGTATTTCCCTGAGGTCAAGTACTGCACAGGGTGACTCAGCCGAGCCTTGTTCTCCTAGACATAATAATGCATCCGCAGATGCCCTGGGCTGAAGGCAGATTGGAAGGGTCCCTGGTGTCTGGCTGAGCCGAATGTGGCTGCCAGCCAGCCATGGAAGTAGCTGAAGTGAAGACGTTACATTTTGGAAACATTGATGATAATTAATACTGCTTATCCAGATTCAAAGCCTTCCCGCTTGCAGATGTGTTCGGTTTGGAAGGAAAATAAAAACTTAGGTCACATAAGATGACTTTCTTTCACACTATAAAAAACAAATTTCAAACACAAGTCAAAGGATACATGTATTTGTTCTTTACTGCTTTTTCACTCTGAGATGAGAGCTTAAGACGCGCCTCTCACTCCCAGAGGAAGACAAGGCCCTCAGACAGGACTCGCTGCTCATCCTCTGCCCGTCCTCCCCTGGCACCCAGTGAGGAGGCCTGAGAGGTGGGATGTGGAAAGAGAACCAGGGATGTCCGGAAATCATTTGCAAATAAATGGTGTGCATCTCAGATGACATGAATAAAGTTAGGGAGGGTAGACCAGTGAGGCGCTTGGAAGGAGGAGGGTAGTGAAAAAAACTAAGTACCGGAGAAAAGAAACTATCAGTAGAAGGAGAGAAGCAGTTAGCAGCTATTAACCTATGAACATAATTATCCTATATTAGAAAAAGGAAAACAAAAAAGATCCAAAGACATGCACACAAGCAAGAGAGAGAAAACTTACCTGTACAGTAGCTGAGCTCCTGCTTGCAGAGTCTCGGTTTGCGGGTGCTTCTGATTGCCCGGACTGGAGAGGGGAACCCCGATAAAGGCCTGCAGGTCCCCTTACTCCTGGCTTTCCTAGGGATGGTCCGGGTAGGTTTAACTATTTGGGATATTAATCTGAAAATGGCATCCCGTTTCAAAATAGCAAGTCTAAGGACTCCAGACATTTGGCACAGTGGTTTTGTTTGTTTCTCTTACCTATTTGTGTCCACTTATCTCACCGCCTGTCTCGTCCTTCTGCATTTGGACTGAGCTGTGCTCACTGCAAACAGCTCCTTAGGGTCCGCAGCAGCTGTAGGTGGCGGGGCTGGAGACTAGGGATGCGGGACCTTTTTCCAGGCCTGTTTGGTGCTCCAATCTCCAGGCCATCCTGCTGCTCTTTTTTTTCTTTTTTTCTCTTTTTTGGCATTAGATAAGCAGTGTAAGATTATGAGTCTGCAGGAACCTCTGATGAGTAAGACATCCTGAGGTTGGCAAGCGTTCTGTGTGTATCACAGCGTCCCTGAGAAGAAGTCTCAGCTCGGGTTTGAGACTCAGCTAGGACATGTGGAAGCGGGGCAGTGGTTCCCTTCACACAGGCTGGGAACCAGACCCTGCTGGCCTGGCGGCAGCTCCTTTTGTGCCCTTGGAGCACATCAAAGCCACGTTTCGTGAGCTTGCAATGGGTTTAAGTTCTTTTAATGCTTTTCATTTGGCTTATCTTTCTCATTAAAAAATACTCATGATAAGCCGAAACCGGTTTGGCTCAGCTGTAGAGCGTCGGTCTGCGGACTGAAAGGTCCCAGGTTCGATTCCAGTCAAGGGCATGTACATTGGTTTCGGGCACATCCCCGGTAGGGGGTATGCAAGAGGCAGCTGGTCGATGTTTCTCTCTCATCGACATTTCTAGCTCTCTATCTCTCTCCCTTCCTCTCTGTAAAAAACCAATAAAATATATTTTAAAATAAAATAAAATAAAAAATAAAATATATTTTTTTTAAAAAATACTCATAATTAGTTGGTTTATTTCATCAGTAGCAGTATTTTTGTTGAATAATTCTTAGGAGAAGTACATACTTTAATACTAATAAATATTAGAATAGTGTCTGGTACCTTGTAAATCTTACTTAAATAAAACATGAATTTATGTTAATTTAAACCTGAATATTCTTTAATCTTGGTCACAGATTGGAATATTTGCTTACATTCCCTGTGACATCCCCCTCACAATCCAGGACCGCTGGCTCCTAACCGCCTCTGCCTCCTGGCCTAGTTGCCCCTAACTGCCCCCCTCCTGGCTTGGTTGCTCCCAACTGCCCTCTCCCTCCCAACCACCCCCTCCCCCAGCCTGGTCATCCCCAACTGCCTGACACCACCCCCCACCCTCCCAACCCGCCACCGCCACCGGCCTGGCTGCCCCTCACTAACCCCCCTGTGTCCTGGCCGCCCCTCACTAACCCCCCTGTGTCCTGGCCGCCCCTCACTAACCCCCCTGTGTCCTGGCCGCCCCTCACTAACCCCCCTGTGTCCTGGCCGCCCCTCACTAACCCCCCTGTGTCCTGGCCGCCCCTCACTAACCCCCCGCGGCCTGGTCGCCCCGCGCAGCCTGTTCGGCCATCAGTCTGGTGGTTTCGTTGTGACAGCCCCTGGCTTTTTGGATGCATGGATGAGGAAACATACCGGCGAAGCAACAGATTTTTCGGTTTACAGGCATGCTGTGTTTTATTGCGCGTGGCTTTATTGTGCTTCACAGATGTTGTGCTTTCTGCAAATTGAGGCAAGGCCTTCCACCGGCCGAAAGATCACAACTGGCTTTATTGTGAGCGCTGCTTTATTGCCGTGGTCTGGACCTGAGCCCCCAATAGCGCCGGGAATGCCCTGCTTTACTGGGAAGCAGTCTGACTTAGCCGCCCCAGGAATGGGACTGTGCAGTGAGCGATGTCATGTCTGAGAAAGGAAAATTAAAACCTCAGCATCGCCCTGATTTCTTCTTCTTAGTGAATATGTCCTTTGAAAGACTGTGCTCTTTACCTTCTCTCCATTGTTCCTTTTGTACAGCGAGTCGCTGTGTGTGTGTTTTCCGGTTAGGATTTTTTTCCTGTAAACTTGGTAAACATTTTTGGTGAGAGACTTTCTATAGGTGACTTGAAATTTATGCTTTCTCACCCTCTTAAACAAAACCCATCCAGGGACGCGTTAACAAGGTGCCCTGAGCGGGATTTCCTGTTGCCCTGCTCCCCTGGTCCTTAGGACAAACACTTGCTGTATTCTGCCGCCTTTCGGACGCAGCCAGGTCTGGCAGTCCTCTGAGGGCTGGCTCTGCTGGTTAATGTTCCTGGGTCCTGCCGCCACTGCTCTGCTTCCCTCAGCAGTCCCCCGGCCCCGTGCGATTTCTCAGGTTTGGCGATCAGGCCCAGTGGACCGTGTGTAACGCGAAGGAGGGCTAATGCAGCCCGTTGGTGGCCGAGTTTACCTGGGACTGAAGCCTCGGGCTTTCTTAGGGGTCAGATAGTTAATATAGCACAGCGCTCTTCCTGTAACTTCCTTTCTGTTACCCAAGAGCCTGATGGAAGCTTACTGCACCTGAATTATGCAGTGGCCACATTTTTCATAGCTACTTTCACCTAAATATTTAGGTAGTGGAGTGAGCTGTTTTAGGCCTTTTGTCCTTTAAGATGCAGAGTTTAAGCAATGTCATGAGAGCAGAATTCTATTTCAAACCCTCTGCTGTCTGTCAGGAGCATTGTGATGAGTGACTAAAACCTGGGGTTCTTTAGGACAGTTAGCTGCTCAGCTGTGATCCTTTCTTCCCGCCGCTCAGCAGACCGACTTTCTCCTTTATGGGAATCGTGTTCCATTCGTGTCAGTGGCTTTTAAACGCTAGCTGTGCATCACAGTCACCTGTTGTGTGCGTGGAAATGCAGGTGCCTAGGTCCTGAGATATGTATATCGGTTCGCTAAGTTTAGGTTGAGGCTTAGCTTTATGGTCATTCTGATGGGCAGGTAGGGCTGAAAACTACGATTTTTCTTTTTTAATAGTTTCCATGCTGTATCTTGAAGGACCTCAAAATGCATTTTTCCTTGGGAGGGGTGGAGATTTCCAGAAACACAAATTCTACCATTTTTGCATACTTTCCTAGACTAAATTAAGTTTTATGCTTTTCACCCAGGCACTGGATAGAGGCTTTTTCTTGGAGAAACTTTCCTTTGAGGCAGAGCAGGCATTTTGAGAATTTTGGAGAGAGCAGACCACGTTTCTCTCTCTCCAGAGACTCTCGTTCTTCCTTTTGGAAGGGCTCAGGTTTAATATAGCGCAGCTGTTGAACTCTGCCCTTGGAAGTTTTAAGAAGAAAGTGTTTTACCCTTTAAAATGGAAATGCCTTTTTTAGGGAGGTGGTATTTGGTGGATATAGTTCTCTAAGAAAGTTTCATGCTTTTCTAGAGTTCTTTTGTTTCATTGATTTCTTAGAATTGTCTCACATGTTGAGAGCAGAGTCTTTGAAAGTAAAGATCTGGCTGCTTTTGTATTATGTTTTGCTGCCTCCTTAATAAAGCCAGAGGAAGAGTTTATTTCTTTGTATTTTCTAGGACTCAAAAATATGTTTTCCCCCTTTATTCAGCCACTCCATACATAAGTAAATGGACCTTGAATAGGGTTTACTAGACAAAAGATTCTGTTCTAGATGACCGTTCAGCAGCCATATGCTTCTCCTAAAAATGTCAGTCTGTCTTGATGAGCTTTAAAGTGAATGCAGATGTTTTGGCTCTTTTGAGGACTACCACTCTGTGTGAAAGAGCACTTCTTTTTCAGGAGATTTCTTTAAAATGCTTACAGAAATTTGCATGAAATTACTTTTATATCTTTTGTCTTTTAAGTCTAATGAAATGAGATTTAATTAGACATTAGTAATTTAAATTTAAGACCATCTTTAGTACAAATGTGATGTAGAGGTTTAATAGTTCTCAATATGTTTTTTGTTAAGATTTTATTATTTATTTAGTCTTTTTTAAAATTGGGAACTTAAAGTGCTTTATAATAGTTACTTTTACGCAGTGAATGGTGATATTTTGGCAGGAAAGAATATCTTTTATGATGTTCGTTGTTTTCTACTTTGGTAGGTTAACTCTAGAAGATAGAGTTGATACCTTCACATAATGTTTGAAAAATTTAGGATCATCCTGTCCCACCTTCATTTAATGCAAGTATCTCTAGAAATTTCTGCTTCTTGATTACCTAGCAGTTGTAGAGTATATGGTAAATTTCTGGTAGCCCTAGAAATCCCTCTATACGCTTCTACTCATTGATAAATAATGTTTCCTTTTAATGTTACATAGAACAGTTCTGACCACCCCCTCCCCACGCACAGGTCAACCCTTCAGACAATGGAAGACACTAGTCATCACTCATTCCTCCTCCAAGTCTGGGCTCCAGACTTAGCATGTCCAGCTCGCGCACCCTTTATCCATGACCGTATTTCCTAATGCTTTCCCTCTCGGTAGTCCTTAGAATGGATTCTATTTTGCCAGTATTTTTCTTTGAACTATATATATAATTTTCATGTTAAGCTTTGCAAGTTCTTAAAATGTTCTGGATACAAGTCCTTTGTTATATATATATGGTTTGCAAATATTTTCTCCCAATCTGTTTTTTTCTTTTTGTTCTTTTAATAGTACCTTTTACAAAGTAAAAGTTTTTAATTTTGATTAAGTCTAGTTTACCAGGTTTTTTCTTTTATGGATTATACTTTTGTTTTCATAGATAAGAACTCTTTGTCTAATCTTAGACCATGAAGATTTTTTTCCATATTATCTTCTTGAAGTTTTGATGTATTATGTTTTACATCCAGATCTATCATCCATTTCAAGTGGATTTTTGTATAAGGTTTGAGATTTAAGTTGAGGTTAAATTTTTTGCATGTTGATGTACACTTGCTCTACTACTGTTTATTGTAAAGACTGTCCTTTTCCTTGACTTGCTTTTGTACATTTGTCAGCAATCAGTTGGCTACATCTGTGTGAGTCTGTTTTTATATTCTCTACTCTGTTCCGTTGATCTAGATCCCTTTGGCAATACCACACCGTCATGATTACTATGGTTTTATAGTAAACCAGAGGCCCAGTGCATGAAATTCATGCGGGGGGGGTCGGGGGCGGGGGGGGGGGAGGCCTTAGCCTAGCCTGTGCCCTCGGGGAATGTCCAACTGGCAGTCAACAGGGGGAGGCGGGGGGGGGGGGGGGGTGCCCCCTGGTCACTGTCGCCTGTTGCCTCCCTGCATCGCGTCTGTCCCCTGGTGGTCAGTGTGCATCATAGCGACTGGTCCTTTCCCCGTTCAATTTGCATATTAGAGTTTTATTATATAGATTGTTATATTATATAGATTTATTATTTATTATATGTATTGTAATCGAGTAGCTGTGATTCTTCCAATTTCCTTCTTGTTCAACACTTTTTTAGCTTCCTTGCCTTTCTATTTTTGTAAATTTTAGAAAAAGCTTATCTATAGCTGTAAAAAATCCGGGTGGACTTTGAATGGCATTGCTTGAAGGCTATAAATAATTTGAGGAGAGTTGCCATTTTTTAAACTTTTTATTGATTTCAGAGAGGAAGGGAGAGAGAGATAGAAACATCAGTGATCAGTGAGAATCATGGATCTGCTGCCTCCTGCACTTCCCCCATTGAGGATCAAGCCTGCAGACATGTGCCGTGCCTGCAGTCTAAGCATGACCTCCTGGTTCATAGGTCGACACTCAACCATTGAGCAACACCAGCTAGGTGAGAGTTGTCATTTCTACTATGTTGGGGCTTCCAGTCCATAAACATGGTATGTCTACTGACAATTATATTGTTTAATCTGTTACTCTATTCCTGGGGTTATAAATAGCTCATTTATGGAATTTGCTTTATTCACCAATATGCCAAAGGCCACGACAAAGATCAGAAGCTGAGGTCTCTCAGCTTCCTTAACTGTAATTAATAATAGAAGCACTGCAGGGAGGAGGTGGTTCCACCTGTAAATTCAGTGTTTATAAAGAATTGGTGATGGCAGAATACTTTTGCCCCGTGTGGTTGACCAGGGACTGTGTATGTGTAAACACCCTAGCACACAGGATTTCCTTGCAAAGTGTGTGTGAGAAGGGAACAGGTGAGGCCAGTGGCCTGCAACCTAGACCGTCTCCTCCGCTGGCGGGCAGGTGTTTCCTCTGCACTGACACTGCCTAAGGTTCACATTGGAGACTTTTCCTGCGGCTCCCTTTTGGGCTCCTTCCCCCCTCCCCCCCCCACGTCTCTGACTGACGGCTGTGGGGTAGCCTTGTCTTCTGTCTTGTTAGTGCGTTCCCACCGGTTCAGTGCATAGATAGCACCAGGATGGATGCAGCTCATCGGAGGTCATTGCACAGATTTCAGCTTCCTCGGCCCTCACTGGGCCTTAAACATGTTACTCATGATTCCAGTATACCTGCGCTACTGCTTGTGAGGGGCCCCTCCTTGGGGCTCAAGTTTTAATTTTGGCCCTAAATAGAATCTTTTGGCTTTGAGTTCAAACTGTTGATGTGGCCAATTCCCTTAGTAATCTCTCACTATTGTCTTTGACTCTAGCTTTGGGTCAAACTATTTGCAGAGATTTTCTGTTAACTCCTGATATTAGCCATGGCTGTATTAGCTTTCTCATACTTGAGCTACTCTATTGGATCCTTCATCTCAGTGCAACATCACAGTCAGCAGCACACGTTTTGAAGTCAGCCCTCCCAGCATGTGAGTCCTGGCTCTGATATGTCCTACCGCTGCCTCCTTTGGGTCTGTTTTCTGTTTTATAACATGGGCATACTAATCTGTCTCATACAGCCTGTAAAGTCCTGAGGGCAGTGCCTGGCAGATGCTAAGTGCCTAATAAATTGTAATAGTAACATCATCATCATCATCCTCATCACCCTCATCATCCTCATCATCACCATCACTATCATCATTACCACCACCACCATCATCATCATCCTTTCTTTTGTGGCTTCTTTTCTTTTCTTTCTCTTCCTGTTCCTTTCTTCCTTCTCCACCTTTTCTTTTTGTTCACAATTCTTTCCTAGATTCTAGTTCCTCTTTCTGGGTTATCAGAGCATCTTGGATTTTTTTCCTGTTTACGAAAAGCATTTTATTCATGAGTCTCTAAAAGAAGGATCCACACCTGGCTTTTTCCAGATTGTGACCTCCCATGCACTCCGCAGTTCCATGCAGTCTATTTTCAGCATCCATCATTCTACCGAAATAGCTTTCATCAAGGTTGACAGTGACTCTGTTGCTAAATGAATAGACTCTGCTCAGTGCTTCTAGCGTGACCTTTGCAGTCCCAAACGATGACTTTCTCCTACTTGAAAAACTCATCCTTTGACTTCTATTTGTTTTTCCTTCTCAGCTCCCTCTGAGTGTCCATCTTTTGCCCACTCCTTGAACTGTCAGTGTTTGAGTCTGATACTTAGCTCTTTATGTAAATAAATGTTTTATGTTACATGAAGTTTATATACACGTGAATACATGTAACATATAAATATATATTTGTTAGGAAGCATAATGGCCAGATGAGTTTGTGTGGCCCCACCGTTCAGTGTGAGAGCTTGAGATTGACCCGTATCTTTACTCTTTGCACACTCTCTGTGCTGAATAACCCGCCCCAGTGTGTTCATCCTAATCCTCCAAACCTGGGCACTTTGCAGATATGACTAAACTGCGTCTCTCTCTCTCTTTTTAAAAAAAATTTTTTATTGCCTTTAGAGGAAGGGAGAAGGAGAGAGAGATAGAAACTTCATTGATGATTGAGCCCACAACCTGGGCATGTGCCCTTGACCAGAATCGAACTCGGGACCCTTTAGTCTGCAAGCCGACGCTCTATCCACTGAGCCAAACCACCCAGGGCAAGCAGAATCTCTTGAGAGGTTATCCTGGATTATCCCATAGGCTCATGTAATCACAGTGGTTCCTCGGAGACACATGTGGGAGGAGTCAGGAGCGGGAAATGCCAGTGTGGAGGCAGAGATCCAGAGCGTCGCACAGCTGCGAAGACGAGAAGCAGTTCTCGCCGGAGCCTGTGGCAGGACCAGCCTGGCTGACACATGGTGGGGGCCTGGAGGCTGGCTCTGCAGGACCTCCGGGACCCTAAGAGACGGAAAGGAGTTGTGTCCGCCCACCAGCGCGGTGATGATGTGCCAAAGTGCTCTCTCTGTCTCTCATCATCCACCGTGACCTGAGCGCCCCCCTATTGCCCCTGACACCACCACGTGTGTGCTTCACGTGCATTGACCTCACTGCCCACTCAGGGAAGTCAGCACATACACATGGCAACTGAACGAGCAGAAAATATTTTTAAAACATTTAGAAATCCAGGTTAATTCTCTCATTATTCTACCTACTGATCATTTAGCACTCAACCAAAGACACACAATGAGTCCCAGTGCTAGAGGAGATAGGAGTGGGTCTCCACGGGGAGCTTTCTAAAGGGTTTACAAAGATAATTTTATATATGCAGTTTTTGCCTAATGCTCTGGCTTCAGGGCCTGCTCTTCATGTAAGATGTGACTCTGTATCCTTTTATTGAATCTTATACTCTTAGAACCAACCAGGACATCTCAGGTGTGTCCGTCACAGCACACCTGACACAATCTGATGATCATCTCCTCCACCGCCACCGTTATCTCGGCCAGGAACCCATGGAGCATCCTCATCTCCTCTCGGGCCTGTCAGTTAGCCGTCCAGGCCTCGTGCTCGCCTTCCTGACGCTCATTCCGCGTCCATCCTGACTGCAGCCGCAGTCCTCTGCTCCCTAACGGCCTCCACGCGTCATTTCTCTCCTAAGCCTGCGGGTGCAGGCCTCGCTGCTCGGTGCAGGTGCCTCCTGCCTCCTGCTCTCGTCCTCTGTCCATTCCTGCTCGCACCAGTCCCGTGTGCTCAGTGGTCCTGAACCGCCTGTGATCCTGGCGCGTGCTCGCTCTCACCAGTGAGGTTCGAGTGGACAGTTTCTTCTGCTTTCCCTTTGTCTCCCTGCCCCTCTCCTCCGCACCCTTTGTCTCTTTAGGTTCAGTGCGCCTGCTGTGGCGCCTGGCACAGGGCTTTCTCGGAGCACTGTTTGAAGTCACCGCCTCGGTGTGGTCTTGGAGCCCGAGCTGCCTCTGCCGGACTCAGGCTTCATGGGGCTCGCTTTCCTTCTCTGGGTTCCCACTGGACTTAGTTCTTCAAGGGCAGGAGCTGTTTCCTCTTCACCTCTGTGCTTACAGCATAGCACATCAATCAGCGTGCAGCTGACGTGCAGTAAACATCTGTGCACACCTTTGATTATGAAATAATACAGAAATTTTAAAAATAGCATCTTCTAAGCAGGACAGCATTTGAGACATTGGTGTTACAGATCACTGAAAAGTGATGACTTTTACGGTTTTATTGATGCACCTGCTTCTTCCTTATCCTATATAATAAAGAGGTAATATGCAAATAACTGTCACACCATCACAAGGTGGCTGTGCCCACAGCTGAGGCAGGGTTCCCATAATGAGCGATCAGCAGGAACCTGAGGCTGCGCCTTGACTGGGCTTGACTGGGGACCTCAGGCCGCGCCCCCTGTCCAGGGGAGCTTTAGAGGGTACCTCAGGCCACACACCCCGCCTGGGGCGGGGCTTGATGGGGGACCTCAGGCCGTACCCTTTATCCCGGACAGGGGGACCTCAGGCCGTGCCCCCCCACCCCAGTGCTGGGCCAGGGGACCTGAGGCTGCACCCCCACCCTGCAGGGTCTGACAGGGGCAGTGCCAGCTGGATCTGAATCTTGCCCAGTGGAGGTGGGGCCGGCCTGGTCTGGGTCTCACACAATTTTGAGGTGCACATGGGTGGACAGGGACTTGACTCTGGATCCTGCAGCGTGCCCCAGACTCTGACAAGAGGAAGGTTTT
Source organism: Pipistrellus kuhlii (assembly GCF_014108245.1). Taxonomy (NCBI): domain Eukaryota; kingdom Metazoa; phylum Chordata; class Mammalia; order Chiroptera; family Vespertilionidae; genus Pipistrellus; species Pipistrellus kuhlii. The sequence goes on along the minus strand of NW_023425540.1, from coordinate 1,243,222 downwards.
CATAGCATCTTATTAATTTTTTTTCATCTCTGACACTTCTATTATAGAGAAAGGGCAAATAGCAATATTAAAATATTTCCTCTAATTAATTCCCTTTTAATGTGCATGAATTTCGTGCACCGGGCCTCTAGTGTTGAGTAATAGTGTTGGTGACTTTATCTTAAGGCAGTGTTTATTAAACAGAAAACTTTTTGTGTGATTTGGGATTTTACTGGGATTTAATGTTTTCCATCAAAAAAATAATGGGAAAGATGGAAAGATATTGCAAATTTAAATAATTACCAGTAGTAAAGTAATATTTTTCTCTGTACTGGATTGCTGTGTAGCTATTATACTACAGATATCGGAATGGCAGAGTGCTTGATATACAGAATAAATTCTGCCTTTTGAGATTGAGGATTAACATTAAACAAATGAAATGATTTTACTTAATTAGTTAAATTTGTTCTGTTTTATTTATCTCTATTAGAGATAAAAGCAAATACAAAACGGAATCTATTAAGATTTAGGGCATTTGGAATATTGTAGATGTTGTTAAATTTTACCATTTTGTTTAATTTACTGGGAGGGAGTTGGGAAGAGACAAAATAAGCATTGGTGGGAAAATAAGCTTTTAAAATAAATAAATGAATAAAGAACTCATGACTTTTCAACCAAAATCTAAATTACTGGTTTTGTGGTGTTATACCTAATTTAAAAATGAGCTATGAACACATTTGTCAAGACTGTACCATACATAATAGGCACTAAATGTGTGACTTAATATGCAAATGTTTTTTTAACTCCCTTCTCCACCCTGTAATAGTGGATGCTCAATGGAAACAAAGTAACTGGGCAGCACAGGACGTTCCCCCTGACAGCTTGCCTCACCCCTCCACCCTCCGGCCCCCCCGCACAGTGCTCCTCCTTGCATGGCAAAGCACCTGTGTATCTGTATCATAGAAACTACCACCAGCATTCAAGGCAGCGACATTGGAGCCATTGCTTACATGTTTGCTTTCCCCCAGTAGAATCTTCGGAGCCAGCTCCTGGGTGTAGCATTGTGCAGAAGATGTAGCAGATGTTTTAATAGATGTTTGATGAATTGGGCTAGGAATTAGAATCTTGGTGTGCTTTCTCAATGTATAGGATCAGCTGAGTTCACCAGGCCCTTTGAACATAGGTGCACTATTTTTTGGTCATTAAGTATTAACTCTACCAGGTCTTGCAAACTTCTCTTCAAAGAGTATTTTATTGACTGGATTATTCGTCAGCGTAGCCAAAATATCTTAAGAAGACATCTTCTTTAGGCACAGCATAGTAATTATAGTTAATAATTCTGCATTGCATATTGCTAAGAGAGTAGATCTTAAAAGTTCTCATCACAAGAAAAAATATTGTAATTGTATGGTGACAGGTAGTAACTAGACTCACTGTGGTGCTCTTTTCACAGTAGTTGCAAGTGTGGCATCCTTATACACTTGAAATTGATATACTATTAAATATCAATTATACTTTAATTTCTTTAGGTGAATATATTTTTAAAAGGTGAAATGTTTTGGAAAATCAATGGAAAAAGTACTGGTTTCATGTCTCATTGTCTTGTATTAGTTTTGTGGTTGAAATAAAATTGCATATATAATGCTGACAATACTTACTGAAAGTTGTAAAATTAGGTGTTTTAGTTACTGGGAGCTTTAGTTACTCTATCCAGGTCTAATAGTCGACAGTTTTATGACTGTATTTGGATAAATCTTACGTTTTTCTTAAATGATATGAAGGGCTGTAAAACTGTTAATAAGGAAGCTACTTTCTTCAGTAAGCTAACAGCTGGAAGGGTAGTTGTGTGTCTTTGCATTGATATGGCTTTTTTGCACTTGTCTGCACATACTTTGTTTTGTTACATTTATGAGGTTTTAAAGTCTAGATTGCATTTTATACTTCTAAAATTTTTTTGAATTTTATTTAATTTGTTTAAATCCTATTTAAACAATTTTTAAAGATTATTTAAATAAATTAATAGGTCTCCAGTTTATAGACATGAATTATTTTTTAAAAACCCCATATTTCAAAGGGACACTGCTTTGCTAACTAGATCTATTATGAAATCTTTCCTTAATTTATGACTTACTTAAAAAAATAATTGCTCTAAAGTAGGTCATAAGTAACAAACATCTACTGTAGCTATTTCGGGAAATAAATTATTGTTTGATTATTTTTAATCTGAGCTTTTTTTTGTAGTTGAGTCCATATCTTAGAACTGGGATCCATTTCTGGGTTAAACTAATAAACATTTGAAACATCTAAGTGGAATCTAATTGTTAGTTTAACAACATTATTTTCTTAAAAGTAATAGTGACGATTGGGAATAATTTTACCTGGAGTGTATCAGGAACAGTGCTAGCAGCTCATCATTTATATCTCATTTAATCTCAGCAGCTTCATGAGGTGACACCTTGACAAACTGTAAAGGTGGGTGATCAGTTCTGATGAGAGCACGGTCTGTGGTCAGGCAGGGCAGTGAGCAGGGCGTCCGTGACCAGGCGGCTCCCAGCCCTGTGCAGGGAATGGTCTCGCTGACGGTAAACAGCAGCAGGAGGCAGGTGGCAGGACCGGCCAGGCGGGCGCACTGTCTTCCTTGCGGTGGGGATGGCAGGCTTAGCGGCGCTGAGCTGGAGTGTGTTCCGGAAGGCCAGCGCTGAGCGTGCTCCACTGTGCCCCGGTTCAGCGGTGCCTGCCGTCTTTCCGATTCTACTCATTCTGTCCAAGAAGACAATTCAGTCTTGATTTATGCCAATACGCCCTCATGATTCGGATTTTGGTGGAGATATTTGCAATCATGTCCGTAGTCGCCTCTTCGGGAGAGGTAGCGAACCGCCCTGAGGGTGTGGGTGGAATGACTTGTGCACGTTAGATGTTCCGGACTAGCTGACATTTATTGAGCCTTGACCGAGTGCCAAGTACTTGCTAAAGCTTTATATGCATTGTCTCATTTAATCCTCAGAGGAACTATACGCAGTGAGTAAAAATGCGGCCAGTGTTACTTTTCAGTGTACTATTTTGAATAAACAATACAGCAGTCTCATGTATGTAAATTATATGCAGATCTTCCTCTCATCTTTGACCCATCTGCTCATTCACCACTGCTCTCCCGCCCCGCAAGAAACCACTGCTACTAGTTCTCACACTTGGCAAGTACATTCTTATGCTTTTCCATTTTCTACAAATGAAACTAGTAGTCATCATATTTTTCAGTTTGTTTTTAATTTTACAACTTCTTATTAAAATCTTTACACCTAGAAAAAAGAGTGCAATGAAAAAGAATATATTTATATGTGCAACTTGATCATAGATTTAACACCACCACCTAGATTTGACATTGTTAATATCTTGTTGGTTTTGGCCTTTATGCATTATATGTGTAATAGATAAGCAAAATGTATGTATCTGAGTATATGTGTATATATATGCATGATATATATGAGCAAATTGCACATATAATTGTGTTCTTTTTTACCTAAGCTATTTGAAAGCGAATGATAAATATGGTGCTTGCTCCCTAAACACTTTTCTTTTTTGAGATAAATTACTGTCAGCCATGCGGGTTTCAGGGAGAGCAGTGCATGCTGGGCTGTGCTGACTTGGCATGCAGGTGACTGTTCCCTAAGTCCAGGGAGAGGATTGACAGGAGCAGAGCGGGCTGGGGGTTGGGGGCGGGGTGGGGGTTGGGGGATTGGGAGCACTTTGTGGTTAATTGGGCAGAACAAGGAAGGTGGCTGTTCACGTTTTTTAGAGAAAATCTGGAAAAGAAGTGTTACGAGTTCATGTTTGGTAGGGTTCCTCCCCTCTTGCCACTGTAGGAGCTGGTCCTGCCTGTGCCCGGGGAGGAAGAAGTGAGCGCTCCCTGCCAGGTACCGCCGTTCTGGAGGGATGTGGCCTCAGTGTGCAGACCAGGAAGTAGAACTGTGGTGTTGTGAAGCAATTGTTCACGATCGGTCACATTGTCCTAAGCGCAGATCCGGAGTTTTAAATGACTGGGCTGACTGCAGTTACTGTGACCGTCTTCCCAAATTGTTTCATGAAGTTTAAAAAATCTATGTATATTGGTGATTTTTTTCTTCTAAATGTATTTTTTAATCATGTAATCTCATCAGCCTTTAAAAAACAGTATGCCCCTGAGTGCTCGATTTATTTGCCCCTGGACAGATACTCATTTCTAAGTTGGAGAACAAATACCTATCAGCTAGCTTCGTCTTTGATGTGACACTGCTAGATGGTGAAGGCTGGTCTGTCCAACGCTCATGTCCTATAAATTCAGCATCATTTTTGTGATAAAATGTATTGCTTATTTCATTTTAAATATGTTTATGATATATACATTATTCCAGTGGTTTTTATGGCAGAAGTTTTAAAGCAAAAGATTCTGAACTGAAGTAAATAAGCAACAAGTTGGGATAATTCAAAGTGAAGATGAATAAAGATAAAATGCATAGTCTTTAAAAAAAATTAGGGAAGCTGTCCAAGATGAAACAGTAGTATTAAGCTGATAGGAAGCAACTTACATAATGGATTTTGACACATTTTAACCTTTGAAGGCATAAGAAAATAAATTATGTTGCTCTTAAAGACCAAAAAATGTAGCCTTTTAACAGTGACATCTTGCTTCACTTGAAAGTAGTGAACTCTCAATCTCTAATACTCCCACCCTCACACAGTCCATGTGGAACAGACACGCAGCTTACGTTCTCGTATGGCGTTCCTTGCACAGCAAGCTTTATCAGTCAGCCTGCAAACCCCAAACTCCCGTGGCTCCAGATAACGATTCATTTCTTGTTCATGCTGCGTGTCCTTGCTGTGAGTGCCCCCACGCCATTGGCCTCCCCGAGGCCCGGGCTGCCGCTGTTGGTTGCTGGGACAGGAAAAACTAGTAATTTTGCAATGACGTTGATGTGCTGTGCCACATGCCCACGGCAGGCTGGAGGGAGCCGGGTTAGGAGTCTCCGTGCACCGCGGCAGGCTGGAATGCTGGTGCTCAGCCTGTCGCCCACGCCTGTGGGAGCACAGAGACCGGGAGGCAGGGGCATCTCACGAGGGGCCGAGTGCTCTGAGGTGTCCCCCGGACTGAACTAAGACACTGATTCTGAAGGGGGCTGTCCTCTGGGCTGGCTTTTCCTTTGGTTTGCACATTACATTTTTATAGTATATTAACGGTTTGCTTATTTGTAACATAAATCTGTTAGTGAAAGTTCAAAATTCTCAACTCTTTTTGTGTAAAACGTGTTGAGTAATGATGCAAATGCAAAAAGCTTGTAATTGCTGTTAAAATAGATAACAAAGTGTCACCTATTTTGTATTACATACACATGCACTAGAAGTTCTTAAAAAGTGTATGATTTGGGAAAATATGCTACATGAGGACAAATAATCATATTGAAGTTTAACACCTTCCATTTGGTCTTCTGAAAGTTCATGAAGAGTGATATACATACACACACAGAATACTTCTCCATACATACATACATGAATAGGCTTTCTCTAAGCAAAGTTATAAATCTTGTTCATCTCTGACAAACTTTTGGGTGCTCCTCCTCATTAGTGGTGTGTACCGGGGCTTCACAGTTCCTTCACAAGGCATATTGTTTTTAATTTTATTGGTAAGGTAGACATAATAAAAATTTTATCATTTTAATGATTTTGAAGTACAGTAACATTAAGTATGTTCTTATTGTTGTGCGACCATTACCACTATATATTTTAGCACTCTTTTTCATCTTCCAAAATTGAACCTCTATCTGTTAAATAATAGGTCTCCGTTATCCTGTCCACCCAGCACTCTACTTTCCGTCTCCATGAACCTGACCAGCCTAGGTGCCTTCTATGTGCGTGTGTAGAATTGCTGTGTGTGTGTGCTGTAATCTTTATTTTTATTTGGACTTTTCTAACACGTGCATTTACTGCCATAAATTCCTAAATGCTATGTTTGCTGTATCTCACACGTTTTTTAAAAGTTGTGTTTTTATTTTCATTTAGTTCAAAATATTTCTATATTTCTCTTGAGGCTTCTTTGGCTCATAAATTATTGAGAAGTGTGTTTTTTAATCTCCAAGTAATTGGGACTCTTCCAGTTTCTGTTACTGATTTCTAGCTTATTCCCACTGTTGACTGGGAGCATGCGTTGCTTGATTTCTATTCTTTTAATTTGTTAAGATGCATTTTATAGCCCAGAATGTGGTCTCTCGGTAAGTGTGCCATGAGAGCTTGAGACAAATATGTATTCTGCTGTTGTTGGATGAGGCATTCCATAAATGTCAATTAAATCCGGTTAATTGATGGGCTGTTCAGTTCAGCTATGTCCTCACTGATGTTCTGCCTGCTGGCTCTGTCAGTGCTGCAGAGCAGTGTGCAGGCTCCAGCTCAGTGATGGATTTGTTTGTTTCTCCTTGCACAGAGTTCTTTCAGTTTTTGTCTCACATATTTTAACATTCTCTTGTTTGGCTTGTGTACCTCAAGGATTGTTCATGTCTTCTTGGAAAACTGCTCTTTATTCTTAGTAATTTTTTTTGTTGGTTTGAAGTTCTCTTTGAGAATATGACTACTGCACTAAGATTTAATTACTGTTATCATGGCCTCTCTCTATTTCTCTCTCTTTACTTTTAATCTATCTGTCTTTATAGTTAAAATGGGATTTTTTTAGGCAACATATATAATTGTTGGGTCTTGATTTTCATTTTTAATCCACTTTGACACATTCTCTTTCAGTTAGTTTATTTAGACCATTGTCAATTAAAGTGATTGTTGATGTAATTGGTATTAACATCTGCCATGTTTATATATATATATGCTGTTCTCCCTTTTTTGGCTAATTTCTGTCTTGGTTTCTAAGAGTTCTTTATATACTCTACATATTAGTCTTTTGTCTGCTATGTGTGTTATACTTATTACCTCTGATATTTCCTTATTTAGTTATAGTGCCTTTTGTTGTCCAGAAGTTATTTTTCTTTTGCATTTTGTGGGTATTATTTCTTATTAAAAAAAACTCTTCATCCTAAAATGTATAAAGAATTCTTATATTTTATTCCAGTAATTTACAAACACAACTCATTGTGTTTGTGCATCTGTCAATCCATGTAAGAAGTCTTTGGTATCTGATGTAAATATTTTTTGAGATTCAAACGTTTCTCTTCCATGAAAGAATAGCCATTTGTCTCAGTGTTATTTTTTCAGTAGTCTAGCTTTTGACCACTGATTGGAAATTGTAATTTTATTATCTACTGATGTACAGATTATACTATAGACTCTGACCTATCTTATTATTTGATTTTTATTCTGACCTGTACTGCTTATTTGACCTGTGTATCTGTGCCTATTCCAATACCATATTTTAGTTACTGTATCATATTAGCTGTCAAGGCAAATCTTACCTTATAGTTGTTCACATTTTCTTGGTTATTTTTGTGAATTTTTTCTTCCTTTTGACAATCATTTTATAAAAATTCTGTTGGAATTTCTGTTATTATAATTAATTTGTAGATTAACAATTGACATCTTTGTGGTAAATTTGCTTCCAATTATTTAGAAGACATGCCAAAGAACAAGCAACTCAGTTCCTTCCTTCAAGGCATTCCAAACCAGGATAGCTTAGTAATTGAGCCGTTAGTAAGTGAGAACTTGTCATGTGCTTGCGGTGTTTGGTGATATAGTTACTGTCATCACCAGGACACTTATATTCCTCATTCCCTTTGTGTTCACCTTATTCCTGTTTATTTTGATAACCTAGTGCTATAAACTTGGATGTGTTTTTCTCTCCTTGATATTTTCCATCATGCCCTCCAGTTTCTGTGTTAGCACCCTCAGAAACCTTGCCCACATTCTCCTCCTTATTACTCCTCAATATCATTTCAAAGTCTGGTATGTGAGCATAATTACCCTTATCCTCTTGCACAAATTTTTCCTTCGTTTGTTGGATGACTCTCAGAGGATCGGTTTACGGTTTTGGCGTGGCCGGTGTCCAGAGGCGCAGTTGCTGTGAGTCCTGCTGCAAGTCCACCTGGCTCGGAAGAGTGGGGAAAGGACAGTTCTGAGCGGGAGGTTTTGCTTTCCACTGACTTGACCAGGTGGACATTGAAAGTGATTGAGTACTGGGCATAAAGATTGGCAGTTATTGTGATAAATGAATTAGAATCAAAGAACTTATTTGTGACTAGGTTATAAAGTATCTGCACTTATTTCCAGTGAACTTAACTAAAGTAATTGTAGGATCTCTTTCCTTCCCTTTTTACTTCACTTTATTTCCAGAACATTAAAATAGATTCTGATCCCTCATGTTTATTTTTCCATTAACAGTTACTTCTTTCTTCCTTCTCTCTAGTGAGTATAATATGTTGAAGACAATTTAAATTTTCTCTGTTGTTTTAAGATATTGAAAAGCTTCAAGATCAATTTGAAGATGCTTAACCCAGGAATCAATTTATTTTTTATTGATTTTAGAAGAAGGGAGAGGGAAAGAGAAACATTGGTGAGAGAGAAACATCGATTGTCTGCCTCCTGCTTGCCCTGTACCAGGGATGGAGCCTGCAACCTGAGCATGTGCCCTGACTGGGAATCAAACCTTGGACCTTTTGGTGCATGGATCAGTGCTCAACCAACTGAGCCATGCTGGCCAGGGCAATATTAACATTTTAAAACTTTTTATTTATTGACTTTAGGGAGAAAGGAAGAGTGGTAGGGATTTGTTGTTTTTAAAAAATATTGTGTTTTTTTAAAATAATATTTATTTATTTTTTATTGGTTGATTAATTTTAGAGAAAGAAAAGGAGAAAGAGAGAAACATCAATTTGTTCCACTTATTTATGAATTCATTGTTTGATTCTTGCCTATACCCTAACCAGAGATCAAACCCACAATCTTGCCCTATCAGGATGATGCTCTGAGCTACCCAGCCAGGGCCCTATATATCAACATATTTTAAGCCTGAGATAATTATTGTGACATAAAAACTGTGTATGTATTATATTTTATTATTTCAGTTAGGACTTTTAGTAATATTTTCTTACAGTTTAGTATGGAGCTGAACACTTGCTGATTTAATGTGAATTTGGGTTCATTCATCTACCTAATAAAATAGTAACATTCTAATTGACTGCACCTTTGTGATGCCCACCAGCCAATCAGGAGTGAGTATACAAATTAACCCAACAAAGATGGTGGCTTAATTTGCATACACAGTGCTGAGCAGCTGGGGATGAGGCGGGACGCTTGCATCAGAGCCGTGGCGATGACACAGGCGTGCCACACCGCCCCAGCTGCTCCGGGCCTCTGGACAGAAAGGCGGCCCCGAGCCTGAGGGGAGAGGCAGCTCTGCCAGCGCGAAGGAGCTGCGGCAGCCAGGGGAAGGGAGGCCCACTCTCGCATGAGTCTTCATGCATCGGGTTTCTAGTTTTTCAATAAATTGTCAGCAAACATAGTTGGGTTTAATGAAAAGGCTGAGCGTTAATTGATTTCTTAATTCCTTAGGATTAAGAATTGTACTTTGCCTAAAAGTCCAGCCAATCATTTCTGGTCCTTTGAAGTTACTGGTTCAGTTTTAACGTTTATAAAGCCATATTCAAATATTTATAGGGATGTTTTTGCTGCCTGTCATTAGACACAAACTACCCCAATACTCACCTGCTTAAAACAACAGCAACCATTTGTTTTGCTCACAAATCAGGGGAGCTTCTCTGCCACATGTGGTGTCCCTGGATGACCCACCAGTGCCCTCCCAGCTGGCCAGGGGGGTGCTGCCTGTTCCTCTGGTAGGTCTCTGTGGCCAGTGTGGGTATCCTCCTAATACGGTGGCTGGTTTGCGAGGATGCATATCCCAGGAAACGGTGTTCTGAGAGATAGGAAGTGGAAACTGCTGGTTTTTAAAGGCCTGAGCCTGGAAGCACGCATCGGCTCACCTTTGTGCTCTATTGGCTGAGCAGTCGCAGAGGGCAGACTGTAGGGCCAGGGAGCATGAAGCTCTAGCTCTGAGGGGGGGAGTGTGAACAGTCTCGGAGCCATGCTTTCCAGCTGCTGTCATGATGGGGGCATTGCTATTCTTTATTGAGAAGGTTAACTCGCTTCAAAGGGAGAATAGTGCTGAAACTTGGGGACAGTGATATTATTTCTATTATTTTCCAGTACAAATGTGTTTCTTCACCATTAAGACTTCTTAAAAACAGTATTAAAAACAGTATTTGCAAGATGTATGTGAGGAAAACTAGAAAACTCTGATGAAAGAATAAGAAAAGACTGATGCATGTATGTGGAGAGAAAGACGATATTCTTAAGATGACAGTTCCTTTAACTGATCTATAGACTCAGGAGCAACCGTTGTCAGAAGCTCACCAAGTTCTCTGTAGATATTAAGAAACTTATTCTAGGTTTATATAGAACTTCAAATGATACGAAATATGGCATGTCATAGTGAAGAAGAACAGCAGAGAGGGATGGCACTAACTTCAGTGTTCAGTGCAGAGCCACAGTGATTCAGTGGGATGAGGGAAGGAACACAGGTCAGTGGGCAGAATTGGTAGCCCAGAAAGAGACTCTTAAATACAGTCAACTGATGTCTGGAAAAGGAGCACAGGCATTCCAGGGGGGGAGAGATACTGAGTGGAACTGGGACTTAGCCTCATGCCAAAACCAGTCTACACACTGGCCTCGCGCCTCCACAGAAATAAACTAAAAGTGGATCCTAGGCCTAGATGTAAGGAACAACACGACCAGACTCTGGAAGACAATGTAAGAGAACACACAAGGTGACTTTGATTTGCTGCTGAGTTTTTAGCTACAACACCAAATGCACAATCCATGAAAGAAAAAATTAGGTGAGCTGGACTTGGTTGAAACTATAAATTTCTCCTCAGTGAAAGGCACTTAAAGAAAGTGAAAAGACCTGCAGAGAGAATGTTTTTCCCAACATATTTCTGATAAAGGTATCGCTTCACACTATGCAAAGAACTCTTAAAATTCAACAATAAGAAAACAGGTCACTTAATTAAAAAATAGGCAGAAGGTCTGAACAAACATCTCACCAAAGACGATATGTGGATGGCAAATAAGCATATGAAAAGATACCTCAACATATGTCATCTAGGAACTGGAAATTAAAACAACACTGATGCCACTACACACCTATTAAAATAGGTGAAATCCCAAACAGTGACAGCACCAAACACTGGCAAGAGTGAAGTGAGCTGTCTTTATTTAAATATATTTTTATTGATTTTTTTTCTTCTTTTTTTTTTGAGGAAGGGTGGGTAGAGAGGTAGAAACATCAAAGAGAGAGAAACATCGATTGGCTACCTTCTGCACATCTCATACCGGGTATGGAACCCACAATCTGGGAACCCAGCCAGTGACCTCTTGGTTCATGGGCCACAGGTCGGCCTGACCAGTAAGTCTTATTCATGCTGGTGGGAATGCAAAAGGTACAACTACTTTTGAAGACAGTTTGTCAGTTCCTTACAAAGCTACAGTCTTCTTTTTCTTCCTCTTTATTGAATGTATCAGGGTGACACTGGTTAACAAAATTATACAGGTTTGAGGTACACAGTTCCACAGCGCATCATCTGTACACTGCATTGTTGTTCATCACCCCAAGCTAAGTCTCCTCTTTCACCATTTATCCCCCATGCTCTCCTCCACCTCCCTCCACTCCCCCTCCCCCAGCAATCACCATACTGTTATCAATGGCCATGAGTTTTCTCCCTTTTTTCTTTTTTGCTCAATCCCTGCACCCCCCCACCTCCCCCCCAACAGCTGTCAGCCTGCTCTCTCTCTCTCTCTGAGTCTGTCTCTGTTTTGCTTGTTAGTTCATTTTGTTCATTAGAACATACAGTCCAGCAATTGTGTTCTTAGGGATTTGCCCAAATGAGTTACAAAAACCTGTGCCTGAGTGCCTTCAGCAGAAACAACCCAAATGTCCATCAGCAGATGACTGGGTAAACAAATGTGGTGTATATGTTTTTGAAAGTTTTAACTCCTTAGATTTTTAAAGAAAAACAGATTATGAGTTTAGAAATTATTATGTAGCATTTCCATAGGGGATTATTAAACCAGAATTATGCTCAATTCCATTTATTAGAATCAAACTTATCACTAGATGAAGCTTCAGAGCAACAAGTTCTCATCTTACAGATTTACAAAGAGTGAAACTGAGATGCAGAGAGGTTAAGTGATTTGCTCATAGACGCAACCAGTAAATAATAAAACCCAAGTTAAGAATAAGATCTCTGATATCCGTATCATTTTCTTACAGGAAACTTGACAGAAAAAGTAAACATCGTAAGTGGCTTGTCCACTGTAATAATGATAATTGATTATAACAGCCATAGCCCTGAGGGTTTATAAGAGACCTGGCCATGAGAACAGGCCAGCTAACAAAACAAATGAGTGGCGAATACAATTTCTGAGTTTCTAAAAAACGGGAACTAAATAGTGAAGTGAAATTACCATTTATTTACTAATGACTGCAGATTAGTCATCCCTACATGTACACTAAACTCTCTAGTGTTACGATACATTGCCCAGTACAATACGATTACTAACATTTTGGCGCGGTTTGCTTTTGGCTATTGTGGATAATGCTGCAATGAAATTGGTGCACAAATATCTGTTAGAGTGCTGCTTTCAATTCTTTTGGGTATACACTCAGAAGTGGAGTTGCTGGATATTATGGTAATTCTGTTTAACTTTTTAAAGAACTGCCATACTGTTTTCCATGGCAACTGCATGAGTTTGTGTCCCCACCAGTAACATACAAAGCTTTTCAGCTATCCCACCAACACTTTTTTTTATAACCATCCTAATATGTGAAGGAGTGTCTCACTGTGGTTTTGATTTGCATTTCCCTAGTGCTTAGTATTGTTGATCATGTCTTCCTGAATTTATTGGCTATTTGTAGGTTTTTGGATAAATGTCAGTTCAAGTATTCTTCCCACTTTTAATTGGGTGCTTTGCCTTTTTTTGTTGTTTGATTTTCTCTTTTGAAACCTAAGAATTATCCATACTTACTGATTTGTAGAAGCTCTTGTATCTATTTTGGACATTGAGCCTATGCATTCTTATTTTGAAAATATTTTCTCCTTATTATGTTTTATTCTTCATTTACAGTACCTATGGTTTAGAAGTTTTTATTTAGTAGCTTCTGCCATTTTTTCCCTTTATACTTTCTGGGTTTTGTATCTTGCTTAATAATGTTTTTATATTCTAAATTATTAAAAATATTGCCTTTACCATTTCATTGATGAGACTTTTTTACAGGCTAATCAGTAAGTAGATATTTGCTATATAATTCACATTTAATTCGAATTTAACCTTGGGCTGTATTTTGTAGGTCTGACAAATTAAATGCTGTGTTCATAATGAACTCTAGATCCTTGCTGCTACCTTTATCTACAATTGGAGGAAAATGTTTTCCCACAATCTGAGATTTGATTTTTTAAAAATAATTGCTGTTTCCATATTTAAGGATTAGTGATCTAAATGACCCCCCCCCTTGTCAAATACATAAATTCATATATGTACGCACATATTGTATGTGCTTTTTTACTTAGGCAGTTTTTTACTGAAATAAATTATGTGAATATATTTATTTAAATAATAAAAATCCTTATATGTGCTCTCTTTGCAATCTAGCCTATCTTAAAAAAAAAGGTTTTAATTGTGACATTTAATTTTTTCTGCTAGTATTACTTTATTTAACATCTTTCATCTTTTATTTATTGCGTTACCTTGTAAATATAGACTGATAAAATATGAGAATATTTTGTCTCTGTCTTTATTTATAATAGCTTTCTGTTTATAGAAAATGATTTAATGGCTTTATTTTATGATTAGTTGGACATTAATTTAAAATTATGAAAAATGCCTATAAAGTACCTCTGCTTTTTAAAAAATATATTTTTATTTATTTCAGAGAGGAAAGGAGAAGGAGAGAGAGAAAAACATGGATGATAAGAGAGAATCATTGATTGGCTGCCTTCCGGATGCCCCACATTGGGGATCAAGCCCCCAACCCAGGCATGTGTCCTGACCAGGAATTAGACTGTGACCTCCTGGTTTGTAGGGCGACTCAGCTAATGGGGGAGGAGAAGGCGTTGGTGACCTCTTCTCTTTCTCTTCCTCCTTTACAGACAGTGCTGTTCAGGCAGCCTGCCTCTGTCACGTTAGTCTGCCTCCCTTGTCCCAGCGCATGGATCATTTTTAATTTAAAATCTCCACCGCAGGTCATTGAGCGCTTCCACATGGAGGTTGGCACAGGACCAGACTCGAGACGCACAGCTCATAACAGTTGATGAAAAATTGGTAAGAATTTTTTATACGCCCTGCTAGGATTCTGCCTTCAGGGCTATTTCTGTACAGTAGATTTTTAAGAGGGGTGTTTTGTGGAAACTGATATGAATTTGACTGTCTAGATTCTATGTAAATTTACTTTAAGAAATATCTGTCACAAAAAGATAAAGGTAATTTATGTTAAGCATTATACACAAATATTAAGAGAAATTAAAGTTACAAAAGGCTTCCATTTTTTTGGAGTTATAAGTAGCAATTAGAACATTTTTTATTTTTATAATGCATGCATTAATTTTTATTTTCTCAGTTATACTATTTAATTAAGTTGTAAGGTTCCAGTACTATTTAAAATTAAGTATGTTGAGTTTTCTGGAATCAGTTTTTGTGTGTATGCATCTAATTTCACATTACACATGAGAGATTACAACTAGCAACAAATAAATAATATTTTTCACAACAGTAGAATTTTGGTAACCATGACATAAAATATTTAGATGTGTGGCATTTTAGATTCACCGGGGATGGAGACAGACCTGATGCTTATATTATATAACATACATTTTGTAAATGTCGTAAGATTTCCAGTTAAAATGTGTAGTCGTATTTTCATTTTTATTTGGCTTACCATTACCAAATATATGGGTGTGTTTCTTAACTACTCCCTTTCTAATTGTTGTATATTCTTTTATTGCTCAATTTTGAGCCTGTGAGCATAATTTAAATAATAGGTCACACTTTGGTTTCTATTTGCACCATTAAAGGTCTAAATAGGGAAATAAATAGATAAGGAAAAAGTGAGGCAATCCCTAAATATCTTATGTTTAAGGCTGGTTGATTTGAACTTTAAAAACAAAGGATAACCAAACTAGTTTATTAAAATGCTGCTTTTGAACTTTAAAACCAAAGGATAACCAAACTAGTTTATTAAAATGCTGCTTTTGGCCAAAACCGGTTTGGCTCAGAGGATAGAGCTTTGGCCTGCGGACTGAAAGGTCCCAGGTTCAATTCTGATCAAGGGCATGTACCTTGGCAGCTGATCGATGTTTCTCTCTCATTGATGTTTCTAACTCTCTATCCCTCTCCATTCCTCTCCGTAAAGAATCAATAAAATATATCTTTAAAAAAATAAAAATAAATAAAATGCTGCTTTTGTCATCCTCTTCTGAAAAATCGTACGGTGCTTCTTACTGACCTAAGACGAGTGATCATTAAATCCTGACATGGCCTGAGGCCTTCCTCTCCAGGTCTGTCTCCATCCCCGGTGCTCCTGCTCTCTGCCTGGCCTGCTGCTCTGTGTGCTGCTCAGGCATTTCGTTCCAGCTCGCTCTGCCCCGCTGCCGGGACCAGCCCCCGCTTTCCACGCAGCACCGTCCTCCGTCCTCACGTCCCTCCCTGCACTGCTTCCTCAGTCTGGAGAGGAGGACTCACCGTGCCACATGTCCGTTAAGGAAGGAGGACACTGTGTGATGTTTCTGCTGCATCTCTTTTGAGCCCCGAGAGATTGCCTTCTTGTTCCAGAATTATGGGCTTTACTCTCTAAAGATTTTCACAGGTTACGAGTAATGCTTCTAAGTTCTGTTCTCTCTGGTTTGAAGATCATAGGTCAGAACAGACACCACTCTGTTGCTCTAGACAACACCAGGAGCGGTGGATTGCTTTGAGTGTTTTGTTTTTAATTGTCTAACAAATCAGTTGCATACTTTTAATGAGTTTTGTTGCCTGTGTAGATTTTCTCCAGCTTTGTTATGTCTTTCTTGAAGTGTGTGCTAGTCAAAATGTAGGTTTGATATTCCAGCTAAAGTCAATTGAGGTCTCGTGTAATTATTCGTAGTTATTGAGGTGATATTTAATATGGATAGCTGAAACCCATAGCCATTCATTTATGTTTATATAAAATAAAGGGGTTAAATAACCACATAGGTAGCATAATGCTAATAAGGGTTTTGGCTCTTCTTGTTCCTACCTACTACCAGATGGAAGATTCAGTTAGTAGCATAATGACAATTGACAGTGGCAAGTGGAATTGATTAGATATGCATTTTGGGGGGGGGAAAGGATTCTAAAAATATATATATCAATATTTATGACGAAATGTTCCAAAGGGTGACGTAAAAGAAGATGTGGAAACCGCATTTTAATGTCTATACTATAAGCCAATTTATTAACTTAGGATACCATTTTTCTTAACCACTCAGCATCCTATATAATAAAAGGCTAATATGCAAACTGACCTGAACAGCCAAACAACTGGTCGCTGTGATGCGCACTGACCACCACGGGGCACACGCTCAACGCAGGAGCTGCTGCCTGATGGTCAGTGCGCTCCCACAGAGGGAGTGTCTCTCAGCCGGAGGCTCTCGCCTGGGCTCATGGCTGGCGAGCACAGCAGCGGCACTAAGGATAGCTGACTGCCGGCTTAGCCCTGGGGGAGCGGGCCAACGCCAGCAGTCAGATATCCACCAAGGATTCCTGGACTGCAAGAGAGTGCAGGCCAGGCTGAGGGACTCCCACCCCCACCCAAGTTCACAAATTTCATGCACCAGGCCTTTATTTAGTTATATGTGTACCTGAAATTGGATAGAAGCTAGGATCTTAATTGTGTGGTAGGGGAATTAGGCATTCTCGTGACTTCTATTGGATATCTTATGTGATGTAGTTTAAAAATTAATACAGGTGGCCAAAACCGGTTTGGCTCAGTGGATAGAGCGTCAGCCTGCAGACCGAAGGATCCCGGGTTCGATTTCGGTCA
Organism: Pipistrellus kuhlii; assembly: GCF_014108245.1. Classification (NCBI taxonomy): domain Eukaryota; kingdom Metazoa; phylum Chordata; class Mammalia; order Chiroptera; family Vespertilionidae; genus Pipistrellus; species Pipistrellus kuhlii. The sequence continues at coordinate 1,226,172 of NW_023425540.1, read as the reverse complement.
GGGGCATGTGCCTTGGTTACGGGCACATCTCCAGTGGGGGGTATGCAGGAGGCTGCTGATGGATGACTCTCTCTCATTGATGTTTCTAACTCTATATCTCTCTCCCTTCCTCTCTGTAAAGAATCAATAAAATATATTTTTTTAAAAATTAATACAGGTGATGCCTGTTAAGCTGTGGACTAGGTCTTAAGCCTGTAGACTAAACTTAATTGGGGGTTAGTTTTATTTTTATTTTATTTTATTTTAAAACCAGAAGATAACTTTAGATGTTATCTAGTTACATTATTGAATCTATTTTTCATTTAAAATTTTTTCAACCTTTTATTCAAGAGAAACCTTATGTGGGTGGGACTCCAGTAAGTAATGAACTCAATGAAAGCTGAATTTGCTGGAGGTGAGGGCTGGCAGCATGAGGGAGACGCAAGCTTTCCTCCGGACAGTGGTGCACAGCGTGGCCTGGGCGGGAGCCCAGGCCCTTGTATGAGGTCTGCAACGTCAGGCTATTTCCTAATCAGACAAAGGCTTTTTAAAGCCAATTTCACTCAGCATTCTTGATGTAGCAGTAAAAATGATTAATACTTAAAAATTTCCACCCTGCATATTCATCTTTTTACTTTTTGAGTGGCTAAACAAGAAGTACTATACATAAAGCATGTCTGCTGCATGTCCCCAAGTATCCACGGGTCCGAGGACAGCTGCTTGTGCAGCTGAGTGGCGGATGCACGTGGAAGCTGGCCCCTTTCTGCATGGAGCACCTCTAACTGAAACAGCAACAGGTGACACAGGTGGCTTTTCAGTCTTCAGCACACGCAGACATTTTCTGGAAAATACACCTGCTACTGCAAGGAAGCATTACCCATGATAAACTTCAAGCTTCCAATTTTAGAACTTGATGGTGCTACTCATCTGAGTGAGCCTGACAACGCTCCAGTAGAGACTGTTGTGATGCTGCTGGTGGCGATACTCAGACTGTGATTGAGGAGATTAGGTAATGAGTGCGCTAATTTTGGGAAGATTGGCATACCTCTTCTGATCCAGTGCTTTCCAGATGAACAGTGTATGTTATAAAACCATGCATTGTTCTCTCTTACAGTGCAGAACAATGCTTTTAATGTGAGTGTGACAATATTAAGGCTATGAAAATACTGCTCCCTTTTCTAATTACATGTCTCCTTTAGGATGAATTTTCTTCATGTAGTTCAACCAAGAAAGCTTAGTACAACAGTTTGAACAAAAGAACAGCTGTTAGAATTAACCTGTCTTGTGTTAAGCTACTCATTAGAGATTTTCAAAAACACATATCAGGTCCCCTCTTCTCACTAAATTCTTTAGCTTTTGAAAATAACGCATAACAACATTATCCTATATAATAAAAGGCTAATACGCAAATCGACCGAGCAGTGGAATGACCAATCGCTATGACATGCACTGACCACCAGGGTGCAGAAGCCCAACACCGGAGCTTCCGTTTGGTGGTCAGTGAGCTCCCACAGGGGGAGCACCACTCAGCTAGAAGCTGGGCTCATGGCTGGCCAGTGCAGCAGTGATGGCGGGAGCCTCTCCCGCCTCCACCACAGTGCTAAGGAGCAGCAAGCAGGTGGATAGTAAGGGGCAAGTGGTCTTAGACTGCAAGAGGGATGTCCAGCCGATGGCTTAGGCCTGGTTCCTGTGGAGCAGACATAAGCCGTCAGTTGGACATCCCCCGAGGGCTCCCAGACTGCGAGAGGGTGCAGGTTGGGCTGAGGGACTCCCCTTCCCCCCAAGTGTTTGAATTCTATGCACCGGGCCTCTAGTTTTTATAATAATTCTCTATTAATATATAATTGGTTTATTATCATTTTAAACTATGGTAAGTATATATTTAAATTTTTCTCCATTTAAATTTCTTATATGGCAAATATCTGCCGATAAATAAACAAAACCTCTTTGGGTCCAATAATTTTTATTTTTACTTCATAGATTTTTTAATTAAATTTATTGGGATAACATTGGTTAATGAGATTGTTAGTTTCCACGTGTGGGATTCTATGATTCATCATCTGTACATTGCATTGTGTGCCCACCACCCAGGAGCTTTTGGAGTGTAAAGGATCTCTGAGACCAAAATGTTTGAGAATCATCCTCCAAGTCTTCTTTTTGCTTCAAACATCCCCAGGGCCTTGATTCATGGCCCATGGATCCTGGTTAACTCATTGTCTTGATTACCTTGCAATTTAGCTGAGACCCGTTACCCTGTTGTGAGGCTGCCAGTGTGTGCAGGGCCTGCTGGGATTGTGGCCTCCAACCCTGCTCCTCTGCGCAGTCCTAGGAGGGCAGCTCTCAGCTGTTCTCAGCACCTCCTGAGGCGGCCTTTGTTCCGTAACCAAGCCATGTGTCCGTTCTTCCATCTCACAGATGTGCTGTTTATTATTTTAACTGCCATTCTCAGATAGTTCAGAGGGCACATTACCAAATGAAGTTTACTTTTTTTATTATTACATTTGACAGGCAGAATTTAACATATAGAACATAAGAAGTTAAAGGAATTCTTACAGTATTTCATAGATGTCAGTATTATTACAAGTACAAAGAAAAAGATGTTTTATTCTGAGTATCAATTGTGTATTGATAACAGGTACCTTATATTTTTTAGACATAAAATGTAAAGGGGAGAAGTCTGCCTAGCATTTTCCAATGTAAATAATCTATTCTTTCATTTTACTTTGGCATTGCTTTTTTTTTCAAATTTATTTGAGAGAGACAAAAAACAAAAACACCAAGAGAGAGAGGAAGAGAGAGAAACAGAAACATCAATTTGTTGTTTCACTTACTAATGCATTCATTGGTTGTACCTTGACCTGGGATCAAACCCGAGACCTTGGCATATCCGGACCATGCTCTGACCACCGGGCTACCTGGCCAGGCCTTGTCATTTACACCTGGATGCGATGTTGGCGGGTAGAGAACAGATTGTAGTATTTCCCCGTCTCATAGACTGCTGTTACTGAGTCCTAGAGAGGTACCTGGTGCGTTTCTAGCCAGTCAGTTTTCAGAAGGTCTTCTCCATTGTGTATAAACTAGTGTCCTTTTCATTTACTGTCAGAATTAATAAAAATTTAAATATCAAAAGAGTAGAAGGCAGCATCTTAAAATAATCTTGTCAGTGGATGTAGAAGCACAATGTTTAAGAAACCGTTTTGTTATTTCCACATCCGCGGTTCCTCCTGCACACGAGGCGAGCGGACAGCTGCCGGCTGCGGGCTGCTGTCACAGGGCTGCTGTGTGGGGCCGAGGGGAAGAACGCCTTGGCCTTTGTGCTGTTAAGAGAGAAATCCTTCCCTGTACCCCACCCCCACCCCCACCCCCGCTTCCTTCCAGCGCGTTTGATGGGGGCGTGTTGTCTTTTTATATTCACGTGGATTTTACAAGAGAGAGAAGGGGACTGTTGTTCTGTAAAGATTTTGAGTAAGTACTTCCCATAAAACAGCTACAGCATGAATGAGACCTACATGGTATGCTTTGTCATCATTTTTATTTCCTGTTTTTAAAATACTAATTTCTGTATGTCACAATCACCTTATATTAAGTATCTACTACTATAGGTAAAATTTAAATACAAAAGATAGAAAAGTCCCCTAAAAAAATGTAAGAATTATTTCAATGTAGTAAAAGTAAGGTGAAATAAGCCTTAAGAGTTTGGACATTAGTATATTACTTTTGTAAAATAAGTTGGCTGCCATCTAGCCTTCATTATTTATTTATTTATTCATTCATTCAATAAGCATGTATTGAGCACCTATGTGTGCCAGGCATTATGCTTCAATGTTTATGTTGACACTTTCAAAGGCTTATTTTCAGTTAGGTGCCTGGTCATTTCATTATAAACTATTAAACAGCAACTGTTTTAAATTAATAGTAAGTTTACATACATCCTCAACATAAACGCATATCAAAAAGGAAACTATGTAGCCATCTGTAAATCTCAAATAGGTAGGGTGGGAAAGGCTGGCTATCATTTCTGTGATTTTTTTTGGAGAAATTATAGTAAGCACTTTAATATAAATCCTGCCTATACTAATACCTGTATTTTAAAATTACGTGTGCATGCAGAGTAGTGGGTGTTTTGAATGTTGTCAGTTTATTGTCTTACTGCTTGGCAGTTTCCTCCCGCAGCACGGCCCGCACTGAGTCTGTTACTTGTTGATGCTTGCAGTAGGTAATTGCTGTTCAGTCGAGCACGTGGATTCAGCGCACACGCAGCCAAGGGTGATAATGCTGCTGCTTTAGAATGTCTGCAAGCAGCAACAAGTTACTTAGGATAATTTTTTGTCACTTTAGTAGGTTTTCAATGTTTTCATTGCTTGAACTTGCTGCAAGAAATTTGTAAAAATTAGTGATATTTTTGCAAGGCTTCCAAAATAAAACCATTATATTTGCTACATAAGTTCTAGTTTCATGTGGGGGTTTTTTTGTTTTGTGTTTTGTTTTTTGGTTTTTGGTTTTTTGTTTTACTTCCTAGCATACTAAAAGTTTATAGATGAAAACTTTTTATAAGTCTGCAAACTGGAATTAAAAATTGATCATTAGGAGTGACCCGCACAAAGAGATAACCTGCGTTAAAAGGCTTACATTTGCTTTGACGGCTGCTTTTTCTAAGGGTCAGTTTTCTTTGGGAGAGATTACTTTCCCTCGGTGTATGGCGGCGCTGTCTCTGCTAGATTATTGGAGGCGTAGTGTCTGTGATTGGGGTATACAGCCTCCTAGCATCTCAAGTGTCTGTTTTGTCTGGACTTTCCTCATGCAGCATTCTTGTGCAAAAATTTCAAGGCTTTAGTCTGGAGCACTGGGTCAAAGGATATGTCTCTTTGAAGGGTAGACAGGAGTTTTTTATGTTTTATTCACTAAGTAGTATTTCATTTTACATCAAAGAATAGCAGCCTTTGAGAGCCTTTCAGGGTGGCAGTTGAGCATGTGGGCTTCTTTTTTTCTCAAGACTTGCACTAAATATGGAATGTTTCTTCATGTTTTCCAGTCTACGGATGCTTATTATATTCTTGTATTTAGATGAGACTATTAAAAAGAAAAAGCATTGATTATAAAAATTAGTTTGAGGTAGAGTTTTATTTTTAAAAACTTATAATGTACTTGTCTCTCTTGGTTTTTACACTACCTACAAGCTACTGAGGGGGAAAAATTGGTAGATAGCATATCTGTTGTAGCAATACTGTTGTTTAAACTTTTAAGGAAGATGTAATGTAGCAATCCTGTTTAAACTTTTAAGGAAGATGTAATGACTAATGGTTTTGGAAGTGTAAATTTTATAGTGAAATTGCCTTTTTTTATTGGCTTTTTTTCAAGTCTAAAAGGGGGAGATACTTATTTTGAAACATAACAAAATGGAAGTAATGAAAAATGTTAAGACTTACTATAGCTAGAAGTAAATGTTTTTTATGTGCCTTTGAGATAAGTGAGTAACTTACTGTGAACCAGTAACAATAATTATACAACATATGATTGCTTATGTTTAAAAGATAAAATGGTATTTAATGTTCCTATCACACAACATATATACCTGAGCATCTGAACCAATATTAAAATAGCTTATTTTAGGTTTATAGGTAAACATGCTTTTAAAATTACTGAAAATGTATCTAAGCAGAATTGGTTGATCTTTTAAGCTAGAAATATTTGTACTCATTAATGACATATCGTTAGTATTAAAACAACTTCAGATAACTTGCATTTGACATTGATTCAAACAAGTCAGATCATTAATTATATATTATTGTTTTTAAGAAATGTATTTGTAAGTACAGAACTTTGTTTTCCAAAATACAGTCCCATTAAAATAAGTTATTTTCGCATACTATCACGCTGTAAAAAAAGCTTGTACTTATTAAATAGTTATAGAGGGAATGAACGGTAATGTTAGGTTTTATATGCAGACAAGGACCATTGAGACTGAAAGTAGAGAAGGATCTTTCTATATTAAAATTGTTTAAGGGACAAAAGATCTTTCCTGGTAGGTTCGCCATCTCCATTATCTGCGATTCTTTAGCAGTTAAAGGCCCTTTGTTTTCCTCTTTGTTCTCCCAGACAACCTGATCGGTACTGGAGAATCACTAACTGGAGTGTTTTATCTTCTAAGTGCTTTAAAGTTCTGGGTACCAATTAGCAAAGTACAGTGAGGTTCGGACTTAGCCACAACATCTCTCAGGCCTAGAGGTCTGAGCTGTGCTGTGTCAGGCCATTGTGTCTGTTTAAGGACAGTCACTGGGTCCCTCCTTCCCTGCCTCCCTACCTGCTGGGGCCGGGCATTGTGGAGGGCACTGACACTCTGACACTGTCCTTTCAGGGTTTAAATGCTTGTCTGCTGTCATCAGGAGCTTTGGCTCTCCAAGCAGAATTGATAATATTTAATCGTTTGGATGTTACATTTCTTGTCCTTTTAGTGATTATACAATTTGTATGTGAAGATACATTATTTTTCTTTAACATAAGCTGTATATTGTCCCCTTGGAAATTGGTTGTCTGATTTTATTTATTTAACTGACTATAATTATAAATGAATCATCAGAGCTTGTATCAGTATGTAGATGCCGGTGTTTTCTTTTACGCTGTATTTGAATGTAGGTGGGTGGGTTTTTAAGTTTTTTACATTTTTTGTTTGGTTGGTTGGCTTTCCTCTGCAGGTTGGCTTTACGTTGTTGTTGCTTTGGGAGCAGAAAGAGAGTACTTTGCTTTTAATTGGCCAGCTTGTCAGATCATTTCAAAGCTCAAGAATTCATCCAAATCCCCACCTTGAACTTGTCCATCATCTTATGGTAGCGTCGTCATGAAGGCAGGGAGAGAGGAAGTGAGGCAAAGGGTGCCATCTTCCCCTGACAAGTGCCTTTCTCCTTATGGCACATGTCTGGGAGAGCGGTCGAGGAGGGAGGAGAGTGCCATCTCAGAATGGGAGACTAGAGGTGCCATCCTGCCTCTGCCCTGCTCTCTCTGCGGCTCCACCTGTGCTCTCACCCCCCTCACAGCCCACTCCACGCTGGCAGATACCCCACGTCCCGCAGCCAGCACTGCCCCCCGCTGCCTGTGGGCTCCTCAGAGGTCTGAGGGCTTCTTGTTCAGTCTGCATCATGGCCAATACTTCACTGCGTGCAGTTTGAGCATGTTACGTTCTGTTCTTGGAGGTGTTTATGTCACTGCCTCCAGTGAGAATGGTCTAGGCTAGGGGTGTCGAACTCAATCAGAGAAGGGGCCAAAATCTAAAATCCAGCCTAAATCGCGGGCCGAATGGTTTGCTGAACAGTCATAAACTGTCATTGTGATGGAAACGCAGTGGAGTGCAGTGATGACAGTGCGGTGCGGGCCACATTGCAAGGCCTGGCGGGACGGATTTGGCCCGCGGGCCTTGTGTTTGACACATGTGGTCTAGGCAGTGAGAACGGTCCTGGCTGCCTCTGAGCAGCACGCAGACACAGGTACACCTGATGCCAGGCTGGACGCGCTCATGTAAATGGAAGACTGAGGGTCTGTTCAGTGTGCTGATTGGCACGTATTACAATGACTACTGCGTCCGTATCATTATAATTAACATCTGACAATTTAAAAGGTTTTTAATCTAAGTGAGGAGTGTGAGCTTTAACATCTGGAAAGGTAAAAGAAGGCCCGGGTTAGTTAGCACTGCGGTGTATTAAATATCCCAGTGTGGCTGGCGGCCTGCTGAGCGGCCCGATGCCGGGAGGGAAAGGCGATGCCGGTGCAGTCTGCTGAGGGAGAGGGCCACGTGGCCAGCGAGCACGGGCAGCCAGACCGGGAGGCCAGGGAGGTGAGCAGGGCCTTTTGGATGTTTGTGGAATTATTTTTACAGCTTTCTACAAGGATTACATTTTAACAACTACTTTTTAGAAAGGATCCAGTTTTTTTAATGTATTGTTGAAAGTATTAGATGCCCCTTTCTCTCTCATTGGCCCCTCCCCCGCCCTGCACGTGCTCCCCTCCCCGGGCAAGAGGCCCCCATTTTATTGAGATTTTTACATACGGAACCGTATGACCTTCAGTGACTTTGCTGTCTAAGTTCTGACTTTGAAATTGCTTTTTGATAAAGGCATATTGGGACCTGAACCTTGAATTCATCTCCTTCCTCTAGCCCCGCAGTCTCCATAGCCCCCCACACCTCACTGCCATCGCCCCAAGGGGAATCAGTGCCAAGGCTCAGTGCTGTCCACATGGCGGTGCTGACACAGGCACGGGCACCTCTGGGCTGCTGGCCTGTTCAGCTGGTGTCCCGGTGGTGGCCATGGCGATGTCCTTGTCTCACCTGGACTCTCTTGGGCTCTGCCTCCTTCTCCCTCTTCTCTCTGTCTTTGGCCTCCTTCCTCCTCTGCTGACGGGGCAGCTGACAGACATCAGCTCCCTTCCTGGCTGTGGGTGGTGCCCCACTCCCTCAGTCCTCCCTCCAGCCACCGGCTCCCTCGTTTCCTCTCCCCCGCTGCCTGGCTGCCTGGTTCTGGCTTCTGGCCAATATTTTGACGGTTACTGTTCTTTTCTTCTTGGTGTCCTCTATGTCTCTTCTACTCCCTGGTTCTTCTCCCCTTCTCTCTTTCTCCCATACTTCTGTAGCATTTTCCTCTTCCTTCTTTCTTTCCTTCTTTCTCCCTCTCCTCCCAAAAGGATGAGAGAGACAGAGCTGGCCCTGCCCTCCCATTGCTTTTTCACTTAGGTCTATTCCCTCCGCTCACCCCAACTCCCACCCCTTTCTGGGGGATAGATAGGACTTTTGGAGACATTTACTAACTGGAAGGAGAAATGCTATGATTTAAACATTATATTATAATTATCTTTAATTGAATCTGAATTAATTGAAAAGAATACTGTTCTGATTCACATTTGCTGTTCAGATGCTGAGTTCTAGGGGATCTTGGAGCAAAATATTGGCCCTAATTGCAATGGCTTTACATTGGGTGTGTTCATTTGTGTATATTTGTGCATGTATAGTTGGCATTCAACCATTTCTCTTGTGTAACTTGCCTTTTCTAACAGCAGTTTTCTAAGTCGTTTAGGATATTACTCTGCATCGATTCCAATAGTTGTGTGAATGTATTGCTGTATAACTGTCATTCCAATGAGAATTGCTTTAATCACTTATAACTTGTTTTTAAAAAACATATTTTTATTGATGTCAGAGAGGAAGGGAGAGGGAGAGAGAGGTAGAAACATCAATGATGAGAGAGAATCATGGATCTGCTGCCTCCGCACACCCCACACTGAAGATTGAGCCCACAGCCCGGGAATCGAACCGTGTCCTCCTGGTTCATAGGTTGATGCTCAACCACTGACCCTTTTCAGTACAGCACAGGCAGGTGGTGGAGCTTGGGTTCCTCCGGTTTGTCTGAGTCAGACATAACTCCCTGCTCCTATCCAGTGCTGTACTTCATATGGGATATGTGGTTCCCCTCCCTCTGCCGGGCGCCGGATTGGAACCTCTGGAAATCAGGCTGGTCTTTTTACTCTCCGCAGCCTGGCTGGTGATTTGGCATAGTCAAGATGAAATTTCAATGGCGAAATTCGACATTTTTAAGCGTAAAAATATATATGATGTTAACACCTTCAGCAAATTTAACATATGAAGTATTGAAGCTTGCTGTCAGTACAACAAAATAGCATACATATCAAATCGCATATATATCAACATATGTGTAACCCCATCTATTGAAAAAATCTGCATTATTAACTGGTATACCTCGTATACTTAGTCAAACAAATTTATGTAACATATATTGAACTCAGTGCTTTGACATACACAAGAAATGGAATAGTCAGCCCTTAGGGAGGAAAACTATGTTGTTCTCTCCTTTAAACTTGAAGCAACTTACTGACTCTGATTGCATAACTCTTTGTTGTATTTTAATGACTAACTCATATTTTTCAAGGAAGATTTTCTGCACCTGACACCCACTTTTTGCTTACTCTTTACTTTTAAAAAGTTCAGTAGTGATTTTTAAGAGACTAGCGGTCATGTCTGTACGTTGAGCATTGTGCCCAGCGTCTGATACATATAGGTACCGAAACAGCTGTTGAATTAAAGAGACACATTCTTTTTATTGTGCAAGATAAGCACTTCGCATACGTTACTGGGTCCTTGTTATACTTCATTTAATTGGCTTTATGGATGCTGAATCCGGAGATGTCTTCATTTGCCCCTGTTGTGAGGGGGTCTGGCCCGTTTTGGCCTGGCCCTTTGGCTTAGCCCTTGCTGCCTCTGTCCTCTGCACAGGGTCCTCTGGGTGTGACCGTGGTGTGGGATGGAGACACAGCTCTCAGTTTCCTGATTTCCTGCTCATTATGTGCGAGCCATTTGTGTGATCTTTCTCTGTCTTAAACCCTCACTCTGGGCTCCCTGGTGGCTTACAGCGTGCGGGACCGAGGGGTCACATTGCAGCTCTCGTCTCCTCCCCGGTGGGACTCACAGCAGTGCGCTGCCCTCCTGGCACCTGTTTCACAGTCTGGTTGTACCTGACCCTGTGGCCACGCATTCTGTACAGTGACTGCAGTTCTTTTGTGATGATGAGTACACACGGCATGCTGTCACCTTTATGTATTTTTCAAACTGTAAATTTTATTTTACAAAATGCCCTTTATTGTTCTTGAGCCCCTTTAAAGAGTTTCTTGGGTTAGGTATCTGTGGGTACTTAAAGACTTTAGTACAGATCTAAGATGGTTTTCCTTCTAACTTCTTTCATGGTCGAAGTAGAATATAAACACAATCACAAAATGCACATCGGTTCAGCTCTAAAATAAATTTAAACACATGATCGGTAGCCAGTACCCTCCAACAGGGCAGGTTTCTGTGAGCAGTATCTTAGTGTCCCGGTCTGTGCTCTGTTCAAACTTTTTAGCGTTGGTCTATAAAACCAAGCAATTTAGTCGCACTTATTACCCAAAAAGCCTGGTAAAAATGTTGGTTCTTTTGAGTACACTGAGAGACCTATCAAAAATTTACCCATTGCCAAAAACCTTTTTCATTTATTTCTCTTCATGACAAGTGTAAACTATTAAGGTTAAGTGGGAGGGGCAACCGGAAGTAATTACAAAGCCAGTGGCATTTTTGTGGTTTAATAAAGGCAGAAGCTAATTATTCCGTTCTTATTTAAGGGAAATGGTGCAAAAGGAGGCTCCTGCCCGCAGCTGCACTCCCTCAGTGCCACCCCAATCTACCAGAGACACGACTGTCACAAACAAACCTCACACTGATACACAGCCACAAAAGTAAGGAGGCTTTTGTGTGGCGTGCATGCAGAAGACTCCTTTGTACACGCCAACCGCCAGATGACAGACAATGATGAAAATTTGATTCTTTGAAGTCATAATAGTCATTGAAATGTGTGAAATTCTGGTATTGAAAAGAGAGAGGCCCACAAGACTCTGAATCCTGGGTGGTTGCAAGAGGCTTGCTGGGAGGTTTGTCTGCATTTTGACACCAACTTCCCATTGCTTGTTCCCTGCTTCCTTTGTTAAAAAAAAAAAAAAAAAAAAAAAAAAAAAAAAAAAAAAGTGGAATTCACACAAGATAAATGGGAGCAGTTGATACCCGAATCATATAGTTTTTATGTGGAAAACTAATATTTTATAATGAAAGTTGGTATTTGAAAGAATAAAGTTCATTCACATGTGCTGGCATATACTTTCTCAGAGGTCTTGAGCATTTCTCTCTCACGGAAGCACGCGGTGGCACGGAAGGGCAGGCTGTGCTCACAGCTAGGAATTGTGGAAGCGGCTGGGAGAGGGGACTTTGGAAGTGGGAAATGCATCTTTGCAGTAGCAGATTCTGTTGGAATGCTCTTTCACCTCTAATAATGATTCGTTACTATGTTAAAAATGGCACATTTACATGAGATTGTGTTTCTGAAACTTTAGTCTATTTAGATAGTAGCATTCTTTAATAATAGAATTATAGGTTTTATATTTGACCCAACCACTTGAAATTGTTAAGTTTTAAAATTCAGTAAGTGTGTATATATTAACTATAAAGTAACTTGATTTATTAAGATTTACAGATAATTGTCAACTGGTGAGTTTTGAGGTTCACTTGAAGGCTTCTCATCCCTTATCTGATAGAAGGTTTTGTCATCCTAGAAAATGTGTGGGTTATTATTTATGGTTTTCTGTTTTACCACTAAAATGAGAAATCTGTGAAAGGCAGTATTGACACCTTCAGAGCATTTCTCTCTTCGAAGGCTTTAAAAATGACATATGATCTGGTGCAACACAGAAATAGAACTCTAGACAAGAGAAAAGAAGATTAATTCAGCAGAGTTTAAAGCACTTGCAGATTGTGCTTTAATTAGTTGTGTTTGTTTGTTTGTTTATTGCAAAGGTCGAGTCGCGGGTGGGCCATTGGGAACTTGAGGTAAAGCACAGCTTTGTCGACACAAGTAAGGAGCCCAGCGCAGTGCCTCGGTCCTTTCAAGAACCGCTTTGTCTGAACAGGGTCTCGGAGTGGGAGCTTTCCCATTGACATGTCTCTCCAGGGACAGGTTGTCTGTCGCTGGCTGTGCTGTGCGGGTGAAGTGATAACAATGGAGTGTCGCAGTGCATTTCACGAGTGTGAGAAATCAGTTTGTCTAGACGGGGATGTGCCTGTGGGACCGGGGGTCAGGGCGCCGGGGCCTCTGTCAGCTACGCGCAGCCTACTGCAGCTTGTGTGTCCGCACTGCGCCTCGGAGTTCAGAAACCCAGCTGTCTCTGCTGTAAATTGGGGGAAGATATCGGTAATTAATTGCCATAATTTTTGGAAGCTGGTAGTTAGGAGTTCAAAATATAAAGCTTAGCAACATTTGGTAGTTTCTTTTTAAAAAAAATATATTTTATTGATTTTTCACTTAGAGGAAGAGAGATAGAGAGCCAGAAACATCAATGAGAGAGAATCATCGATCAGCTGCCTCTTGCACACCCCCTACCAACCAAGGTACATGCCCTTAACCGGAATCGAACCTGGGACCTTTCAGTCCGCAGGCCGACGCTCTATCCATTGAGCCAAACCAGTTTCGGCGGTAGTTTTTTTTTAAAGGGATTTTCTATCCTAAAAAATTTTGCACTTTAGTAGGTAGTACAAATCAAGAAATAACTGTTTCCATTTTTAAAAGCTTTGTTGGTGTTTAAATCACTATGTAAGTCCTGTTTAAACTTGCTGAGGCTTTTGGAGGAAAGGCCTGTTCCTGTCACCTTCCCTCCCGAGGTTCCCAGTGCACGGGGTGCAGTGGGTCTGAGTTTCCTGACCTGGGATCCTCATCGAGAACAGCCGGAGTGTCGTTCCAGTCCTTAGGAATTGAGCTCACACTGCAGAGGCTGCTGTGCATTTGGAAACGAAGCCTCATCCCACAACTTTGTAACATTGTTTCTCTGCACCCAGCTTACGCTTACACTGTAACTTCGGAAACAGCACACATTAATGTAAAGATACAAAATGTTGAATAATAAGTGAATATGACAGATTGCAAAACTATACTGAATTCAAAAGCAGAAATAAATATTAAGGACTTGCCAGGAGCTGAGTCCTTTTCAAGCTTTTGAGTTGAGGAATATGTTTTAGGAAGCCACTAAATGTAGTTGTACTGGAAATTCCTTCTCTTTGAAGTGAACTTGACAATTAAAATGATCAGTCAGCTAAACCCTGGTTGGTGTGGCTCACTCAGCTGGTTGAGCGTCAACCCATGCCCCAGAGGTTGCTGGTTTGATGCCAGGTCAGGGCACATGCCTGGGGTTCAGGATCCCTGGTGACAGGTGTGTACAAGGTAGGGTTTGCTGTTTCTCTCTCACATTGATGTTTCTCCCTCTCCCTTCCTCTCTAAAAACCAATAAAAATGTATTTTAAAAATACAATTAAAACATATTCATATCTTTAAAAGTATGTGCCAATTGCACTCACATTATTTTAATTTTATCCTCTATAAAAATACTTTTCTTAAATGTAGGCAAGTATTACAAGTACATATTTGTATAAATATTTATGTGGATCATTTTTATAGTTCCTCCAAGCACAAATTTTGACAACGTAACCATACTTAATTATTGGTGCAGGTAGAAAGGTACCGTGTTAAGCAGAGGATTGGTTGCCAGCTAAAATAACTTTAAAGAATTGTGTTTTTAATCTGTGGATAGAAGGACTAGTTGAGTCAGAGATACACTTGTGTTTTCCCAATACATATGGCAGCACTGAGTGTTTATACTCATCGTTGGTCCATGGCATTGATAGAGCGGTCCCACGAAAGCTCTCGCTCAGCAGTGTGTGCGTGTGTTCTGTAGGACATCACCACCTTAACCGGCGTCCCTGAGGAGCACATCAAGACCCGGAAAGTCCGGATCTTCGTCGCCGCGCGCAACAACATGCAGTCCGGGGTGAACAACACCAAGAAGTGGAGGCTGGAGTTCGACACCAGGGAGCGCTGGGAGAACCCTTTGATGGGCTGGGCATCCACGTGAGTGCTTGGGCTTTCCTGGAGCAGCTTTCCCAGCTCTTTTCCAGGCGGATTTCCTCTTAAACGTCCTGATGTTCACACCCCTTCGTGCACAGCGCTTTGTGCAGTGCTGTGTAGGTGTCACGGTGTTCTGCCATGTAGGCATACCTATTGTATAGAGAGAAGACTAAGTGACCATTACGGCTGTCGGCTGGTTGCTGTGATGCCCACTGACCACCAGGAGGTAGACGCTCAAGGCAGGAGCCCCCCCGGTGATCAGTGCACTCCCAGGGGGAGCGCTGCTCAGCCGGAAGCCGGGCTCATGGCTCGCAAGCACAGCTGCAGCGACGGGAGCCGTCCTGCCTCACCTCCAGGGCAGCAGGCAGCGGCGGCAGGAGGACCACGAGCGGTGTGGCAGCTGGCCCGGCTTGGGCTCCCCTGGCGGCCTGCGGGGTCAGGCCTAACCCGGCGTCAGACATCCCCGAGGGGTCCTGGATTACAAGAAGGCCCAGGCCAGGCTGAGGAACCCTCCCTGCCCCCATCCCTGTGCAGGATGCTAGAGGCCCGGGGCATGAAATCCGTGCACAGTGGCGGGGGGGCCCCTCAGCCCAGCCTGCACCCTCCCAATCTGGGACCCCTCAGGGGATATCTGACTGCCTCTCACAATCCTGGACTGCTGGCTCCTAATCACTCACCTGCCTGCCTGCCTGCCTGGTTGCCCCTAACTGCCCTCCCCCCACCCGGCCTGATCGCCTCTCACTACCTCTGCGTGCCGACCTGATCACGCCTAACTGCCCCCCTGCTGCTGGCCTGGTCACCTCCAGCTGCCCCTTCTGCTGGCCTGGTTGCCCGTCACAGCTCTCCCCCACCACCACCACCACTCCCCCAACTGGCCTGGTTGTTCCACACAGCCTGCTGTTCGGTCGTTTGGTTATTCCTCACTAACCCCCCTGCCAGCCTGGGTGTAGGCAGCCATCTTGTGAGGGTGTGGTGGTCAATTGCATATTACCTCTAGTATATAGGATACCTGTTTAATATTCATATATTAAAATAAACCATAGACAGTTGTTTTCAGAGTACTCTTTATTAGATAAAAATGGCTGTTGATGCCAAAACAGGTTTGGCTCAGCGGATAGAGCCTCAGTCTGCGGACTGAAAGGTCCCAGGTTTGATTCAGGTCAAGGGCATGTACCTTGGTTGCGGGCACATCCCTGGTAGGGAGGTATGCAGGAGGCAGCTGGTCAGTGTTTCTCTCACATCCATGTTTCTAGCTCTCTATTCCTCTCCCTTCCTCTCTGTAAAAAAATCAATAAAATATATATATTTTTTTAATGGCTGATGTTGTGAGCACTGTTAGCACACTTCCCAAGCCATTTACATTAGTTTAAGTTGCACTGGGTATATAGTGTTAATAATTAGTAACACTTCACTTTTAAATTAAAACTTCTTTATAAAATATATTTCTCTTTGTAAGGGGGGAAGACTAGATAAGATTGGGTACTGGCTATTTTGAAGGAAACTTGTAAGTGTCTGAGATTTGTGACAAATAAATGTGTGGTGCGCTGGAAAAAAAGTGGCCATAAATTCTGTGGCCCCAGTGAAATCAGTGACCTAAATCTCTGCTGTGGAATGTGGCCCAAATGTTCAGCAGCAGGACCGCCTCTCGTTGAATAGAAGCTGCTGCTACTAGAGAAGCAGCCAGATGAGCGAGACATTCAGCTTTTCTTCCTGCGGTGTGCCTGGGGGATGCTTGTTAAAAAGAAATTTAATAGAATTACATTTTGCTTGGCAAAATGAAATATAGGCACAATATTAGGTATTTTGTATCTTTAGATTTTATATTTCATGGAATAATATATGGAGTGTTGTTGTAAGTCACATGTTTGTAGAGACTAAAGAAATTTATAAGGGACAACTTTGTCCATACCCAATGGTTGAAATGCTATGATTATCTTTTGTTAAGTCACATGAGATTTTAATGTGTTCATCTCTATGCAAAATTCATCATTAGTAAACATTGCACTGTTTACTAATAACATTTGGTTAGCTTTTGGTGGGGCTATTATGCATAATGCTAAGATGAAGATTCTTGTATATGTCTTTTGGTGAACCTTTGACTTACTGATAATGCCAGTTTGGGGTGTCCATGTCATTTTGGAAAATGAGAAAAGGGGTGACAGAATCTTAGATTCAAAAGTCAAAATGAGTGACTTACAGGTAATTGAGGAAGAGTGAAACAGACACGGCAGGCAAATCCCTGCCAGGTAACCCAGAGCTGGGACGCTGTGATCAGCTCCCAGGCCTGCCTGTGCCTCCCACCCACCATCCTCGGTTGGTTTAGTCGGATGCAGACATCCAAGACTTCCTCCGGGAGCAGGCCTCCGTCTGCCTCTCCTGTGCAGGAAGGAAGGGCAGAGCTCCGTCTGCGCTGTGTTTTATAGGAGCAGCTTAAAATCAGCACCCCAAAAGGCTCGGATTCCGGGGTGGCAGAACCTTTGGTCCCCTTCAGAATATACAGTCTCCTTTAGACTGTACTTATTGATATTATAGCAATTGTTTATGTTCTAAACATTTTACTTTAAGTATTAATTGTTTTTAGCCAAAATCTAATGTTAAATCCTGGGGGGAAAAAATTGTTTCTTTCAGGGCTGATCCTTTGTCCAACATGGTTCTGACCTTCAGTACCAAAGAAGATGCAATGGCCTTCGCAGAGAAAAATGGTATGTTTGGTCTGCTTTTGTTTGACTTCAACAACAAAAGGAAGATAGGAGTTTATGTTCTTAACATTAATCAGAATCAGGCAGGGATATAGAATTTGAATAGAAATAAAATTTTCAATGTTATCTAATCCACTGGTTTTAAGAATGTTACAGGAGGACCCCCCCTTCCAAAAAAAAAAAAAAATCTAACACGGAATGCCCACAAAACATGGGCAAGCCCATCGGCTCTGTCTGCAGCAGAGGCAGGGAACAGGCTGCCATCCAACACCTGCCCTGTGTGCGAGTCCCTCTGCAAAACCCTGACGTCTGACGTCACGTTCTAACTGAGCCTTGCTGGTTCGACGCCTCTTTGTTATTTCCTTTCTTACTTTGAGCCAGAATCCTTGTCTCCTCTTCCACCTAATAGCTCTTCAGTTATTCTAAAGCAGTTATTGCCATATTTCCTCTTGATCACATTAGTGAATGCGCGGATGAGACCAGGGCCATGCTGCAGAACTGCTCTCTCTCAGTGATACAAATTCTTCCCTTATTGGAGCTCAGAGAGGCAGAAAAGTTGAACAACCAGATGTTCTGGGGAGTTTTCTCACCTAACAGAAAATGAGTCTCTAAAACCATAATCTAGGGGTCTTCAAACTACGGCCCGCGGGCCACATGCGGCCCGCAGAGGAGTCTGATCCGGCCCGCCAGGTTTTTTGGGCAGTGAGCGCAGCTGAGGTGTTACAGTAGGAATTAGTAATTCATATAGTCCGGCCCTCCAGCTCTCTGAGGGACCGTGATCTGGCCCCCACTTTAAAAAGTTTGAGGACGCCTGCCATAATCTATTGAAAAGAATCATCAAATGATCAGACTGTAAATCAATTCCCAAGAGTAGCAGAGAGCACAATTGAAGTTAGGAAAACAGTCAGCTGAGGAGCTGGAGAGGCCGGGCCTGGGCCTACAGGAGGCCCGCACCGTGAGGGCCACCTGGCTCTGCCCGAGACCACGAGGCCTCTCACCCGCCCACCCTGGTGAAAGGAATGTTTCCGAGATAAAGCCCGGCTCTAGCACAGACAGAAATGAGCATGTGCTGAAGAATTTATTTCACTCATGAACGAGGCGGCCAGACAGATGCTGTAGGCAGTTCAAAGGAGCAGTCCGCACTCGGATTTCTGTAGCCTTAAAGAATGAAAACTCAGCTGCTTTCTCAGACAGCACAGAATCCGCACGTCTATCAGACAGTTAATTCCTGTTACTCACAATGTCTGTATTCTGTACGTCACCATAAACACTCCATTAGCGAACGCCGGAACGCTGCTCCTGCGAAAATCCAGGCTTCCGTGCCCCAGAGCCTCGGATCACAATATTTTGTCAAACAATCAATGCATCGTTTGCATGTGTGTCTGTTTAAGAGAGTCTTGTTGATTCATAGACATTGAGCTCGTGGCCAGCAGCATGTCACTCAGGCCCATCTGGCCGTTTAACAGCCCTGTGCCCGCAGGCAGCGCGGAGAAGGCCCTGCCGAGGACACTGTCTGCAGCGTGAGGGTGGAACACAGGCAGAGCACGACCTTGCTTGATCTCGGCTGGGCGCGTGTGTGGGTGACACACTTATCACTGCGGTCTGCATGCCTGGGGACCATGGAGCGTGGTCAGTGTTGGGCTTGCACACCAGTTCTGGTGAGAAGGGGAAGTCACAAATACCCGCTCTGCAGATAAGGAGGATTCCTCATCCCTACAACCGAGAGAGCCGCACAGCAGCCCCAGGAAGTGAAGAGGGCCGGGGCCACTAGTGTGCCGTGGGCAGTGCGTGGTGTTCTGGGAGGCACCATCTACCCAGGACCTTCTTCCCAGCACAGTCTGCGGCCAGCTCATGTACGTCATTTCACATCGTTTCATGGGGAAAAATGGTTTTGCCAGTGAATACAGAAACACACATTTCTCCTCCGTCGTATTTTCTAAGGAGAAGATCTACGATATGTTCAAATTATTCTGGACCTCACCCTCTGCCACCCCAAAGAAATTTTAAAGTGAAATTCCTGAAAAAAGTGGTGTTCTCTGCTTTCTCTCTTAAATGACGGTTCAAGTTGATGCTGTTTCTCCCGAGCATATGTGGGCGCCCAGCCTGGCGGGCAGTCTTGGACCCTCCCTGGTGCCCACACAGCTTGCTTGGTTCCCAGAGTCTCTGCTCTCCTGCCCCCGCCTGTTAGCAGCGGGGCCGGGTCTGCCAGCTTGTGCCAGATGAGGCAGTGGTTCCTGCGTTGTACCCAAATGGGCGGCAGGAAAAACGATTGAACTGCTCACTTCTGAACTAATGTCAGGTTTGGGGTTCCGCGGGCCTGGGCCAGGGTCGCCAGAGGTGACGTAGTTCACACGTAGTGGAAGCACTGATGGATGTTGCTGTGTGTTTGTGTCCTGAACCAAATACAGCGTGGGCGCTAAATGAAGATGATTGGAATTAGTTTTCCTCTTCTGTCTCCTGCCTCAGACCTGGGACTCACAAGTTCACTGTGGTCTGGTTTACTCAGAGGTGGTTGTTGGCATTTGGGAAGAATACACCGCACATAGCTGTCGTAGGGGGTAGGATATGCCCGCCTCGGCTGGGGGCCGGCAGTGCTTGGCACGCTCCGGGAGCAGTTTGGGCTCAGGCCGCCTTGCGCTCCCGAGGGCCTGTGCCAGGAGCGCTCTGATGGGAGGGCTTACACTCCGGGCATCCGGAGCGCTGCCAGGGCTGAGGGTGCGTCTGTGTCTGGCTGCTGTCCCAGGTGCGGTGGCAGCGGCGCCCGGAGCTCCGCCCGCCGGTGCGGCCAGGATGTGGCATGACCCGCTGCCAGCTGGGCCAAGGCCGGTGTGCGGGGCCCGGAGCAGCACACAGGCGGGAGCCGCGCTGAGGTCTGGAGGAGCCGCTTCCGAGCCTAGATGCTCCCTCTCCCACAGCCCCCTCAGAAAACCAAATCCAGTTATTTCTGTTAAACACCCTTGTTTTAGGGAAGAAGAGAAATTCTCACAGAATGGAAACATTTCACAAAGAAATTTCCATTCTTAGATTTCTGCCTGTATTTCATGCACACTGTATTGTTTTTTCTTTAAAAAAACAAAACAAAACAAAAAAAAACCTTTTTTTTATTGATTTAAGTAAGAGGAAGAGAGAGGGAGAGACATCAATGATGAGAGAATCATTGACTGGTTGCCTCTTGCACGCCCCCTACTGGGGATCAAGCCTGCAACTGGGTATGTGCCCTTGATTGGATTCAAACCCAAGGCCTTTCAATCCGCTGGCCGGTGCTCTATCCACTGAGTCAAGCCAGCCAGGATGTTCTGTCTTTTTAAGAGCAAATTTCAAATGGGAAGTAGGAGAGGTCAGTAGAGTCTGTGTAGCATCCCTTTTAGTACAAGCATGCCGTCTGTGCGGCGGCTCTTACGGTTGTCTGTCTTGTTGGCTGAGCCCACTGCTCGCTCAGAAGCCGGGATGTTCCCCGGTGCTGAGGGTGCAGCCTGGGAAGGGCTGTGCTGTGCAGCGTGCGGGACAGCACACTTGTCCAGCCAGGCACGGGCAGGACTCCCTCCGTCAGGTCCTGCCAGAGCTCAGGGGAGCCACAGGAGACGATGGCCTGAGTTTGTCTCAATGGCAGTTGTTCTTGGTCACCCTCATGCCCTGGGCAGCGCTGGGCACACAGTGTTTTCCCAGGAAAACGGAGGGAACGCCCTCCCGCCCATCCTCACGGAGGCTGTGGAGTGGCCTGCGGAGAAGGCAGGTCTCCGTGTGTCTCCGCTTGTCCGGGCACTCACCCCACCCCCAGGCCTGGAGTGGCATTTGTGTGTGCTGTTGTCACCATCAGCAGCAGCTGTAGGCCGGCCACAGCTCCCGTCGCCCTAGGAGAACACCGCGCCAGTGGCTCTGTGAACCAGTCTGCCTCTCCCAGCAGGGACATGGCTCAGGCCCTCTGGCTCAGGAACAGAGCAGGCACAGAGCGGGGTCCGCCTTCTCATCAGTAAAAACAGTCCTTCTCCCTGGGGCTGGGCAGGCTGTTAGCTGTCTACCCCATACAGGGACTGTCAAAGGGACTGTCGGGTAAGTTTTGCATATAATACCTGCCCCTAAATATGTCCGCACCCTCCCATCCTTCAGTTCCTTTGGCAGCGCTTTAAGGGGCAGGAACATGTGTGTTGGGAGGCAGACTGGGCCAGAGGGCACAGGTTCTCTCACACAGCATTGGAAGAAAAGAATCTCGAGCAGGGAGAAATTGAGTTCTGGGTTACACCTTTAATTTAGACATGGTAAGTCATCCTCAGACAATATTTTGAATCCTGTTGTCACAGGAACAAATTGCTAAGCAGGTATTTATATTTCAGATGTGTTGACATGTACTCCTGATGATAAATGACCTTGAATTTATGAGCATTAGCTTCTGCTCACTGTGTTCTTCAGGCATGCTGCTTAATTCTGTTCCTGTGAGTCTGTTTTTTGTTTTCTAGGATGGAGCTATGACGTTGAAGAGAGGAAGGTTCCGAAACCCAAGTCCAAGTCTTACGGCGCAAACTTTTCCTGGAACAAAAGAACAAGAGTGTCCACAAAGTAGATGGGCCTGGCTGTCCTGCGTGGCCAAGAATGAAGGCAGCTGTGCAGTGTTCATAGTCCATGCACGGCGCACCTCTTGCTCTGCTAATAAAGTTTCCCTGTAAGCTACAGATGCAGATTGTGGTGTTCATTTTTAATCTCAAATGGAACGAGTTATAATTTTTTAATGTAAGAGATTGAGATGATTATCAGCACTTAAAGTCTGCTAAAAAGGAGTGCTTGAAATTAGCTGCAACATTGAGGTTTTGCACTTGCTTTTTATAGCCATTATCAAGTTAATGGTATTTAGGAACTACCAGCCATCATTGTTAAAGTGCTGTCTTAGAAAACTTTTATTTTATCGTGGGTAGAGAAATTCATGAATACATTACAATCTCATAAACCTAAATCCAAATGTTACTATTGGAGTTCTCCTTAACTAGAACTTTATATTCTCTAAGCTGCTTTGAACCTGAATCAATCTACAAGAGACACATAAGAAAGAAAAAGAAAGGAATCCAAACATGAAACTAAGTCATCAATGTGAGAGAAAATAAGAACAGAGAAAAACTATAAAAACAATTAGAAAATAGTTTATAAAATGGAAATAACTACGTATCAATAATTACTTTAAATATAAATGGACTAAATGCTTCAATAGAAAGACAGGGTGGCTAAATTATTAAAAGACCCATACACATGCTGCCTACAAGAAAGTCACTTGAGATTGAAAGGCACACAGACTGAAAGTGAAGGTATGGAGAAGATATTCATGCAACTGTAAACTAAAACAAAGCTGTGGTAGCAATAGTTCTTTCTATCGGACAAAGTAGACTTTAAGGCAGTGTCTATCACAAGAGACCAAGAATGGCATTTCATAATAATAAAGGGGTCAATCCAACATGAAGATACAACTCTTGTAACATCTATGCACCCAGCATAGGAGCACCTAAACGTAAAAAGCAAATATTGATGGGCATGAAGAGATCAACAGTAGTAGAGTCACAGTGAGGGACTTCAACTCCTCATGGACATCAATGGATACATCACCCAGGCAGAAAATTAACAAGGAAACAGGAGCCTAAAGTGACATGTTAAACCAAATAGACTTATTTTTCCCAAGTGCACATGGAACTCAAAGATAAGAGACAACTGACATCACAGAAACAAAAAGGATTATCAGGAAATACTATGAAAAAATAAATGCAGACAAGTTGGACAACCTGGAAGAAATGGATCAATTCCTGGAAACATACAATCTTCCAAGGCTGACTCTGGAAGAAACAAAGTATGAACAGACCAATAATTACTAATGAAATTGAAACAGGATTCAGACACTTCCAACAAATAAAAGCCCTGAACCAGATGGATGGCTTCCCAGGTGAATTTTGCCAACATTTGAAGATTAATTCTTACTAACCTTTAAAAATGTCAGAACAGCGAAGAGAAGGGAAGGCTCCAACACTCATTATATGAGGCCAGCATTACCCTCATACCTAAACCAGACAAAGACACTACAAGAAAGAAAATTATGGGACAACATCCTTGATGAACATGAATACACCAATCTTCGGCAACATATTAGCAAACCAGATCCAGCAAGACATTAAAAAGATAATACACCATGATCAAGTGGGATTTTTTTCCTGTTATGGAGGGTTGGTATACTATCTGCAAGTCAATTAATGTGCTACACATAACTAATGAAGAATAAAAATATCAATGGATATAGAAAATGCATTTGACAAAGTCCATCAATTGGTTATTAACTCTCATTAAAGTAGAAATACGGGGAACATACCTCAACATAATAAAGATTGTATATGTCAGACCCACAGCTAACATACTCAACAGTTAAAAACCGAAAGTTGTTTTTTTATTTTTTTATAATCAGGAACAAAACTAGATGTCCTCTTTCATCACGCTTATTCAACATACTGTGGAAGTCTTAGGAACAGCAATCAGAGAAGAAAAACAATATTTGAATTGAAATGGAAGTAAAACTGTCATTATTTGCCAATGATATGATACAACATAGAACCCTAAAGGAAAACTATTAGAACTGATAAATGAATTTAGTAAAGTAGAAGGATGAAAAATTAATACTCAGAAATTGGTTGCATTTTATACTCTAATAAACTATCCAAAAGAGGAATTAAGACAATCCCATTTACATTTGCATCAAAAAGAATAAAATACCTAAGAATAAATTTAACCACTAGAAACATGTACTCAGAAAACTAAGATATTGAAGAAGATACAAATAAATGGAAAGATATACCATCTCATGGATAGGGAGAATTAACATTTTTAAATGTCCATACTAAAAGCAATCTAAAGATTCAATGCAATCCCTTTCAAAATGCCAATGGCATTTTTCACAGAAATGTAACAAGTAATCCTAAAATGTACATGGAACCACAAATACCCAAATCTTCAAAACCATCTTGGGAAAGAACAATATTGTAGGTATATTGATATCAAAAAGGCTGTAGAGACCAAAACAGTATGGTACTGGCATAAATACAGACATTGTAGATGAACAAAACAGAATAGAGTATCCAGAAATAAACTCTGTAACAAAAGAGACACAAATATACAGTGGGATAAAGGCAGTCTCTTCAATAAATGGTGTTGGGAAAGTGGACAGATACATGCAAACAAAATGTAACTATACATTTTCATTGTGCAATATAAAAGATAAACTCAAAATGGATGGAAGATTTAAATGTAAGACTTGAAATCATAAACCCCCTGTAAGAAAAACAGGCAGTAAACTCTTCAACGTCGCTCCTAGTAATATTGTTTTGGATATGTTTCCTTGGGCAAGGGAAACAAAAGAAAAATAAATGGGACTAAGTAAAACAAGACAGTTTTTGCACAGCAAAGGAAACCAACAAAACAAAGCCTTCTGAATGGTGGAAGAGAGTTTTCCAGTGATACATTTGATAGGGGTAAATTTCTGTTATATACAAGGAATTCATACAACATAACACACACACAAAAAAAAAATCTGAATAAAAGTGGGTGCAGGTCCTGAATGGACATTTCTCCACAGAGTACATGCAGATGGACAGTTGGCACAAAGGGATGTTCAACATGGCTAATCACCAGGGAAATGTAAAAACCACAATGAGAAATCATCTCACACCTGTCAGAATGGCTATCATAAATCAGAAAACAAGTATTGGTGAAGCTGTGGGGAAAAGACACCTCACCCTTGTGCACTGTTGGGATTAAGTGGTGTAGCCAGGATGGGGGTTCCTCAAAATTGTATGACTCAGCAATTCCACTTGTTGGTATTTATCTGAAGAAATCCAAAACACTAATTTGAAAAGATACATACACCCTTATGTTCTATACAATGTTGTTTATAACTAGAGGCCTAGTGCACGAATTTATGCACCTTGAAAGGAACTGTTGGCCAGGAGGCCAGCCTCAGCCCATCCTCCGTGCCCTGGCCCGGCTCCTCCCACCGCAGCCTCTACTTCTCCCCTCCCCTGTCTGCCAGCAGCCCTGCTCCGCCACTAATCCCTGATGGAGCAATTGGGGCCCAAGCCAGCAGCAGGTGCAAGTGGGGCTGGTGCTGTCGGTGGGTGTGAGGGCTGGCTACTGCTCCGGTTGTCCCTCAGGAGCAGGGGGAGTTGGAGAAGCTCTTAGGGGCGCCAGACACTGGCAGCAGGTGCAAGTGAGGTCAGCACTGGCAACAGGCACTAGTACCAGACGGGACCTGGGCATGTGGAAGCAAAGAATTTTCAGTGACCGCCACAGGCTCACCCCGATGGCAGTGCCGGTGCCCTGCCTTGTTCTGGCACCCCCGCTCACCGGCAGGATCGCCCTTAACCACCTTTGTCTGCCAGCCTGATTGTCCCTAACTGACCTCCCCTGCTGGCCTAATTGTCCCAAACTGCCTTCCCCTACCAGCCTGATCACTCCTAACTGCCTCTGCCTTGGCCCCCACCACCAGAAGGACATCAGATGTCCGATCTAATTAGCATATTACCCTTTTTCTAGTATAGATAGTGTCAGATTTTCCATTCCTGCAGGCATTTTTCACCATGACTAGGATGGTCCACGTGGAACAAGGAAAGTGATGAAATGATGGAAAGAAATATTACTCAAAATTGACATTTGTAAAAACCAAAAAAAAATGATACTTCTCTAGTTTACATTATTGTGTAAAACAAAACACAAAATTCTTAACATACCTTATTTGATTAAGCATTCATTTTCTGGTGTGATTTGGTTTTCTGTTTATAAATCCATGCATGGGAAGATGAATTCATTCTTAGTTATATTGAATGCAAGATGCCAGTGAGCTACCCAGCCGAAAATTCATAGCAGACCATTGGAAATGGTCTGGAACCCAGCCTGTGGGCCAAGAACATTGGCGGTTTGGTAATAATTAAAGATATGGTAATGAATACAGTGGCAAGAAAATAAGAGATGTAAGTAAGGAACAGAGAAGGCCAATAAAGGATTCTTTAAACAAAAAGGTTATCTTTAAGCACAAAGATCACATTCTTTTTCCATTGCTCGTCAAGGTTACTAGGATATCAGAAATGAAAATTGAATAAAGCTAGATGCGTAACACAGTAAACTGTTTTATAGATCCACCTATGTTGTCACGATGGCAAGATATCCTTTTTTATGGATGAATAATTATATATATGCCACATTTTCTTTAATTCATCCATTGATGGACACTTATTTCCATGTCTAGACTGTTGTAAATAATGATGCAATGAATATGGGGCTGAATATATCTTTTCGAATTAGTGTTTTCATTTCCTTCGGATAAATATCCAGGAGTGGGATTGCTTGATCTATTTTTAATTTTTCTTTTTCTTTTTAAAAAAATATATTTTATTGATTTTTTTACAGAGAGGAAGAGAGAGTGATAGAGAGCTAGAAACATCACTGAGAGAGAAACATTTACCAGCTGCCTCTTGCACACTCCCTACCGGGGATGTGCTCACAGCCAATGTACATGCCCTTGACCGGAATCCAACCTGGGACCTTTCAGTCCGCAGGCCGACGCTCTACCACTGAGCCAAAACGGTTTCGGCTATTTTTAATTTTTCGAAGAACCTCCACACTTTTCCATAGTGATACACCAATTTACATTCCCTCCAACACTGCACAAGGATTCCCTTTAATAATATGTCATTTTGATTGAAGTACATAAAGAAAATCTAGCCTTGTACAGATAAGTAGTTGGAAAAGGAAAATATATTTCTAATAGCATTTTCAAATAATTGTGATTGGTCATATGACATTTTCTTAAAGGTTAGTTGCAATGCGAGGTTAGAAACCCTATCAATGAACTTTTCTGTTGCATTAAAATCCATTTATTTATCTTGTACTTTGAATCTTTTACGCATGCATGAGTTTATAACACCATATGTTGACCATTTCTATATTGGTTCACAGAATTATGCCAGTTTTCCAAATGTTAACATGCTACATTATGTAATATCCCCCCAAATTACATTTATCAATAGCAATGCCAATCAAATTAAAAACATCTTTTAGGAATTGGGAAACTAATAAGCCTTATATAGCATTAGACAAGTTTTCCAAAATTCACATTTTCACTTGAAAGCTCAGAGTGTCTTCGGATAAAATATTCTAGTGGTATCCTTCCTTTAAGGGGTAAGTTCACTTCATTCACTTTTGAGAAAGGGTTTGCCAAATATCCCAGTCTAAGTAACCATAGTTTATCTGCCAATTTTTCTTCCAAGTGAAAATTGTTTCTCTGAGGGGAAAAAAAAACTGGCTAGTTTAGCAAACAACTCACAGCTGGCACTTCCCTGGAGGCAGCCCTCCCAAATGTGTTTCTGATTTCATCACACACCATATCAAAGGCCGTACTCGGAGCTAGTGTTCCAATAAAGCCATCGACGGCATCTCTGAGCAAATCGATTGGCTAGTTTTTTTACTGTGCATGGAAATGGCAGTACCTTCTGGCATGTTTGTTGCTACTGCTTTCACTGATGTTCATACACCAGTGATTTTTCTCTCCATTAAAAAAATAATTCATTTTATTTTACTTACAAATTATACAAAAGGTGTTTTTCTTATGTTTAAGAAAATTGCCAATTGTGATAACTATTTGAATGCGCTTCACAATGTGGGAAATCTATTTTAACACTTTGTCAAACAGCAATTTCCTACCACTTTTGAACCATCATGCAAATAACACAGTGAAAAAGCAAATAACATTTTACTTTTGCTATGAAAAGAGTTTTTTTTTAAATAAATCTTTATTCACATTATTACAAATGTTCCTCTTTCCCACCCCCCCTCAATTGCTCCCCTCCACCAGGTTCCCACCCCACCCTCTGCTCTTTCCCCACCCCCCATTGTCCTCATCTATAGGTGCATTTTTTGTTCAGTCTCTTCCCACACCCCCCACTCCCCTTTTCCCCGAGAATCATCAGTCCACTCCCCTTCCATATGAAAAGGGTTTTGATCTTATCGATTTCTTGAAAGGGTCTCAGGGGCCACTTGTTTCAAGGACCGCTAGTTACAATGACGCTTTGCTCTGCATCTGTCCGCATGGGAAGAAGCAGAGTGAAATAGAATGAGTGTGGTCCTTCCCAGTTTGGCTCAGTGGATAGGGTGTCAGCCTGTGGACTGAAGGGTCCTGGGTTCGATTCTTCCCAAGGGCATGGACCTTGGTTGCAGGTTCCTTGACCCTGGTCCAGGTGCATGCAGGAAGCAACCAATCGATGGCTCTCTCTCACATCTATGTTTCTCTTTGTCTCTCCCTTCCATTCTCTCTTAAAAAAAAAAAAAAAAAAAATCAATGGAAAAATACCCTCGGGTGAGGATTAGCACACACAAAAAAAATTAAAACTAGGACAAGTATGAAATGTAGGGGTACAGATAAATTCTAAGTAATGGAATTAAAGCACGTCCCTGAAGAACATTGTAGAGTTTTTTCCATGTGATTTATTGTAATTAGGAAAACGTTCAATTATA